>NC_143016.1:38996160-39324410 GCF_055824585.1 Amblyomma mixtum | reverse complement strand
GGATGTTACTAACCCGCGTTTGTTCCCTCACCCACTCTACCCGCTTCCAGTCTCTTAACGTTACACCTATCATTTTTCTTTCCATAGCTCGCTGCGTTGTCCTTAATTTAAGTTGAACCCTTTACGTTATCCTACACGGTTCTGCCCCAGAGGTGAGCGCCGGTATGTTACAGCTGTTATAAACTTTTGTCTCAAGGGATACTGGTAAACTCACTCGTTGCGTAATAGTGGTCGCGAAAGCCTACATTCAACGGACCTGTGAGAGCTTAGCGCCTGCGCTTAATGGTCGGTTCGACGCCAGTCGAAACTGCGAGCTTCGAGCTGTTCTGAGCGCATAACGACAAGGGTATCGAATTGCGCTCCCTGCGGGCTCGGTGGGAGGTGCTCTCAATTGTTCGTTTATGAACCGGCTTGGGGATCGTTATGTCGCTCGCTAGACTGTTGTGTGCACCTGGCACATGCTCGGTAGATTGTTGTTGCTGCAGTGTTCACCTCAGCAGGTGTTTTAGCACCTACGTGTGCACCCGATTGGGAGGTCTGCATGCACGTGTAGTGTGCTCCCTTGCCCGTGCGGATGTGCCTGCGCGCGGATCCTCTCCTCGACTGTGTGCGCCAACGAGGAGCCCTCTTTGGTGGGGAAGAACAACCGCTTCGTCGTCGCCGTGTGCAGTCCCAGCGCGCCTTCTTTGAACTCTTGACACGGGGGGCGCCCGTAGGTCGATAGCCTCGCCCCCGCGAGAGAGAGGTCACCGCGTGGTTGAGCCTAGCTGCCACGCGCACATAGCATTTGGTGCGCGATGCTCCACATATGAGGTGTAGCGTGTCGGCGTTGCGCGTCGTCTACGGCACGCACGCGGCTCGGGAAAGTACGCTTGCCTGGCTCGGGGGAAGAGGGGTGTAGGCAGGGGGTGGCGGCTATGATTGACGGCGTAGACGCAACACGCTGGCGCATGCACATATGCGCTCGCGCCTTTTTGCTCTTGTGCGGATGGGGTGAAGCGTGCGCGCTCGAGGAGGGACTCGTTCGTTCGTCCTCGGTGTTTTGGTTCGAGGGGGGTTGAGTGGCGCCGGCGCACGCGTGTCGGAGCAGCAGCTTCGGTGGCGGCGGACGCATATCGGTCCTTGACCCCGCCGCCGCGCCAGTTGATCGTGGACGCGAAGCGAGCGCTGCTGCTTCTCGCGCTGTGTGCCCCCCGTGCGAGCCTCGTGGTCGCAGTGGTGTGGCTTGCTCTGTCGCAGTGTCCCCAAAGTGGCTCGATGATTCGCGTTAGCTGCTGTTGCTGGAAGTGAAGCATTTCTGGGCCGCTGCCGTCGCAGCGATGTCTCTGCACATCCGCTGTTTCGTTCGTTTCCAAGGCACGAAGAGCACGCGAAACATCGCTCGCCTTTTAGGAAAAGAACTCTTCTCGAAGGTACTGCTTCCGTTGCGCTCCTTTTCCCGACGTGCAGTACAGACCTCCGCGGTGTGTGGCTCTCGTACGAGTCGCTTTCCTTGCCACTCGCGGACGTGTCGAGCGTTTGAACGCGACGCTCGCCGTTGCCGATCGAACCGCGCGATGTCTTGAGCGGGTGTCCGCGTCCTGTTGTGGAGTCTTTCGTTCGCGTAGGGCGCCAAGAAATAGCCAAGCCAGCAATGGCAGCGTTTAAGAGAGAAACTGCCACCTCCCCGAGTTGTCCACAAATCGGCCCCTGCGTTCAGTGCTGATTGAGCGTGCAGCACTTGTGGGCAGGGTGTCGAACCGCAACCGAACCTGAAACAGAACCCGTATTTTTCCCTGGAACCGAACCGAACGCATTTTTTTTCGCCATCTTGGAGCTGAACCCGAACCGGAACGATTCAAGGGAACCGTTCCGAGCCGATTCGGAACACGGTCCCCAGTTTTTTTTTTGCAACCCTGCGTGCTTTTTTTTTTTTTTTTCAGAAAAAATGCCACGTGACAGCCTGTAGATTTGCCCACCGAAAGCTGCCTGCACAGGGCAGTGGGAAAATGCCACCCAGTCTATGCTGCCACAAAATTCAAGGAAGTCTGGTGTCTAGGAAGAAACCTAACTGTCGCTTCTATTGCGCTTTCGGTAATTCTAAAACATTCTATGCCTGATTGATATTAAATAGTGTGTCTAACAGTATTCCCCTTTCACATCTTTACGTATCGTTTTAATCGAATTTTTGTCACTGCTGTAACTCATAAGTGATAATGGATTTCTTTTCTTGTTGTCATTTACCATAAAAATTACAGGATTGCACTTAAGTTTGTTAAGTTAAACCTTTCCTTTTCCTCTCTTTCTCCCTCCCCTTTTTATGCTCGAATCCACGACCTTCATGGAACTCGAACCCACGACCTTTGCGGGACTAAAACTTATGATTGACAGTTTGAGCGGACACCTTTGCAGACAGCCTCTGTCTACAACTTCCGTCCACGCCACTCGTGAGCCAAGAAAGGCTTTCGCCTTAATATTTGAAACATATTAGCAATGACCGCACCACGTTGTGCAACACTTACATTCGTACGTGTTCGTTGCTTCAGACAACAGATGAAACCCCTCACGATGGCTCAGTTGCTGTGGCACTCGGCTGCTGATTCCAAGGTCGCGGGTTCGATTCCGGCCGCGAGGCCGTATTTCGATGGTGGAGAACTGCAAAAACGCGCATGTGCTGTGCGATGTGAGCGCACGTTGAGGAACCCCAGCAGGTCTACTTTAGTCCTGAAGTCTCCACTACAACGTTCCTGATATCCTCCACGTCGCTTCGACGCGTTAAACTCCAGATACCAATACGGTTATTACAAAATAAAGGAGGTGTAAATTGGTGCAGTTTTTTTTTTTCAGAATCCCAACAGCCTTTGTTGCACGCGATGGAAATAAGCAAGGAAAGGCGGGCTTGTAACAGCGGTAGACACACTTAAGAAAAAAAAAAAAAAGAATAGCGATGCGGAAATGCATGCGCTCGCTGGCATGCGATAATGATTACACCCAGAAAGATGCTACACCAATGAAATATAACTGCGGGGAAATGATTTTGTGTTGTGCTGATGCGCTGAAATTGTGTTGAAGGGAGAATGACTGGCAAGTCGGTTTTGGGGTGACGGAAAGATGTCTGTATACACCTGCCGGTACAGAGCAGCTTCCTCTCTCAGTAGTGTGCGGTAAGATTGAGGGTGCATGCTGCAGTCCTGACGGCGCCGGCGCGCAGGAGAAATTCCCGACTGACACGATCTTCAGGAGAGACCTGTTACTCGCGCGACGGAGTCTCCGAAACTGCTGAAGGTAAAGCGTTTTGTAGATGCAAAATCCACGATCTTTTCTTCTGCTGTACCTCATCAGAGAGATTCCAGCTATGAATAGTCGATGTACACTGATTTTGAGTTCATTTCATTTCGTGGCTCTTGCCGTAAATTCCACTTTCCGCCACGGAGATTATGTTAAAGCATTGAGCAAATTTTGAATTTTTTTGATTTTATATACTAATGTCACTCAGAAAAGTAAACAGCATAGTGAGGTTGATTGAAACCCATCTACGTTCAGAATTTTTTATGGTCTAAACCAGTTCGAACCAGCACGGAATGCCGCTTCGTTCCCGAACCCGGAACCAAACCCGAAAGGCGTGAATGCGAACCGAACCCGAAAAAAATTGGCAGAGGCTCAGCTTGGTTAAGCCCGGAAATTGCGAAAGCAACTTCATCCGTTTCTTCAGCCCGCCGTCGTTTCCTAGCTTGCGCGAATCGTTGCAGCCTTGCCTTGTGCATGTCGGACGACATTGCCTGGCTGAAACGCCCAGCGTGGTTACGCCGGGACGACTGCGACGAGCCGAGTCGGAGCCCGATATATCTCCGTCTGGCGTGACGTCATCACAGCGAGCGCCTCCTCGCGGCAGCGGCGCGCAGCTGCTGCTCGGCGCACCGTGGTGACGCTGGGACGACCGCGACGAGACGAGTTGGGGCTCTCTCTCTCCGTCTGGCGTGACGTCACAGCGGAGGTCATGCTAAAGGTCAAACGTGGTTACACCACCGGGATGACGCTGAAGGGCTCAAACTGCGAGCAGTATTGCTTTCGCAATAAAAACATTCCGGTTCGACACCCTGCAAGTTGCGGGAGGCTGCTTTCATCGGCCGGGTCCAGGCGGTGCACCGCGTGAACACAGAGGAGATGACGGCGAGTGTTGTCGCCTTTTGGAAAAGATTCCTTCTTGCCGGGCATTATGCGTTACAGCAACCGGAAGCGTGTTTCGCGAACGCGTTTGTCACTCGTGACGGGCGCGTTGCGAGACACTTTTCGCCGCATCGGTTGCTTGCACAACGTCCGCCAGGTTGCGTTATCCTTGCCAACATTCGTTATCGCGTTAGTTAGTGACAGCAAGTTAATAATAATTTACAACAGACGGAAAATGAACGCAGTGAGAAGCGCCCATGGAAGGACACGAACGGAAAACTAACTGAAGGCACACAACTGCGCCCCCAAACGGAAGACGAGGGCATTACTGCGTCATAATGTATTCAGAAATAGCAAATAGGTCTTTTGTATGCGTGATATCTTGAGTTTGTGCGAAAAAAAAATGAAAATGTCATATCTTTTTCTTCACTGCTGTACCTTATGTGAAGTGCAGCTGTCTGAGCGCGGTGTGGTTGAAGCGCTGTGTGGCATGCGCCGCTGTGGCTCGAGCGTTGGAAAGTGGTCGAGCCGAGAGCTGCAGAGAACAGTAGCTTTGTCAGCTCCCATTTGATCGCCCCTGTTCATGGGGCGTTAGCGGTGACGGTATAATGCACAGAAGAGTCCCCAGACATCTTCTTCCTAGAGATGGACGCTTGCCGTAAAAATGTCCACCGGTTTATCTTTCGCCTCTTCTTCGAGTTGCTCCTTGGTTCGTCACTTTGTCTGTTCAACAGGCCGCCTTCCTGGATAGCATCTGGGGAAAGGGAATGGGGACGGAGGTACAGTCGTGAAAAATATGAGTGGGGAACACAGTTGGAGCATTCATTTATTGATTACTCCGTTATTATTTGTGACAAGCGCAGTTTTTCTCTCTCTTTAACTAGTTTTCGTCTGCGCCTACAATATCCCAATGTCGTTGTGCAATTTAGTAGAGAAATAACCAAGAAATTTGCAATTTTCTGCGTGAAGTTTGTTCCCTCTCATATTTTTCACGACTGTACCTGTTTCCCTAGAGGCTGAGGTATTCTGGCAGGGGGTGCGCAAGGGCTGCGTCGTGCTGCGTGCTCACGGGCGATTACGCGGGTTATATTTTGCGTAAATATGTCCTGTTGTTGGCAAACGGCCAACTTACCAACGGCCGTCACGTCTATTATAATGCGGAAGGTTCACGCGGAGCCAAGCGCACGTCCTTTGTCTCTTGGTAACTTCGGGCTTCTCTCTTTCTTTCCTTCTTTCTTTCTTTCTTTCTTTCTTTCTTTCTTTCTTTCTTTCTTTCTTTCTTTCTTTCTTTCTTTCTTTCTTTCTTTCTTTCTTTCTTTCTTTCTTTCTTTCTTTCTTCTTTCTTTCTTTCTCTCTTTCTTTCTTTCTCTCTTTCTTTCTTTCTCTCTTTCTTTCTTTCTCTCTTTCTTTCTCTCTTTCTTTCTTTCTTTCTCTCTTTCTTTCTCTCTTCCTTTCTTTCTTTAATTCCAGGTGAGCTTAACCATGGAGAGCCTGAGCTATGGTTACTCAAAAAATACTATGGTTACTCATGCGAAGGGGAATGAGGGGCTCGTTATAAACATGAAAGAAGCCAACAGCCACAGACACCAAGGGGCACAGGGGATATTTAATCGATTTATTTATTTTGTGGTGTTTATCAATTGAGAATATTAGTGAATATGTTATCGCTTAAAGCTAATTGATTAGAAAAGCAGAAGAAAAAACAACCACTGCCGCCGGTGGGATCCGAACCCACGACCTCCGAATTACGCGTCCGGTGCTCTACCTCTGAGCTACGGCGACGGCTGTCAAATCTTCTGCTTTCGGGGGTATTTATGTTTACAAGTAACCTAACCTTGAGAGTGTTCATCAGCGCCACCCACGTTCATAAGCGGCGGACGTAGAAAGTCCTGAGTTACCGCAGCTGTGACGTAGAACGCCATCGAACGGAGAGGGTGGAAGCTGTGTGAGAACCCTCTTATGCTTCCTATGGCATCAAGGCTGCCAGAACCGAGGCCCTCGCTAAGCAATTAAGCAAACAAGGGAAGGGGAATGAGGGGCTCGTTATAAACATGAAAGAAGCCAACAGCCACAGACACCAAGGGGCACAGGGGATATTTAATCGATTTATTTATTTTGTGGTGTTTATCAATTGAGAATATTAGTGAATATGTTATCGCTTAAAGCTAATTGATTAGAAAAGCAGAAGAAAAAACAACCACTGCCGCCGGTGGGATCCGAACCCACGACCTCCGAATTACGCGTCCGGTGCTCTACCTCTGAGCTACGGCGACGGCTGTCAAATCTTCTGCTTTCGGGGGTATTTATGTTTACAAGTAACCTAACCTTGAGAGTGTTCATCAGCGCCACCCACGTTCATAAGCGGCGGACGTAGAACGTCCTGAGTTACCGCAGCTGTGACGTAGAACGCCATCGAACGGAGAGGGTGGAAGCTGTGTGAGAACCCTCTTATGCTTCCTATGGCATCAAGGCTGCCAGACTGTCTGTGGCTGTTGGCTTCTTTCATGGTTACTCATGGTTACTATGGTTATAAAGCTATGGTTACTCATAGGTAGGGACAGGAGGGAGCTGCGCTGCTATTGACGTCGCAGTGTCTTACATTGGAGGGAACGAAGCCCGAGTTCTTTGCGCCAATTTTTTTTTCTTTTTACAGCGAAAGGTGTTTATAGACTTGGTTTAGCCACATAGCCCTACGTGCGTGGAATCTACAGCGTCAGCCATAACGCCTTAATCACTTCGCGAATCAAATTAATGGAACGTAATTTAATTCAATGGCCGCCACCTGCCAACCGAGGCAGGGCTACGCAACAACCGCACCAAGTGGCCAACCCCATTTCGCAGGAGCGACCTTGTCTCTCGCTTCCTCCTCCCCAAGTCGTCGCCCCAACAAGCAGCGAGCATTCGCCCGTAAGACCTAATTAATTTAATTAAATATCATAAGAATTGATATACTCACTCTAGAGGGAAAGCTGCATGCGCATTAGGCCCGCACAAGCCAGTGGGCAACGCATGAACGCCGCCATGATCCAACGGTTCGTGTGTGTTGCCATCTGTTTAGACACTTGCTAAATCTGGACAACGAAATCAGTTGGAACCTGGCAAACATAGTTCGTGGGAATCTGACAGCATCCAGTGTAGCTCTCGACTGCTGTAAACATGTTGTAAACAACGGCAAAATCGTCGCGTTTGGAGCATTTCTGATCGTATGCAGCGTCGCATATACCTATACTGTAACTTCATGTCTTGTTTCTTCTGAATTTTATTTGAAGGCGAGTGCCGCGATTGTGGCGCGCTTGGAGTGTATTTCGTCCATCGCGCACACGGTATTATGCATGTCCTCTGTTGCCGATTGCAAATTCACGTCGAAAATCTGCTTTGGCCCCATAAGGACGAACACAGTACCCAAATGAAATGGCGCCGATGTCCACAGCAACTGATCCGTTGGGTTTATTTTCGATAATGGGCGTTTTGTTATAGTAAATGTCGAAGGTTTCTTAAATTGCCGTGGGCTTCATGCACTTCATTTTATCTTTCTACTTGCGGAAGAAAACGGTGCCGTGTCTTTTCTGGCGCGGGATGAGCTCATAGTGGGATATTTCGTCCACAGCAACGCTCGCAGTTTCATCACGAACGACTGAGCGAGAGAGACCCCTTAATGAAAAGCAGACAATTTAGCCGGCGTTTAAAAATCACTGGCATGCTACTGTGCGCGGGGAAGGGAATTTCGGAGACAAAGACGGAAGGAGAGCAGTGCAGGAAAGGTAAATAAAGAGGGGAGAAGGTAAACGACTGAAACTGCAGTCTGCCAGTGTGCATGAGTAGGTGGAGGCAGAAATGCACGTACGAAACTGTCACCTTTACTTACCTCATGCATTGCTGCTGCAAGACGTAATCGAAACGCATTTAAGCCATAAAACCTATATCCTTTATAAGCAGCACCAATGTGTACTCTATCTAGCAAATTGAGGTAATGGCGTTAAAAAGCCAAATGCCGTGAAAAAGTAAACAGCAGCAAGGTTGATTCGCTTGGTATTATCCGCCTTTTAGTTTCGAGTGCGGGAGATTTCCATTGAAATGTGCAGATGTATCATTTGACACGTTTCCTCACAGGGGATGCGACAGGCCCGACCCTTTGGAGCTTTTATACAACGCACGAGGGTGGCTTTAGGTGCCGTGATTCCATATCCCCTTAAACAACCCGAAAACAGGCTCGAAAGCAGAAGTTTCAAACCGGAACTCCAAGAGCGCTTACTCATGAACCACGTGAACATCGTTCACACTCATCCGATATTCATACAAAAGACCACAAAGCAGTGCTAAACATTACAAAATATGTTTAAAAGCATATAAAATACGCGTAAGAGTGGCGCATAGTTATTTTTTCTACCGCAGTTTTCCGGATTCAAGTTCAAACATTAGCCATTCTTGACGTAGCGGGAAAAAACTGTGCTGGCCACAATAATGTGTTGTAAGATCATGGAGGAAAAAAACCTAAGGAGGGAGCATGACGTCACGCGGCCAGCGTTCGCTAGCCGAGTGTTTTGAAGTCGTTTTCTCTCTAGTTTTTCGCTCTCCGAGCCGGTCCTTTATGTTTTGATTCCGGTATGTTTTAGTGCGCACGTATGCGCGACCCGCGGCGCGAGCGTCTACAGCAAGGAAGTTGATCTACAGTTAGTCTGCCGCGCTAATCGGCGCATGCGCGCGCGCAGCGGGGCTAGACTTTACCGCACGCTATCACGTGCTGCGATCACGGGGGGACACACTCTTTTTTTTTGCTATATCTTTACTTGTTAAGACTAGGCTTCAAGGTTGTCGCCGGACGCTCCCTCCTCAGTTTTTTTTCCTCCATGTGTAAGATGGCATCCAAGAGGGCGGCTTAGTGGTGGACCGCGTTGCTGGCTCATCTTTACCCCCCTGGTTAACAAAGTTCAGTTCAATTCATGGCCGCCACCTACCATGGTTGGCAGGTGGAAAAGTGGAGAAGGTAATCCCCTCTTCACGTTTAGGAGATGTGAGAGAGGGAAAGTACAAGAGGAGGGATCAACCTGGGCAGCTAAACCACTGATTAATGTGGCCACGTTGATAAGCTTATATCTGCAAATGTTTTTTTGTTGTTGTTGTTGTTGTTTCGTAGCCTTGCGTGTGTTCGCTGGCAAGAAGGTATCGAGCCACAGCGCGGCGGTGGGAATCCGCGATTCGGCTGGCGGCGGCTCTCTCCGGCGCCAGTCGACTGCGTCTGCGTGACTTGCCCTCACTCGCCGATCGATGTCGCCACCTACTGCGTGGCTAGCGTGGGCGGCTCTGCAGTCACGCTGGGCGCTCGCCCCGGTGTCGTGCATGTCGTAGCCAGCTTTTTAGGGAGCATTTTCTGCGCGACTCAAAAAAGCCTGTCGGGATTCGAAGGAATTTAAATGAAGCCTAGGGCAGCTAAGTGACCAGGTATTGCTGCCGCATTTTTAATCTCCAATTCAACGACCCATGCCACCGCTAGTGGTCGCTGTTGGACGTCATTGGTGCCACGGCCAGGTGTCCGAGTAATCCTGATTTGCGAAGAGGCAGGGTGTTTTTTTCTTTTTGAACTATGGCTTGTTTCTTCTCATGTCCTTTCTTTCTTTCTTTCTTTCTTCCTTTCTTTCTTTCTTTCTTTCTTTCTTTCTTTCTTTCTTTCTTTCTTTCTTTCTTTCTTTCTTTCTTTCTTTCTTTCTTTCTCTTCCTTTCTTTCTTTCTATTCTTTCTTTCTTTCTTTCTTTCTTTCTTTCTCTTCCTTTCTTTCTTTCTATTCTTTCTTTCTTTTCTTCTCAGTTATTTATTTCTATTGTTCTTTCTTTCTTTCTTTACTTTTCGCACGAAGGTAGTTGCTTCGGGAACTCATCCTATGCTGTGCTTAGTGTTCGGCGCTGGTTCTTCTGGTAAGGCGTGCTATCATGCAAGGGAACTTGGTGCATTAGTGAGGCACCACTATGAGAGAGCCCCACCGGTTGTGTGAGCAGGTGCAGGGCCATTCCATTCCGCTCACCTTCATTGTTGCGTATATCCGCCCCGAATTCGAACGAACCCGAGGCCGAGGGCGTGCGGCGGCCCGCGGCACGAGCCACCAAACAGGCCGTGCGGTAGGTAGCCTGAATCTCTGCGGCAACTTTTTCACCTCCCCGCCGTAGCGTGTCACTGCAAGCGAGCACGTCGCGCGGCACCGAAGAAAGAAAAAAAAAAAGAATCCCTCGTGCACGGCATCTCCATCTGCTGTCCGCATTCTTTGCGTGATATTTATGGGATGTTTTATTTCTCCTCTATCGCTCTTGCTTTTTTATCCACAAAATCTCCGGGCCCCTCTGGTCGCCATTGGCTGGGGGGAAAGAGAAAGGTGGGCGCTAACGAACGGTCTTGACGTGATCTACGCTTCGCGGGCAATACGCGCCCCAGCTCAGTTCGTGCATTCGTTTGTGCTGTGGTGGCCCCCACCACTTGACGCTCTCTTTATCTTTGTGGCTCTTTTTCTTCGTCCCTTTTGTTGCGAGGACGTCGGCCGCCGCTGCGCTCTAGCGACGCGGAACGCTGCATGCGTGAATTGGGCAGCAAAGGGGAGGGGGAGAAAGAAACAAAAATGTCTGGCAACGGGGCGCGGAGTCGTCTGCGAGCCGCCCGTTCGAAGATGAATGCATTCACCCTGGCCGCCGCCCACCCTTCGTTTTTACTTTGCAGCGAATGCGCGCGTGTGTGCATTTCTTTCTTCCTTTCGTCGTTCTTTTTCCCTCTAGTCTGTCGTGCTTTGTCTTCCTTGCCGCTTCTTCCTTTAGCGCGCATGCACACACACGTGTGTGTGTGTGTGTGTGTGTGTGTGTGTGTGTGTGTGTGTGTGTGTGTGTGTGTCATCTTGCGCGCAATCACGTTGCGGGTGGTGTTATACACTGAAGCCGAAATATGAGCTTGCGGGTGGAGGGGGTAATTAAGGACGTATAATTTCCTTCGCCACCGCACTGTGGCGGCCTGTTGAGAAACGTGCGCGGTGTGCTGTGGCCCCGACACGTGCGCCGCTATTGAAAAATCGCGCAGGCGCCAAGTGGCCGGCGCGGCCGTGTAGTGCGAGAAACGAAACGCAAAAGGGGCAGCGCCTAGTGGGACGAGTTTCTCTTTCGCGTCTGTGTTTTCTTGCGTTGAGAGCAGCTCTTTGTGGCCTTTCGCCCTGATAAAACATGTCGCTCCGGGCCATTTATTATATTAGAGCGAAGATTTCTTCACGCGAAAAAAAAATAATTTCTTGTTTCGAAAGTCCGGGAGTCGACCCGTCGGTGGTCGCAAGGAGGCGCTGGTGTGCCAGGGAGGCTAGGGTGCCTCGTCCAGTCCAGGGTGCCTCATCGTAGCGCAGTTCGTTTAGTTGCGTCTTTCGATGCGTTCGCCCAAACACCACAGGAAGAGGAGGTCCTTCTCATCCAGGCGCCTGCGTCACTACTGTCAGATAGCAGTCCTGGTTCTGGTAGCGTTGAGTGAGGAGGGTCCAGTGGGCGCGAGCCTGCACGTCCCCCGCTGTGAAAGGTTGGGGAGCCGCGGGCCCACCTCGCTTCTTTTATCTGGCCTCCCGGGTAACGAGGAGGTCCACACTACCTCGCCGGAGGTCTCCCTTTCCGGGCCGGAGTTGGACCCCATTCGCTATCCAGGAGCGTATGGCTTACCTTCAGAAATATCCTTACCCACTACCGAGATTTCACGCACCGCCGGCTCCCTCCCTAACCCTAACCCAGGCCTCCCGCTGGGAGGCTCTCCCTTGCCTGTTGCCCGGCTTCTTTAGAATGCTTGGCAAATGGGTCTTATTCCCAACCTTGAGTAGAGGTAACAACCTTGTGCCGTGGCGCTCATTGGCCACAGATGCCCTTGCGCCATAAAAATTTATCATCATCGTCAATAACCATATTACATTCTTTGGAGTCCCCCCTTCTGCGGTACAAAAGGTCATTATTTAAGATATTCAGTTGAAGTATTTTAAAACAGCAGAAATCTTAAATCAGGAAACCAGGTTTCGGCCAAACTACGGCGTCACGACATGCCGCTCTATGACGTCACGGATACTTTCGCGCAAAACTTATCGTCTGCGCGTTGATTGGCTAAACTAGCAGCTGTAATCTACAGACTGGGTCATTAGTTGTATGAAGTGATCAAAAACAAGCGCGAAAGTTTGTCATTCAGCAAACGCAGAGCAAATACCGATGAGCGTGCCAACCTGTGTCTTCACTGACGCCAGTTTGTCCGTAGAAATCGCCCCGATTGAGGGCACAAAAGGTACAGTTTGAAAATTCACCTGTGCTGCAACTAGACGGCGCCCGGGAGTGAAATTTTCCACAAATGACCATAAAAGTGCGAAGAGCTTACCCTGAAAGTTTCACTAAAATCCGTGGCGGTACAAAGAACGCCCGAAGGGCCTATAATTTCCTTTATAGGAACCGCTACCGAGGACCCCATAAATGCTAACCATGTATAATGCCGCTGAAGCCTGCCAAACACACAGTGTGCTGTTGCTTGTTTGTTTGCGTGGTACCTTGATGACGTATATACTATTCGGTCCGGTCTTTGAGAATAATTGCAAGAAGCAGGCGCTGGGATGCACAGAACTGGACATTCCTGAGACTCCGGTTTGCAAGCCCCGGTCGATGCAGCGCTTCACTGCAGCGCCATCATCCGCGTTGAGACACGCGCGACTAGGTGTCAAACAATGCCGTGCGACCGGTCCACCTGCCAACAGGCAGCCGTGGTCAAAACGATGCGAGCTTTCGGCATCGCGGTGTCGTTAGTTTGAGGGCCGCCCACTGCTGCAGGGTTGGCTGGTTTTCGTTGTTTCATGCTCTTTCTTTTTCGGCTGTCACACATTTCGTCACGTTTTGGAATCACATTTACGGCGCCATTCTCCTTCACGGACACCTCCGACCGAGTATTACCGCAAACCCATCGGTCCCGGTGCGCTCGTCAAGTGGAAGGCCATGCGGAGCCACTGTGTGCAAATGCGCTCGTGGGGCCACCATGCCTGCTGCTCGTCCAATCGGCGGCGGGAGGCTGCCGGCGTCGGTTGGAAACGCATGCGCGCCAGCTGCAGTGCACCGGGGATTCCCGGAAATAACTCCAGCGCCGCGTGTTGCTGGCGGTCGCCTTGCCATGCGCGCATGCAATGCGCATATGATTAGGCGCTCACGAACGGCTGTCTCGCTTGGTGTGCGTGTACACCCGGCACTCTGCACGCTCGGCTGCAGCGTCGCTCATTACGGCTAGCTCGTCATCTTCGCTCACTCCGAGGGAAAAGAATACGAGGTGCACATTAAATGGCTGCGCGGCGAGTTAACAGTCCCCCGCCGTTCACGCAGTGACAAATAAGTCTCCTTTCGCGTTTTTGCGTCATCGGCGGGTTCGCTTAACGGTGAGTGTACACGGCCGAGCGTTGGCGTACAGAGAGTGGCGCGTCAGGTGGAAACCTAGGTGGCGCGGGAAGAAGAGAAGGACAAAAAAAAAAAAGTCCGAAGAGTGCATGACGGGAGAGCGAAAGGGAAGCGAGGCGTCTGGCGGCCGTTAATACCGCCTAATTGCGCGCCGCATTGGCCGTGGCGGCGCGGTAGTGGTGCTAGGCTGCGCGCGTGTTTTGTGGCTGTTGCGCCACTGCTCTCTGCGTGCACAGCTACAGCAGCGGCGGCGGGTTCGAAAAGACGCGCGCTGCGCCGAGAGAAACCGCGAGTCCAATTCCGAGAAAAACTGCTGCTGCATGCGGCCACGGCCACGCATCATCGCTTTCTCTCACGTTCGCGCTGCCGTTGCGCCGTGCTGCCACGTGGTAGCGCGCGTGTGCTTCACTTACTGCTAGATCCTTATACTTGCGGCCTGGAAGAGCTTGCGTGCGCAACACCTCCTAGATTTCTCTAGGTGCTTTTGGCTTGTGTGTGTGTGTGTCGTGCGCGCGCGGCGCAACAATGTTGCTCTTGCTTAATGAAAACTGGCCGTCTCTCTGGCGTGTCTCAAAGGCGGTCTGAATGCTCGGGATTTGTAGCGCCTTAAATATATTTATTCCAGCGCTGGCCTATTCCAGCGTACTGTGCGATGTCAGTGCACGTTAAAGAACCCCAGGTGGTCGAAATTTCCGGAGCCCTTCACTAAGGCGTCTCTCATAGCCTCAGTCGCTTTGGGACGTTAAACCCCAATAAACTAAACCATATATATAATATTGCTACGGACGCTGGGAGGACGACGAAGTGGTTTGTAACGAAGACGACGCGGAGGTGCGCACTTGTGTGCTGTGAGACTACTCCAAGCCGTCGGTCCCTTGCGTAGCAGGTTACCTCTGCTGTTTCTAGCCGCCAATATAAACACGGGCGCTGCCGTGTTGCCTGAACGTAGAGCCGCGTTGGGGCGCGCGCTAATTCGGCGTTCGCCGCTAACGTTAACCCAGACGCAAGATGGGCCTTGCGTTCTGCGCATGCGCACTTCGACGCCCCAAACTTCTTGGGGGCCCCGAAAGCTTTGGCCGGTTTATGTTCAATGTCTTGAATGAGACAGAGCTACGAATGCATGCAACAACAGCAACAACAAATATATCGTTAGGAAAAGACAGGCGCATCAAACGTGGCATTACATAAATCGGGGAATCCGATGACGTCACGGGCGGCATCTTGGTGTCCAGGGTGCGGCTTCAGTAGCGCCGACTAGAGCAGAAGGCGGTCATCTCATTAGACACTCGCGCGGCCTTTACAGACAACAAAATGGCATCCGCTTTGACGCCGGTGAATACCCTCTATATATGCTCTGCCGCTGAAGTGTATGCAGATTACACACATACAAGCGATTGCAATTAAAGATGGCAGGTCAGCAGTAAAATGAAGCAAAAAGTTCAAATTGAAAGGAAGTTGAAAACAGTGATCGCGGCCGCAGCGACAGTCCATTGACCACGACACAGAGCGGTTCTCGAAGGCGAAGGTCCTTCCGGAACAACTAGCAGGTTTTCAAGGGAGACGCGGTGTCGTCGGTACCTTGGAGTCCCGGGAGTGCCGGGCGGCGATTCTACCCCCGAGAAGCAGACCGAAGCGGGTAGGGCTGGGCGTGCATGGGGACGGTGCGTTGAACTATAGTAGGGTACAAAGCTGTTTATTGAGTGATCTTGTGCGTTCAAATAGAAAGCTGCTCGACGTCGCTGGTGGCAACGACTGCACTGGAACCCGGAACATTGTAGAAACAGTTGGATGGTGCTACAATAATTCCGGAGGAATATGGTGTCCTATTGCGTGTCTAAGAAGCGATAAGTGTTTCATGGCCTAGGAACAAAGAAAGCGTTTTGCGGCAATATGTCTTCCTAACAGCGCCCGTGGTGTCTGTCGTGTTACCTCCGTTGGTTTCGTGCCGCAAGCGTTTCATGCCTTGAGAAAAGTCGCCTTTAACGAGTCTGCCGGATCAGTGTACGCGCTCATGTCGATGCTGCCTATCCGCGATGAAACCGACGTAACGAGCGCAGCCTGTCCTTGGCTCCGAGCTTGTCGAAAACTGATTGTGCCGCCTGCACTGTTGCCTTTCTGGTTGGCGACGTCCTTCCCAGAAGCCTTGCCACGTTTGTCTGGCGAAGCACTCGTGCGAGGCGGGCGAAGAAAGAGCCTTTGCGCTGCACGCCCGGAGAGAAGAGCATACTGACCCGCTTTCCGAAGGGGTGTGGAGAGGGCGACCGTGGGCTTGGCGCTGACTACTACCACTGGTACTGTTGCTTACTTCTCTTGTTGACCGTGTGTGTGAACTCCAACGAGGCTCCAGCCGTTTACTTTAAGGCTTCACCCAAAGCTGAACCCCCCCCTAAAGAGGAGGTGGAGCTTCCTAATGGCTTCGCTTATTGAAAGTCTGCAAACCAGGCAGGCCGCTCGGCTTTCGGACGCGCAAACGTCCGGTCCACGACAGCGGCTGTCAGCGGGCGCTCGCGTTATAATAAGCGGGAGAATAAACGGAGTCCTTCCAAGGCGAGGAGGGAGAGTTGTAGAAAGAAAGCAGTGGTGGCGCTAGCATTACGGCGCTTGTAATCGTTGCCAAACACTCGAGAGAGTCGGCTTGTGTGTGGGGGCTTTCGTTCCGTGTGCCTTCGCTGAACGCATGGCCTTTACTTGCTCGCCATTTTATTTTCGTCCCCACCGAGAAGGCGGGACGAAGCCTCGTCTCTGATGTTCCTTCTTCCACTCGCTCTCGATCTCTCGTGTTTTATCTGTGTTTACTTTTTCCCCTTTCGCAGTATTTATATCTTTCGTTTTCTGGGCTTCGTTGGCACGCTATGTCATCGTGTGTGCGCGCGGCTATTTTATCGGAGCCCCGAGCGACGGAAAAACAACAAAAAAAAAAAACGCGCAAGGTCTTTCCTCTGATGAGGACTCCATATAGCGCTGCCAACGAATTTTCGCGTGGACCGAAACGTTCTCGCTTTATATACTTTCTTTCTTAATTTCTTTTCTTTCACCAGCGACGCTCTCTTTCGTTTACTGTTTCCTTCGGAGCTGCTGCGACGTCGCCTGACGACTGTATAGCGCTGCCAAATTATTTCGCGCCCGGTTAACTCCTTGTTTAGGTTTCACTTCCTTGCGATGCTTTCGTTTTTCGGTGCTGCCAGCCCACTTGGTTTTCGTCGGATTGCTCTCGCCGTCGATTGTAGTTGCAAGTTTATTTTTCTGGCTCTCATTTGCTTTTTCTCGGCTGTGGCGCAACGCTGTCTTTCCCCTCGGGGCCTTTTTAGGCCCGCGTCAAATTCGGCGTCGTGCTGATGGGGCGCCGTAGCGCGCGTTTAGTGACGGCTCATCGGGCGTGCAATCAGCGGGCCGAGACGTCCGCCTCGGCGATCTCTCCTAGGAAGAGAAGGAAATAATTAAGGAAAAGCTCGCTCAAATGACAGCCGGCAGCACCTGGAGGGTTGGTCCCGCAACGATAGCGAGCGGGCGTGGTCATCGGGTTTCGATTATTTACCAAGTCGGGGTAGGTATATGTAGTATGCACGTGCGCTCGTTCGGTCTCCGGGTGTTATTTCACCGTTCGCTGTAATGGGGCCGAGCGAACACTGGTGGCCACCTTGAGCTCCTTCCCTGTATCGCTCGAAATGTAATGAAGGAAGCCAGCAGTTCCCGGAATCAAGGAGCGTAGTGGTAGCTTCTGTTTTTGTATTTGGCGTTGATCAATGGAAAATTTAAGTGCAATTATTTTACCGCTGAAAGGTAATCGATCAAAAAGTAGAAAAAAGCAACCTCATGCCGCCGGTGGGATTCGAACCCAGGTCCTTCGAACTTCGCTTTCGGCGCTCGATCAACTGAGCTACGGCAGCGGCTATCCAATCTTCTTCTTTCAGGGGTGTTTATTTTAAGTGCAACCTAACCTTTAGAGTGCTCACCAGCGCCACCGTCGTCCAAAAGCGCCCTGACCGGTCGATCGGGGTCCACGGGACATTCGCGATAATACAGGATGTATACCGCGTCCGCCGCTAAAAAGATATATAGAAACATTCTCCTTGGTTTCATTGGCTGTTGGCCTCCTCCAAGTGTGTGTCATAACGAGCCTCTCATTTCCCCTTTCGTTGTCTGCTCGAGGTGCAATAGTGATCGGCCGACGTTGGCCAGTGCGCATGCTCTTCCGTGATGTCTGCGCTGGAGATTCTTTCGACAAGCACCAGCAAGAGGTCCGGCGGCGTGCATTTGTGCGGTGGAGGCTGCATTGTGAGCGCCGCGTGCCCATGAAAACCAGGGCTTGCATGCCCCGCAGAAAAAGGCCGCTGTCCTCTACATGCATGGGAATGGTAGACGCGCTGTTGACCTCTGTATTCGTGTTTCTATTGTGTTCTTGTATTCATCTTATTGTGCTTCCCGCTGATTTGTGCGGTGTACTCACGACTGTCTAGTGTAATTTATATACGGACCACACTGTGTGCCGAAATTTCTGACGCCACCTCGGGAGTTGAAAAGATAATACGTCTCTCACTATCCCCTCACAACCCCTTCCCGCCGGGATAAGTGTCGGACGCAAGAATACGTTACGTTCGCGGAAGTTGTTACTCGGCTGCTTGTAGCGCAAGGTGCGATCGCCGTTAATGCGTGCAGCGAAGCTGGATTGATTTGTGTAACATGCTTGATGCCTGGATTTGCGCCGGTTTCACCCATGGCGCCTTTTCTCGTTGCGCTGACACCGTGCTGTCGCATGTGGCACCTTCCGCTTTTCTTTTATGCGAAGCATACTAGCCGCACAACCGAGCTCTTCCTTGCTGCGCCGCGCGCGGCCGCGTAGCTACCACTTGACCTACATCGGCGCACCACGTGATATGACGTCACAACAGCTGTGAAAGCTGGGGCTCAACTCGTGCGCTCGCTTGCGGACGCGCAGCCTCCACCGGCGGCCTAACTCCCGCTCCTTCCGCTAGGGGCGCTGACGTCTCATAGTGTAGAACTATATCGATTCTGGAAAAGGCAGATCAGGAAAGAATTTTTCTATGATAACTCAAGAGGCAGTGCCCTACTTTTTGAAGCTAGATCAGGGTGTCTTAGAACGCGCAGCTACAAAAAGAAATTTAACGAAGAAGATGACACATGTGCAGTGTGTGGTAGATCTGTGGAAACAATTGAACACCTCATAATCAAATGTGATGGTATCCATCCGGATGTCGCTGCAGGCACAGTCACTCTTTCTGAGGCCCTAGGGTTTAAAGATAACAATGGTCATGTAAATAAATCTGCAGTGGAAGTCAGCAAAAAGCGATTGGAGGATTGGTGGCTGAAAAGCAGAGATGTGGCATAAGGTTAGAATTGTAGGAAACCGTAGGCAAAGGTGATGGAGAATCTTAATGAGAATTGCCAACACAGTAAACAAAAAAAAATAATAAAGAAAAGCTGAGCATGGTGGCAATTGCCACCACCCCGTTTCAAAGGGGGCGCTCTTATCCATCCATCCATCCATCCTGTGAAAGCTGGGGCTCAACTCGTGCGCTCGCTTGCGGACGCGCAGCCTCCGCTGGCGGTATGCTTCGCATCCTAGGCTTAACCATAAGCTAAGCCAGGCCATTTTTTTTTCTATCGGAGCCTGTCTGTTTTCGCTTTTTTCTATCTCGGCGCAGTGGTATCGCATCTGGACCGTCTCTCACCCAACTCACCTTCCTTATCTTCCGCGCTGTTCCTTCTTTTCCTGCCGGCCCCTTAATCTTATCGAACCCGCAATGCCCGCGGTTTTGTGTGCACTGCAGCAGTCAGCTATCTCTCCCACCTCGTAATCGTCTCTGTCCCCAGTTTCGCCCGGAGCGCGGGTCTACGCGTTTCCGCTTGGTCAGCTGTGTTTTCCTTCGGACGGTTGTCCCCCCTTGGGCCTCTTTCTTGTGCTGTTTTGTTATGCACAAACGTTATCTCGCCTTCGTGCGTCGTTTCTGGAAAGCGAGGCGCGTCCTCTCGACATATCTCTACGCTTGCGTGCACCGCGGCCTCTCTTTGCCAAAACGGGCGGCCGTGCGTTATCTGTGGCGTGATACATTGTTATCTTCCTCTCGCCCCTCCTCTTGTTTCTGCGCCACTGCTCGTTTTGTTCCCGCCTATCGGCCATCCGGGACTTCTTGCGCGTTTACTGTCCCTTCATGTCGTGGTGATTGAAAGCTACTGCTCTCTTGCGGTAATCGCCTGAGGTAGCGCTGCTTTTGCGCTTTTCGAGCTGTCGCGCTTCTCTGCGTGTGCGCGAGTTTAATTATGTTTCATCGCTCGCGGCCTCATCCACACTGTTCTGTTAATTTCTTAACATTCGGATTGAGCGAGGGCAACTGCGATTAAAATACGAGAGGTTATGTAATTAATTTTGAAGACATCCTGTGGCTCCTGGTTGCAGTTAACTTCGGAAAACAGTGTATGGTTATGCCTTGCCGTCAGTCGGCATCCCACTCTAATCGCCGTCGTGAGATTCGTGCCTATTCTGGAAATCAAAATGAGTGCATTATAGAGCTGTTGCTTTAGCAGGCCGGTTTCGCGACGCGGCGGCTCGCAAACGTTACTTCATACTCAGTGACGCCAAGACGGCATCACGTGGCCACCAGTGAGGAAGAGAGGGGGGGGGGGGGTGCCCCCGCCCCCCAAAAGCCTTTGCATGTTGTTACGTGACGGCCAGCCGAAGAATGAGATGGGCTATGAAATGATTTAATGGCCGCTGGCCTAGCGCGAGCGCTCCGTCCCGAGCCACTGCCAGCTTCGTCGTCTTCGTCACACTATCGGGGCCACCAAGCGATCGTCACGATCGGTGACGAACAGATGGGAGAAATGGTGATGGGCTTCGGAGGATGTTGGGACAGGAAGGAGAAAGTGGTGAGGTGCTGGCCGCCACGATGAAGGAGAGGGCTGAACAATTCCTAGTCAGCAAAGCTATCGGGCCGCGTGTCACCAGGAGCCGATGGCCGAGGCCCCAGGACGCGCCGAACGGCATGGGCAGGGGAGCGGTGTCGTCACGTGTGGGCAGCGTCTCGGGTCGGTGGGGTCGGCAGGTCGGGTCTGTGCGTCAGGTTCAGTTCGTCGTGTCGAGTGGTCTGGGCGGTGGACGGGGCGGGGGAACAACGGCGAGTTTGGTTCGGGTCTGGAAGGCTGGGGAACAGCCGGGCGACGCAGGCCAAGAACTCACGGCCGACGACCACGGCTGACACATGCGCCGGAGCTCCAGGAGCAGGATAGGGATGAACTCCGCACCTCACACCAAATGTTACGTGACGGCCAGCTGAGGAATGAGACGGGTTGACAGATGGCTATGAGATGCTTTAAAGGGCCACTGCCCAGGGTCCGGACATTTTTGAAAAACAAGCCCACTGCATAGATGAGGCATCGAAGATAACCTCTGCAAAATACTAGAGCCATGCGCGCCCCGAAAAGCTGCGAAAATTCAAATCAAAGCCCGCTCGTTCTTTCCTTCAACAAAAACGGGCCCGGCCCACTACTCTGAACCCCGCTGACGTCATGGGGGGCTACTTTCGCTAAAGGCACTCCATTGGTGCATCGTTCTGACTGACGGGAGAAGGTTGGGCGTAGCCTTGGCGTCGCGTCGTCTGCACAACGCTTTCCGCAGCGCCTTCTGTTCTGGCTCATGCCTACAAACCCGAGGGAGCGTGCGGCGACAGCCTTGAACCCTTGTCATAAAAAGTAAAAAATAGTAAAACTGAGGGAGTTGGTTCGCCCCCCCCCCTCCTCCCCCCCGCCGTGATCACCTCACGAGAGGCTCTGCGTACGCGCTCCCTTCTCCTTTTTTTTTTTTGTTCTATGCAAGCCCCCCAAAACAAGGTTTTAATTACTAGTGCAGCAGAGCCTTTCCCTCGCTCGCCCACTTGACCGCTCCGCACACACACCGCTTATCTTTCGTGCATCTTGCGTACGCCTTGACTCCAATGAATGACATATGCTTTGGAGCGGAGAAAAGACACAAACACACAGAGCACAAACACGCATGGAGAAAAGCAAACGGGCGGTTGCCGGGTCCGCGCTTCGCCGTGTGTTTCGAACACAACCGACTCCCGCCCCTCCGCTCGTGAAACGGTGGGGAGGCCTAAAAGAAAATGAAAAGGTGGCTCGTTAACTGGGAATGACAAACAGATGTATGAAAGGATGCGCTCGCTAACAAGTCTAGGTGGTCGAGCCGATCGCGCCTCTCGATCGTTCAGTGTGCGGAGAAAATGCAAAAACCAAGAAAAGAATTCTATTGAAGGCGGGGCCACGACGTCGCCCTGTGACGCACTCCACAGACACCACGCCTCCGGCTTACACCGGAGAAGGAAGGGGTGATTTTGCCTTGCCGAGCCTACTCGACGAGGAGCGGGAGAGAAAAATTTCGAGGAGGGATTGAAAGGGGAGGAGGCTCGCTCAAAGTGAGGTAGAGAGTGTTTGGGACGATGGGGTGGGCAGGGGCCCTTTAATGGCCACTGGCTTAGCGCGAGCGCTCCGTTGATGATGATGTCCTCAGGCTACCGCTCCGCGCCACTGCCAGCTACGTCGTCTTCGTCACAATATCTTTCCGAAGGTCCGTTTTCTGGCTCTCTCAGGGTGAGATGTGATTTTTGACGTAGAACTAGAAAGCTTTTTCCTCCGTGATGCGTCAAGTAGTCCCCTACTTTGTACGTTCACCGTGTTAGCGGCTGTCTTATTTCACACAATTTCATGTTCGATACGTTGGTAGTTGTACGAGTGCAATTCGTAGTGATTGTCGAGGTATCGTGGCCCTGCCGTGCCCCCACCGTTGTCTTGCCTTAGCTACGGCGTTGCCAGTCGCCTGTGTGAGGAGCGTCAATTTTGGAGCGTGTTAAATTAACTCTGCGAAGATAATTGGTCTTGTCAAGAAAAGGTTTTATTTTTTTTTTTGTCGCAGGAATTATCCTCTAGTTCTAAGCATGCTGCTGGCTTGAGGTTTTGATTTGATTTGATTTAATGTCCTGTAAGAAAGACAGTTGGGGTGGTTGGGGTTTGATACCCCCAACGGCCAGCGCCGACGAAGCTGACGAAGCTCGGCGTCGGCGCTCACGAACGCTGGTCTGTACTGAGCGGCACCATTCCAACAAAGATTGTGACTATCCGCATAAATTGAGTTGCCTCTTTACACTTGGTGGAGGTGCCGCCTGTTCTCACCCTGGAACTCCGCAGTCGCACCTTACCATGCTGTACCACGATGACGGACACCCCGATCCAACCTGGCCAGCCTGCTCTCACCGCTGTCATCTGTTCCGGTGCCGCGCGTCAGCGTGACCCTGCCATCTTCAGCGGCACGGACGATAGCGACGTGCAACACTGGCTGGCCTCCTACGAACGCGTGAGCGCCTGCAACAAATAGAAAGATGTCGTCAAGCTCACGCACATCATCTTTTATTTGACCGACGTCGCCAACATGTGGTTTCGAAACCACGAAGCCGGTTTTTCTACCTGGGTGGCGCTCAAAACCAGCTCGACCGACGTCTTCGGCCGCCCCGCTGTCCGAAAACGTGGCGTCGAACAACGGTTGCGCAGTGGGGCCCATCAGAACAGCGAAAACTTCAGTTATATCGTAGACGTCGTTGACTTGATCCACCCATAACTGAGGCTGACAAAATCGAGCATATTCTTTAAGGGATTGAAGACGACGCGTTTCAAATGCTAGTGTCCAAAAACACCCAAACTGTCTCCGACGTCGTCTCTTTGTGTCAGAGCTATGACGAGCTCCGAAAACAGCGTCTTATCACCCGCCGTACCATTTGCCCGGACGTCACCCTTTCGAGTTTGGCTGACGGCTGTCTTGCTAACGATCAGCCAACCCTTCTTCAGCATATCAAGCAGTTTGTGGGGGAGGAGGTCGCCCGCCAGTTATCGTTGGTTACCTGCCAAGTTCCCAACGCCACCTCTCTTCAGCGTGTTGTCCAGGGGCAGGTTGCTCGGGTTCTGCCGCCCGCTAATCCACCCCCTATGGTCGTCCGGCCAAGACCTCAGCCAGTTGTTCCAGCGACTCAGGCTGCGAGGGAAGAAGGGATCGGGGAATTTCGACCACGTGGGGTTTTTTGACGTGCACAGTACACGGACCTCTAGAATTTCGCCTCCGTCGAAATTCGGCCGCCGTGGCCGGGACCGAACACGCGCCTTGCGGGCCAGCAGCCGAGCGCCACCGCGGCGGCTAAAAGAAGACGAAGACTTGAGGTTTGACAATGCTTAGCAACGAAAAGGGGTGCCGTATCCAGCGTTTCTTGTGCGGAGACGATTCGCATGGTAGTTCCGAGGTGGTCGTCTGTCATCCTTAAAACCAAATGAGAGTTGTTCACTTTCAATAAAGAGAACAGCTGTTTGCACAAGTATGTGCTCCCGAACCTGCCAGTGATCCTCGTCGCTCGTTGCCGCAGACTTGGGAAAATTGTTTTATCTAAACAGTATAAAACTCCGGGACACCTACGTCTTTAAACGTTTGTCGTAATGTGGTGCTTGTTTGATGTTCAGTATGTTCCGTTTGCAACCCGGGCTCAACATGGTCAACTCGCACAGCGAAGGGTACAGAGAAAAATTTGAACTTTTCGAAGAGGCTGCGGATATCTTGAAGCAGTGGAAGCTCCATTGCCGCACGTCGTTCCGAAGTGGCAAGGAGGTCGGCAGGCTGGCGACGACCAGCAAGAAGGGAGCCGCTGGCTGCAGCCCTCGGAGGGATCCTTTATCCCCAGCGGAGCCAGCTCGTGTGCAAAGTTCTCTGCTCAACAGCCGCACGTTTCCAGCAACTCGCAGAGCCCGTTGGCCCTGTGATGCGAAGGAAGCGTCTGGGAGGGGAGGCGGCGGCTACGAATTTATACCTGGGAATGTAGGGAGCGACCGCGAGCCCGTGGACTCGGTCCGGGGGCGAGGGGAAGAAAAGGCTCTGGAGGACGCGGCCGGCAGCAGAGACGACGACGAGATCGCTTTTGGACACCGTGCAGAGAGGCCGCACCCTGACGGTAAACTTGTTTCACCGCACTTGTAAATAATTGTAAATAAATTCGGCACTGTGTGATCTGCAATCTTCGGTATGTCCTTGCTGGCTCGGGAGGAGAAAAAGAAGGAACCTGCCATACTCGCATGCGCTGTAAGGCCAGGTTTCGAGCTCCAGGTCGCTCGTCAAGGTCGTAAGGATGCTCATTGAAGCGCTCTAGACAGATGTGTGGACTATTGCACAAAACGAAAGTCAGTGACCCAGAGTCAGGAATTGCTGTGTTTGTTTTCACACCGGAGATTTCCACTCTGGTGTGGAAATTGTCCACTTCCGGACAACTTTCTGTGACTCTGCAGCAAAGGGAAGGAGGAGGGCCTTTGTCCCCGTGCCGTGGGTTTTGGCCGCGGGTAGTGGGTTCGCTGATCGGTTTAGGGGTGAAAGAGAGAGGGGGTTGCCTGCTCTTGAACGTCCGTCTGAAGATGATGGAGATTGCACATTAGGGGCCCTAACTCTTTTCCTCTCCGCAAAGAATGAGTGCCGTCTGCGGATTTCAGCTGTAAAACAAGTCTGGTGGTGAAGCTGACTCGTGAAGCTGGCACTAGCTTTCGGAATCTAAGATGAAACTTCAAGGGCCGGCGGGCCGCGTGTTCGAGACCTCTGGCTACATGCGCGCGCTGTGAAACGCATAGGGCAACCGCTGTCATGAAGAGTCTTTCCCCCGTAAGCGCACAAATGCCGCCGGTTGTTCTGTGTATGAACTGATCGCATCTTGCGCTTTCCGACTTTTTTTTTTTTTTTTTTTTTTTTTTGCGGCCGTTATCGAGCGACGACGACTCGCCTAGCCTTCATCGGACTCGCGTCATTTCATTGCACTGCATCGCGCCATTGTCGGTAGCCCTTGCTGAGCATAGAAACAGGTCGCTGCTTGTGCTTCGTTGCTTCTCTTCGAGAGCTGTGTCCGTGGCTGTGCAGTCGGGAGCTGGGTTGTCTATAGGGCGCTGGAGCGGTGCCCTGCTATGTGAATAAAGCGAAACCATAGCGCAGCTGCTATGTTAGTGCCGCTCGCATGACTATGTGACTGCGTTGGAGCGCAGCATGGCCTGTGGCAGCACTGCCTACTTCGAGGTTTTGCTTCTTTTGCCCTCCCAGAGCAGCGCTTGAACAAACCACACTGGCGTGCTCGGGGTTGTGTACTGCTGCTCTAGTGCGGTTTTCTGAGCACGTGGCTCGCCATTTGTCGCGTGACCTTTATAGTAGACTTTCGTCGAGTTGACTTGGGCGTGCATTGCACCTTCCGAGCTCGGGTGATGATCTGCCACGTATAGAACAGCAGCACACACTACAGAGCGCGCAGCAGCTGCGTCTCAGGCGTGGCGATTCTGGACTGCGAGCAGCGGCCGTGTTCTTGGGAAAAAAAAAAAATAATGCGGGGGGGGGGGGGGGGGGGGGGGTACGAGGGCGCGACCGCAACCGGGAGTCTCGGATAACTGACTCACCGCGCTCTAAAAGAAAGGGTTCGGGAAAGGCACGCGATGCGATGTGGCAAGCCTTAGCGACCGCCCGATTCAGCCCTACCCCCTCGCCTTTCTTATTTTTTTTTTTGCCCTGGGCTGCTGCTGCCGCTGCTTTAGCGTCGCTTGCCGCCGCAGCCGTCGGCGCGCGCGCGGGCAGACGCGCTTTTTCTGTTTATGTTTCTCTTTGCGAGGCACGGCTGCGCGAGACTGCTTGGCGCTAGCGCCGACGGCGCCGCCGCCGCTCGCGCGTTTGTTTGCTGTTCTTTTGGTTTCTCGTTTCTCTCCCGTTTGTGTTTGTTTCGCTCCTCTCTCCGTAAGCATCTCGCGCGGTTTCTCTCTTCCTCGCTCATTTTATGACGCGTTGTTTCCCTCTTCCTCGCGCGATGCGTGTCGCTGCTGCTGCGGGCAGCCGCGCGTGGCCCTACTACTGCTAGGCTTTTCTCCTCTCAGCTGCGTACTTCTGCCCTGTCGCGCCCGAGTCTCGTCCTTCGTTCGCTCCGTCCTTCGGCGATCGCTCGCTTCTTTTCGCTACCCGGCGCCTTCTTCGCCTTCTTTCTTTCCTTTCGTCGCGATCCTTTCTTTTTGTTTACTTCTTTCTCTTCCGGCGCTTCGCCTTGTTCGCCCGCCTTTTTTCGCACTCTGTGAGTGTGTGTCTGTTGCGTGTGCTCGTGCGCGCACTCGTCCGCTACCGCTCGCTGGCGGAACGCATGCGCACGCATCAACACCGGCCAAGCCGAGCGTCTCCTGGTGCGTATGTAACACCACTTATCTGTTTGATATCTCTCCTTATGCTGGTTTTTCTTCGCCTCGTGCCGCTTGCTAGTTTCATTCTCCTAGCAAGTGCTGAATGTTTGAACTTGAAACATCCGCTACTCTGTGTACGCTTTTATTGCCCAACCCATGCTTTCTTTTTCGTTCCCCTGATTGTTGAAACATGCAGTGCATACAGATGACGTCGCCCGAGTGATTCTGTGAACGCTTGTGTGTGTCTTCATGTCGAAGGCTTATTTTCTTATGCATGCTTTATTCGTTCTTATTCATGCTTGTGCTTGCGTGTGTGCTATGTTTGCCTTAGTTTCGTGTCTTCTCACCTTGTGCGGCGGACCATACCATTTTGTCGGACGCATTCACCGTTGTTTCTCGACCGCTTCGCCATGCGTAGTGAGTGAGTGGCCCATGCGAAATCCGAAGGGTGATACCGGGCGCAGGCGGTTTGCGCTTCGGCGTTTAACCGAGGTTCAGCAGCGCTTCGTGTTATGTCATGTCGGTTGCGTCGCAGGGGCTTCACGCTTTATACGCCGACGCAGCATTGATAAGCTCGTAGGGAGCGTGCGCCGAGTCGATGTTTCTTCCTTTTTGTTTTTTGTTTTTCGCTCGAAGGTCACGGGGCTCATATGGTGTCGAAGGTTTGCGCGTTGCATCATGCAGCAGTCATGAGGCGCGTTGGTCGTTTGCGAGCGTCTTCGCCAACGCTTCCTATTGCGTTCGGAG
Source organism: Amblyomma mixtum (assembly GCF_055824585.1). Taxonomy (NCBI): domain Eukaryota; kingdom Metazoa; phylum Arthropoda; class Arachnida; order Ixodida; family Ixodidae; genus Amblyomma; species Amblyomma mixtum. Next base: position 39,296,874 of record NC_143016.1, on the reverse strand, counting down.
GGGAGCGCAGTGCGCCAACGGGGCGAGTGTCGCCGAACGGAGGCCGCACCATCTCGCACAAATGTCCATGCAGCTCCCTCCTCATCCCACTTGCCGCAACATACTCGGACCGCAGAAGGGCTAGACGCCGGGCGACCCCGGGCGGGGTTGCAGCCCTAGCCGCCCATCGGACTCACGCGTTCGGACACGCAGCCCTGTTAGCACACGGGAAATGGTCTAGTGTGGCTCTGTCGCAGCACTTGTTTGATTGGGGGGAGTATTGCCCGGGGTACATGAGCGAAATTACCGCCGGGTTCGGGTGGGAATGGGTTTGCAAGCGACGACAGGTGGTCTCCTGGGTCTTTGTGAGCCATTTATTTATGCGGTGGAGGGAAGGTGCATCTTCCGAGGCGAAAGTGGTGTGCTACGTCGCGAAACGAGTTCAGGCCATCCCTCGAGAAACTCGGGTCAGAGGAGCCCACTGCCCGGCCAACGAAACCTCGGGCGTAATCGTGGGCTGGCCCGTTCCCCGGGTTTTCCGAGTGGGTAGGAACCTATAGCAGCTCGATCTCCCTTGCGGGGGTGTGGTGGGTGCTTCTGAGGATTTGGAGGGTGATGGGGGAGACGCTGCCCCTTGCAAAGTGGCATTCTGCTGCTTTGGAATCGCTGAATATAATGTCAGCTGAGGTGTTGGCTGTGGCTGATGTAAATGCCGCTTGCTCCGCCGTCTCGCGAGCACCGCGTGGATTCCACGAAGACATTACGCGTTTCCGTTCTTAGTTATGGCACAAACACATCAAAACGCCAGCGAACGCAGTCAAAGCCGCGCGCACTGCTCTAGTCGCGCTCCCTGCCCATTGCTGCCCGTCTCTGGGGCTCGTCACGCGGTGTGCAAGCAATTACTTTCGTGCAACCCCCCCTCGAAACCCTAGGGGTCCGCGCGTCGGCACCGTTTTGCAGCTCGAGCGCGACCTTGCAAGGCCTCGTCTTTTGGCAGTCGGCTAACCTAGCGGTAACACTCAAGCGGAGCCGAGGAGGGGGCCGCACAACACTTCCTTACGAAGAATAAGGGGTCTGCTAACGGTGTCAGGGTGCTACCATGCTGAACTAGAATAGCTTGGTTTTGAAGCGGGGATCTGCAACTCGCGTGTCAAGAAAACCGCAATTTCAGTGTGTGTATAAGCTGCCAACTTTTGACCCCCTTCGAATTGCATTGCTGGAACCCTGACGGCCATCCCGACGACCGACCGCCCCTCTGTCAACCGGGGATATAAAACTAAATACACAACAGTCCGGAGTGGGAGCGTCGGAATGCTTGAAGCCCGCCGTGGTGCCAGCGTTAATGGCGCGCGTTCGTTTTACGAGCCCGGGCCGAGCCGGCTCGCTTTGGCGTCCGCCGCCTCCTTTCTCTCGGTCGTTTCGCAAGTGGCCCGTCGCGAGAGGCGTCAATGCAAACGAGCAAGGGGACACCCGTTTCTCGTCAGCGCGGCGGCCGGCCGGCCCTCGTCTCCGCTGTTGTCGGAACCGCGCTGCTGCGGTGTGTGCTGTCACGGCAGCGATAGACTAGCAGTCGTGCGGGGATTCTTCCATGGCACGCTTCTCGAGAGTTCCTCGACAGGACTGGCCGCGGCGAGGCCGGTGATAGGGGCAGCTCGAATGAACAGTGTGTTCGAATTAAACGAAGTAGTAAAGTACCATTGTGATATCTCCGACGCCCTTTCGCTGCAGCAGCTCAGCCTCCCGGCGTAGCGACGTAAAGTTTCAACGCACGTGAACTGCTACTTGAGAAGGTGGTGGAATGATATGCCATGATTCGATTTATTATATGCGTATGAATTTTTATCCTTTTCAGATGATCCGAAATTAAACATTTGCGAATTTTAAATGCACTGCTGTAATGTCTGTCTGAACACTTTTTTTTTTTTTTTACATTTCTCGCAACCTTTATCCCGCGTTTCCATTGCCTAGCCGTGCGCCTCTGGTTAGTCTGCTATTGGGCCTATCTGAAATGGAGCCTACATGTCTTGATTCTACGGCCTGCTTGCTAACGGCATAGCCGTAAGCACCTATCAGCGCTCAGTGCATTTCGGTTTGCGAAGGAAAACACCCACCCGTGAGAGATGTCAGTGGGCCAGATTGCCAGTGGGCCAGTGAATGCCAGATTCCCGCGGGGTAGATTCATGCTGAGGTTTACTGTAACTGGCACGCTGTGGGATGGGGCGTATTTTGTTGACTTTTTTTTTCCTTTTCTGAACCGCTGATTTTCAGTCTCACAGAAAGCCCAAGGTGAAGCGAATCAAACGTAGGCCGCCTGTGGGCGCCATAACAGCCGTGGCCTGGCTTTCGTCGATCTTTGTGCGCGAGAAACGATTTCGCTGCGTTCGTGGAACATCTTCGCCAATCTTGCACGTCTTCGGTTGAACGGCACATCGAAAATCCGGAAATTAATAAAAAAAGAAGCAAACAAGCTGGTGCTGTCGCCATCGTCTTTTGTTCCTGTTCAGTTAATGTCGCCTATCGCCTTTCTCAAGCTCCCCGGTGCTTTGTCACTGCGCGTAGTGTCGAATCGGGACTGAAGGCCGCCGACCCGACCCTCGTAACCGACAGCCGTGCTCAGCCGGCGTTTAGCCACGGCGGGGGACGCACCGACCGCCGCTCGACTCACCGCCGTTTCTCTTGTCTGGTTTCGCCACACCGCGTATCCCCTTTCGCCTGCGCGCGCATTTTCTGGCTTGCTTCCTCCCGTGAGCTTCAAAAATTTGTCCTTTTCTACCGGCTGTTTCGGAAGGCTGAGCTGTAGCTGCAGAATGCCGGTGCACTGTGGCCGTCCGTTTCGCATTTCCTGTACCCTGCTGCACACTTCGTACTTCTTTTGTGTTGTTTCTCAGCCAACCGTTCTTTTTTGCGTGTGTTTGCCCCCTTTGTGAGCTGCATTTCGTGTTCAGACAAGGGCCACGCTTACACGTCTGTCTGCATGGCCTGGAGCGATTGCGTTTGCCTAATCAGGAGAGGCGAACGCCGTCCGAGCGACTTTGTTGGAAGAAAGGGGGGGGAGCCAGGGCAGAGGAAATTAGGTTAGGTTGGTTTCGTCTCTGTCGCAGTCGCGGACTGCTAGTCTTGAGTGTCGCCCGAGGACAGGCAGATCATATGCTAAATTTTGACGTTTGACTGACTGTACAACGCCGGTTTTACTGCCACAATTTCGGCGCCACGGCTTCAGTAGCGCACTCTGTTCTCATGAGAGCGGCAGTTTACCGTGATAAATTCGTTCATTCGTTGTGTTTATAGCGGGAGTACCCCGAAGTGCGCCGAAGAAAAATATGCTGCCGCAGTATAACCAACTCGGGAGCGATTATTAGCGACAATAGTCCTTCGCCCTCTCCAACGATGGCGACATTGTGAAAGCGTTCAGCCCTCTATTCGTTGACCTTCACCCGCATAGAGCGATGCTTACGAACAATTGTACCGGCGCGAGTTTCCCGCGCGAATTCTGACGCCGCATTTTCGCGCCCAATCCGACGAGCGGTAGTGTAACAAGTAGCATCCGTAATATAAGGCGATTTCCCAATCGCCTGTGTGCAGGCGTCGAAGAGAAATTGCTTCAAGACGAGAAGGAAACGCCAAGTTTCCACCCTAAAGTTAGCGTTTTGTAGTTGGACGTACTTATGTAGCCATGAAGGGTGTGCTTATGTAGGATGCGCTATAGGGAAAAAAAGAAACCAAGAGGTAGCAACACAGCGCGCTGTCTTAGTTCTTTAGCAGTAAACGAAATCAGCATTTCAATATTCCCCTGTAATAAACAAGTCAAGGCTTCCACTGTTCCATCGATTATAATTTCATGTATTTGCGTATCGTGGAGGAACAATGGCCGTTGGCCGTGGGTGTGGGCGGAGCTTCACTGCAGGATGAGCTGTGTCCGGCTGTTGTAGGTCGCTTCTTGACGGAGCACCGAGGACAACTCTTGCAGCTGCGTTCTTCGAGATTAGAGCGCGGTACCCTATCGGTGTACCCTCCTCCTATTTGTCCTCAGTGACCATTTACTGACGGCAACAATAGTAATAAGAAACACGCACAAATGCCGAATTTAACGGCGCGTTTCCTGGCGTGGGGTGCGCACTGTCGGGCCCGACTTGGCGCCGCCAGGCCTAACGAGCGCCGACTGCGCGTACCAGCCCCGCTCGTTGTAAGCCGCGCTCGCCGGGCGTTAGTGGCGTTTGTTGGAGAATTTACGTCGGTCACGACCGCACTGTGAACTATGGCCTTACGCGGCTGGCAATTATTTTTGCGGCCCAGACAGCGGTGCATCCTGACAAATTAAGGCCCCCGAGCAAATGCGTGTGCGCGCCGGCGAATGATGTGTTCTCTCGTGAGGAGGCGGCTTTCAATTCTCGGTAACATCGGCTGAGCGGCAGCGGCGCGCGCTTTTGTTGTCACTGTTTTTACGACTCTTCGATCACTTTGACCGTGTGCCGCGTCGTCGCCGGTTTTTAGTCTTCGTTTCTTTCCTAGCTGTCCCCGGCTTTCTCCTGTTTGCGTGCAGTCGTGGAAGAGCGACACTGCTGACGGCTTTCACCGCTCTTGCTTCATTAAACTTCATCTTCCAGAGTTTAACTATGCATCTTGTTTCCCCGTTCTGCATGCGGACATAGCGGGCTCTCTCCCTTTGCTGGCATGCGTTCGCGTTGATGAGTCATTATTTCACTGCTTGCGCCTGTGCGTGTGTGCGTGCACGCGCGTGCGCGCTCGCGTAAGAGAGAGAGAAGGGGGGGGGGGGGGGACGAGCAGCATGTTCGCTACAGCAGAAGCCTGGCGCATCTTTCGCTTCTGTTTTTACTTAGCTGCGTTCTTACCAATGCGTTTAAAGCTTGTTACTTCCTGCCTAGCGCACATATGCTTAGCTAGTTTTTATGGCTTTTCGCTTGTATTGCCTTGTTTCTAGAAAGGACAGCCCTTCTTTTGACGCATTCCAGAGAGCGGCGCTCTCGAGCTGTGCATAGATGAATTAGTGAACGCATATATTACACATGTAAATGTGCGTTTAAAAGCGGGAGGAAAAGTGCGCCGGCTTTTGCCAGGCAGCTATAGGCGAGAAACGGGGCAGGTCTTTCTTTCATCGTTGAAATATTCACTGGATGCGCTGGAGCGATGAGGCAAATGATGTCTGTTTATAACATTTTTTTCTTTCTTCTTTTTATGCTCGTGCGGGCTGAATTTTTAAACCACCGACGCGCATTTCGTGATGAAAAGCCACTCTGCGATATTGCGAAACCCTGCGCGGTCAAATTCGGTCCCTGCAGGCGACGGCGACGAACGGCACAATGGTTCTGGGCTCCGCTTCTTGTGGGCCGCGTTTGAGGAACGTGTGTCCCGGAAGTTACTCCTGCGTTAAAATTGTTTTAGATCCAGAGATGGGCATCGCTCGGACCTCAGTGCCCCTCCATCGAGCCATCAAACACCACTGAGACGGAACGTGGCGTAGCGTCAAACATTCCGGTTTGCAACGACGTCATTTTCTTTATTGCGCAGAAAAGTTCGCTACACTGAGACCGCGAAAAAAAAAAAAAAAAACGATTTGTGGCTGCTACACTTCCAGGCATTCAGGTCGAGTAGAGAAATGCAGAACGCCCCCTTCAGTTTGTGGCTTCTTGCTTGGACTGCGGGAATGTGGGCACTTCACGTCACATAAAAGCCGCTTTTGCCGTGAAGATGGGAGCGCTTGTTCGTCGCGATTGGTTCCCTTAATTTGGGGACTGACTGTAGGCCGTCGAATTAAAAGTCGGAGCACCGTGCAGTAAGCTTCAAATGCGGTGCCGGTAGAACCGAACGCCGTCGAAGAGGCGGATATTTGAGGTCGTACAGCGCCTCGTGGGAAGGCTGAAGCGCAACGGCGTCTCGAGGAGGCCCTTTTCGGCACCTGTTGCGGACTTGCTCGGGGGCGCGACGAGCCCGCCTTTGTTACGTGATGGATGCACAGGTGCGTGCAGTCTGGCCGGCAATCAGGTTTATGTACTTCCAGTGGACTCGTGGCGCGCATCACCAGGATTGCTCCTCCTGGACTTCCTCCGGTAGACCTGACATATACACATCGCCTTATCCTTATTTCGTTAGCGGCTGATCCTCTAAATAGGCTGAGCGGAGTAGCACGCAATCCTTGCGACAAACTTTGCGACAAACTGCTGCCCTCTGCAGAGGCTGTAGCTGACGTCCCCTTGCAGTTAGTCCTAAAGGAAGTAACGGGTGCTCTTAGATGGACTGACGGTTGCAGAACGCAAAAAAAACCCCGAGTACTAACGCCTATAGCACTTTTAGTATGCTTTCGGAGGACGACACTGCGAAGCGCGCCGTCAGAGAAATCAAAAATTGTGGCGAGGCTCTGCAGGACCGGTCGCCTCCGCAGCCCACGTCCCGCGGTGGCCCTTTTAAGGTCCTGCGTAAGCGTGTCGCTCGCGCAGGGGACATGTCCCACGCCCCGTGTCCTTCTCCTCTCCCCCCTGGCGGACTTCCAGGGCGGCTCTTCCTCTTTTTTTCCTCCTGCGAGCTATTTGGCCGGTGGTCGTGATTATACGTCCCTGCCGTGCAGTTCATTAGCATACCTCGACCTTGGCACTGGCGTCGAGCCACCACGTCTGCGTGCGGACTCGTTTTCGTCTGTTGACTTTCGCCAGTCCTCGGTTTCTTTTTTCTTCTGTTTCACTACTATACCTGTTGCCTACATTCGCGCGTGTATTTACACTTTCGTTGTCGAAACGTTCCCACGCCACTAACCGACAGCTAGTGGCGCAGCTAGAAGCTGTACGACGTGGGTCTTTTCGCGTGCCCCAAAATAGTCTGCCTGTCCTGGCTTGCTTTCGATTGCGGCCCGAGAACTCTCGACAGAAGTCATGCACACCCGCAGGTTTGGCCAACTGCATGCACGTTCTTTTAGAGGTACAAACCCGCGTATGATAAGCTTTGCGCTGGCAGAGTGGCGCCTCCCTCTTTTCGCACCCTGGCGCCAAGAGGTGATGGGCGTGCCTGTACCAGAATCTTTTCGCGATTATGGTTGTTTGTATAAAGAAGTGAATTAAAGCTGCTGCCGCTGCATTGCGCAGTGCATTTTCCATTGCAGGCATTCGATACGATGACGGCTTCCTCTGGCATTCAGTTATAATTTACCAAATTAAGATCATTACACGCTGCAAGAGAAGGTAGGACAAGCGCTCCATTTGTGATATGAGTCCATCTTCATGAAATTCGTAATAAGCACGGACTAACTGCTGGCTGATACTTGCTTTGTCTGTCTCATTATGCACACAGGAGCTCTATACAAAACGGGTGTTTTGGTGAGACCTTTAGCTGTACAATATTCAGATGGTCCTTCGGGCATAGTAGCACCAGTGATGGTGGACGTCAGAAAATTGCATGGTGGTTGTTCCCTAGAAGGTGGTTAGCTGAATTTTGGTAGTAAAAATGGTGACTGCTACGCCTGTATGAGGGCTACATCAGTTTTCAGAATTTTGATGACAAGGTAATCTGCTGAGCGCTGTGCCACTCAATTCGCTCGAAAATGAAGCTGTGGAGCGGCGTGCACGCTGCCATGCCCAGCAGTATGCGTCCCTCGGTGGCGCACGTGTCATGAGAACTTCTGACGCCCGCCACCGCTGACTAGGAGTCTTTTTAAATAAGTATATTTGAGACTTCTCATAAACGAGGCTTTACCTTCTGCGTTGTTGCATTCAGGGACATATTAGGCGATACCTGTATCTTGGACTTCAGTGTGTGTATATATAAGTGGTATGCAACTTAAAAAGCAGCAGTTGGTACCATTGTCCTGTGTTACTCCGCTGACCATCGCTACAGCAAATGAAATCAGATGCTTGAATTTTTTTTAGCTCAGCACACATGCATGCACTCCTGCATTGGGGTAGACTATTCACAACCGCATTAACTACGTGCGCTAGACGTGCTAGTAAATGTTGATTTTCAAATCCAGCGCAGATTAAGCGGGATTGGTTTCTGATTCAACTGCGCCGTGAGGGAAGGGAGGAAGGCGGGAGTGAGAGAAGACTGCTTCGTGTTGTGAATGCGAAGGTATGCACGCGGAGTGCTCGACTGCGTAGCGATGGCGTACTACTCTGCAGTGGCCGGCCTGAGTTCGCACTGCACTTCGCAAGAAATTTTTTTTCTTTTTTTCGTTGAAAACTCACAGTAGCCGGCTTAACCTTGCGTTAAAAATTACGAGGAACTTTAGCGGCTAAAGTGGTGAAAGGCGAAAGCCTGAGTGCTGCATTCTGCTACGCGATTGTTCACTTCACATTCTGTTGGTGCATTAATTAACTGCCAATTAATGAAGCTTAATCTTTGCCTTTAGGAGTGGAACGTGACAGCGTGTTGTGGCGCTGCCAGGGAATCCACGGAACGCCACCACCCGTTCGGCGCGATGCGTTGCCCTTTGAACGCAACGCTTTTTGAGGAAAGGAAATCGCGCTGTAATTCTCTGTCATCTCGGTGGACACCCGAGCCGCACCGTGCAGGAAGGGAGGAAGTGGAGTGAAAGAAGAAAGAGAAAGAGGGGCCGTAATGAAGAAAATGAAAATTGTATTTGAGGAAAGGAAATTACGCAGCAACTGTCTCACATATCTTGGAGGAAAGGAAATTGCGCAGTCGCATATTTCGGGGGACACCGTCAAAATTCGCGCGCAGTGACGTCACGACCATTTCGACCAATCTGAAACGCGGACAAATTATACATCAGCACGCACATACCGTGCAGAGGGAGAATTGCCGCCAAGCCCTTGCCCTTGCCCTGCCTGTGGTCCGCCTTTTGGTTGAACAAGAGCACCGGCAACGCTGCAGCAAACCTGAGCACGTGAGAGCGTGCCGGTGACAAACGACGGGTGGTGGTGAAGATACTCGAGTCGGGACGGCCCGGTCGTTTCGGCCGGTTGCCGTGCGCGCCGTTCGCTCGAGCACCGCAAAACCCCCCACCGTGCGTGCAGTACGAGCGCAGCGTAGCGATGCCCGGCGCAGCCCTCGTCCGTTTCCCGTTGCACTTGTTTTGGTCACTCGTACGTTTGGTTGATGTCTTGGCGCTCGGCCCGCCCCGTTGTCCGGAAGCCCCCCGAATCTCTTCTTTCCCTCAGTAGTAGTGCGATTGATGGTGGCCGCGCGCCGTTCTCGTAATGCATCCTGTGCCACCGACGGGGACGGCGCGGACAGCAGCACCAGCGTTATGTAGCATCGACCTGCGGCGAAATCGCCCGGCCTGATTGATCCTCCCGCGAAAGAGCGTCGGATCTATATAACGCGGTTGTTCCTGCCGTCTTGCGTACATGTTTGCGGGTGCAGCGTTTGCTTACGGTTAGGCTTGTCTTCGCGGATGCATTATGGCGCATGAAAAGGGAAAACTCGACGCGCCTTGTGTATGTCCAACTCGCCTGTAATACTGGTGTGCCGAAGAACGAACGTAATGTACTTATTGATGTACAGACGAAATCAGTATAACAAATGTTATGTTAATGATCCATGCAACATGCGTGACACAGTATACTGTGCTGTTCAGAGATACCCCCATATTAATGACATGCAAATAGCTTGTTCTGGATGAACCTCCATTGCAGCTGCTCGCAGAACATTTGTCAGTTTGTCCATAACGCACAGCTCTTTCTCCCTCACCACAGTTGCTCACCATAGTTGCTGAATTTCACTGTTTAATAAATAAATCACCATTTAGTAGGATTTGAGAGCAACCTAAATAGTATGAACTGCTGTGAGTATATGCAGAGCTCACTGCATGCTTTCTCTATGCAAGGCTTCTGGGGTAGCATTAATCTGTTCCTTGAATGGGGCATCAGGCCTAGAGCACATCTTCTTTGTGGTGAGGATGATGCTTTACGGCTGCACGCTACGAGTTAAGTAGAGTGGTTTCTTTGCACTACGCACTAGCTGCCAGCCAGTGTGTGTCACCAACTGCATGCTTGGAATGAAGTCTTGAGTATTAAATGTATGGCAAATGTGCCTCTTTGACAAGATGTTTGCTTCGAACTGAACCCCATGCTTCTGATTCTTAACAACTGTTTTTGCTTATTTTTTTGTCTCTTGGCAGGTGTTTGCCTGTCTGCGGCTGAGTGCAAAGCCAAGCCGCTGAGCCTGCTCGGAGGGCTCATGCGGCGCACAGCTTCTCTGGATGCCATCTACTTGTCGGCGCAGTGGCCGAGGGACCTGCACAGCTACTGTGGCCGTCCAATGGTTGACAGGGCTACGCAGGCAAGTGGGGCATTTTTCCTCACTGTGTGAATTGCCAGTGCCATAGTTATGGCATCCGTTTTGTGAATTACATGCTTGTATGCTTCAGTGGGCGTATACGAAAAGGGATGGATTAGGTACTTTATAGTGTAGCGCACAGCACGCAGCACATAAGGTAGTCTGGACAAGTGCTACCTGTGTGCTGTGTGTTGCACTTTGAAGTAACCTATCATTAATCATCAGCCAACTAGTCCCAAAGCAAAAGCTGCTAAAGTTGACGATTGAAAATTTGGACCCCTGATTTTTTGGACATGCTTGATTATTCAGACTTTTTTGCTGCACCGTCACATGACCCATAGAGGCAATGTATAAGAGCGCCTGAAATTTCAGGCTTGCCACAACTGACTGCACGGTTTTTCAGACCTCGTTCACACTCGCCGCAAATATCTAAGCCGCTATTTAATGCAAGCAGTGGAACCTTGTTAATTCAAACTGCAAGGAAAATTGAGAACTTGATAAAAAAAAGAACAAAATTAAAATTAAAAGGGAGCCTCTGAAATGGCGGGGCCGATATTCTCCATCAGTCAGCCGAGCAAACTTGAACTGTAGTCACAGTTCATGGAACTCATCTGTGCCGAGTCTTGCCGAATGTGGGAGGAGGTAGCAGCGAACTGCATGGGAGGCGTACGGCTTCATGGAGACAATGAGCACTGAAGAAAATGGTGGCGCATTTCAAAAGTTATATGTGCACATACCTAGGGCAAAACGCACCGCTACCGTGACCTTTATATCGTAAATCTGTCAACAAGCTGGCGTTTCGATGTCGTTCAAGACACCTCGCATTGTGCACAAGCTACTGCAGAATGCGTATCGCTGATTACTATGCTGATTATGGCTCTTCAGTTGTTAGGCCTAATTACGAATGTCAACACCGACGAAGCACTTGCTTCGGCCGCTTGTCGGTTCTTATCATTTCACCATTTTCGCCTTATCGTTCGGGGCCCTTTGTACTGCAGGCACAGTGCAGTTCCCGCAGCGGCGGGTTCATGTGTTCGTCGCCGACGTGCTGAACAGCTTTAGAATGTGCAAATACTGCAGATTTGTCCCTACCCGTGCGTTCATCAACGACATGTCAGGAGCCTTCAGAATGTGCACAGTACTGCAACAACTACTGGCCCTTTCTTCCGGCATATATTGGCAATAAGCTAGTGATTTTCATGGTGCAAAATTATATTTTGGGCGTTTTTGCGGTCCCTATAGAGAGTCCGAAAAATCGGTCGTTGACTATATGCAAATGGCCTAAAATTTGTTGTATGCTCTTAGTCAGAGCATCTAGTTTAGTTGTATTTTAGTGCACTAGCGCTCATAGTGACCATTCCCCGCACTTAGCTGTTGTTTGTTTTGTGTATTTGTTGAAGCCTGCTTTGTGCAGATGCAACCTGCCCACATGTATAATACATACCAGGTGTCCCAGCTAAATGTAACCAAGCTTTTAAAAAACTTGGAATGTCCTAGCCACATGAGACCAACTGAGTTTTGTTTAGAGTCGTGTGGTCTAGTCTGCAGTATTTTTTCGTTCTTCAAAGTTAATTAATTAGTTAAGCCTAATTAGCTACCTTTTTAATTATTGTCCTGAGATACAAATTTTCAATTGAAAAGTTGTAGATCGCTCTGAAAAAGAGCTGACTGAAATGTTTGCACCAAAGTACCGTTTACGTAAAGTAGTTTTTTTACCGGCCTTAAAGGACTATAGACACCAAATTTTATTGCGTGTTTTCTTCTTTCAAATGATTCTTTAGACGTTGAATACATGGATCGCCGCATGGTTTTTGCCTACAATCAATAAATAATTTATAATTGGGCTTCTTCTTTCATGCTGTTTCGGTTTCATCAGCCGAACGATGGCTGTGACTTGTAGTTGATGCTTAGGTCACGTGACGGACGAAAAAAAGCAGCAGTATAAATGCTGGTACATAGTTTTATTTCACTACAGCACTTAAACCAGACTGCTTCAATAGCTATAATTACAACAAACGATGTATCAGCAGTAATGCCGTTTTTTTGTGCCTCACGTGACCTAAACATCAACTACACGTTATAGCCGTCGTTCGGTTGTTGAAACCAAAACAGCATCAAGAAGAAATTGAATTATAAATTATTTAGCAGTCGTAGGCAAATACCACGAGGTGCTCCGTGTATAGCAATGTCTAGCTCGTCGTTTTAAAGAACGAAACATGGAAGTAAAAATTTGGTGTCTATAGTCCTTTAAACCATAGCTCGCGCAATAAAAAACAGCTTCCACATGACAACGGAGCCACTTCAACGTCCCAAGACGCATCTTGGAGAACAAAATCCGATTTTTTTTTTTCTGAAGTGCTCCCCCCTATATGAGGCTTTGCGTGCACACTGGGGCAAAGATGTAAGCCAACAGCTGGTCACGTGAAAGCTTTATTTTAAGGCTAATAAATAAAGCTGCATAAATCGTACCTTGGTGGAAACAGCACTGCTAGCGGTTTTTTGAGGTGATCTACAACTTCTCTATTGACACTTTGTTCCTCAAAGCAGTAATTAAAAAGTTAGCTATTAGGCTTAAATAACTAATTAACTTTTAAGAATGAAAAATACTACACACTATGCCATGCGCCACGTGCACACACGCACACACACAATCAAGCAAGCAAGCACGTGCACGCGCAGCTGAGTTTCATAACAGTGGTTATGGAACTCAGCTGCTGATCCAAAAGGCACAGGTTCGATCTGGAGTGCATGTTCGACCCCAGGAGGTCGAAATTTCTAGAGCCCTCTACTATGGCGTCCTGCATAGCCTGAGTTGCTTTGGGACGTTAAACCCCATAAAACTAAACACACGCGCGCACGCACATGTATGCACACATGCACATGCCTGGCAACCAGCCCACTGTGGCAGGTGATTGTGAGAGGTTGCTCAGGAAGAGCTTCCTAGGTCTCACAAGCCCCACCGACGCACCTGCCATCGCAGGGCAGCGGCGCATCACTTAGCTGCTGCAACCCTGCACCAGAAATGGTATGAGGACTCCCAGGGATCTATGAATGTGAAGTATATAATGATCAATTCCGCATATGTGGGCATTCACCCATTATCGCTATCCGAGCGACTTCCATCCTTGAGCAACGGATCTGAACACCGGAACCGAAGTGAAAACCGATGTGCTAGCGCGCCTAATTCGCATTTGGCCGAACTACGCAAATGGACTGTCATTTTTTTTTTCCAGCCCACATATTTCATTATTTTTTATCTCTGGGCACCAGGAAGCTATATAAGGTGTGCTAGATATAAAAAAAAAGATACTCTTGTGGGGTGTGAAAAAGTGTGGCCTGAAGAGTAGCTAGCGGTAAAAGTGTGATAGGCTGTGTAATTTTAATGCATTACCTAGCACAGAATTCGTTAAAGCGTCCTGCGAGATGTTTGAACATTGGTACCTTTTCTTAAGTCATGCCATTATATTGTATTGTATTGGTGAAGCTACAACAAGTTTACTGAGGGTACACAGGCAAAAGCTGTCGTGTATGGTGTCATTATTATATTACCAGTACGTGAAGGTAACTATAAGCAAAGCAAGACTTTTTTGATAGCAAAACTTGATTTAGATGCAAATTGAGGATTCTGCTTCATCAGGTCTGCTTTGTATGCTTGCAGGTAGGTGCCTTATGATTTAATTGCATGGGTAGGCTTTCTGTGAACCTTAATTTCCACTTGCACCATTTTCTCTATGCTTTAAATCCGCTTTTGCTTGCTGCTTGTTATCCTCGAGTGGATGGTACCTTGCTTGCGTTCAGGGCACAATTTTTGTGGCTCCTCAGACATTCCGATGTGTACAGCTGTATTGAGTCTCCTCATTGTGCCCTGCTGTGGTGTTGCTTCATTGTACGGGCACAAAATTGTAAGTAGCGTTGTAAACTGTGGGAGATGAGAAGGAGCAGTGAGCCATGCAAATGCTCATCATAGTTTTGTTGCAGACGCCTGATGACTGGAAAGAAGTGGAGAGGATGAAGTTTGTTCCGAAGAAGGCCGCATTGCCACCCAGTGATTCTCTAGAAATGAAGGTGAGCCTTTCACTGTTGTCATGGTGCATTTTGCATTGCTTGAATTCATGAAGAAAAGAAAGGACTCGGCACAGCTGGGTTGCCTTTGTTTAACTGAAGATTAAAGAGCATTATTTTGTTGTGAGACTGAAATCTGCTGTAGCAAATTACCACAAATAGCAGCTACTGTCATGCAAAACAAGAATCTGCCACTGTTTTTAAATGTTACAGTGGGTGTTCAGCACACATCGAGAATCTGACATAGGCCTGTAAGTAACTAATGAGCTCGGGCTGTTAGGTTTAGATATTGGAATCGTGGTACGTGCTTATTTAATGTAGGATAGCAGCTGTAAAATGGATCCCAATATGCTGAGTTTTGGCTGCCCAGCCAATAGAAGCTGTTAAACGGGCGCACTATGTTAAATTGTTGTTAAACTTAGTGCACAGAGCAACTAAACATAGAGCATCTGTTGAATTGCATTGCCTTATTATTAAATCAAATGTCTCATTTCATCATTACCCTCCTTAATTGTGGGTGATCGCACAAATGGGGAAACAATCTTGAGAATTATGTTTGAGTACCTGACTAACTTTCATGAAGCCCCAAAGTGACTGTGCACGAGGCCTCAGAAGTATGTTTTACTTCATCGGGATCTGGCCAACATCATCACAGAAAAATATTTTTGCCTCTAAAATGGTAAATATGTCCCTTTTCAGTAATGTAGGATTAAAACAGGGCTTTCCTAGTAAGTAAATGTAGAGGTAACATGCCATATGAAGCAATGTGTCCTAGGTTTTATATGGGCAACATGGAGAAGTAGAACTGTGCTGAAAGCATGATGTACAAGTGGTAATCAGTATGCTCCACATCCGACCCAGTCACCATTATGCTACGATTTTGGTTTTATGCGGTATTAATGACTGCATAAAACCATGGTCTGCACAACATGTTCCTTCACTGCAAGTTCAGTACAATGTATTTAGAGGAAACCCCATTAGGTGGTGTAGATTTCAGTTAGGGGGTAATTTCATTAACATCTGCCTGAGCGTAGCCATATGGCTAGGCTGAAGCCCGAGTAAGGCAGAGTCCTTATAATGGGCTGGCTCTGGGATAATGGAATATTTCAAGCTGAGCACTGTGAATAGCTCCTGAAAAAAGAAAAGTTCACTATAATGTGGTGCTACTTTTAAAAGAATTTGTTGTGTTGTTTATAAAAAAATCCTCATAGAATTTAAATTTGGGACAACACTTTGTGAAGATGAACATGGTGGTAGCCCATAAAAATTGCCAGCATTGAAGAAACCTTCGTTTGAATTCATGATATTATATTGATGCTAGATCAACACACAACGGACAAAAGAATTGGACAGGAAAAAATCATTAGCATCGGTTCCTTCAGTGGTAACAGGCAAACAAAAGGAAATGAAGGTGATGCTTTGTATGTTAGTACGTAATGAATCTTCTGGATGGGTAAGCAAAATCTCAACTCTCATGTCATGATGACAGATGAATTTTGGCTCCACCAAAATGCAAAGTAAGCAATAGAGACATCCAAGGAGTACGATTATCGACAAAACAGGGCTCAGTGTAACAGGACAGAGACAAGGAGACACAGACACAGCACTGTGTATGTGTCTTCTTATCTCTGTCCTGTCACCCTGCACCCTGTTTTGCCAAGAAATGTACAGGTTCTCCACAGAAATCCAGCAACAATGCTGTTCTGTTCATTTGATGAAATCGCATTCCGAAGACCAGACGGGCAACTGCAGGCTACAAATGAAAGGTCTGAAGACTCTGAGGGCATACTTTGGATTGTACACAAAGCATGCCTATGTCAGTAGAGTGGAAGAGCTGCGTAGTTTCTTCAGGGGGGTTGGGGGAAGGGGGAGTGGTGCCTGCAGCCCTTGCTGTGTCGACAGTCTGCAGTGTGTTTTGCTATGTGCAGTACATCCGTCAGCGGCTACAGCGAACAGCTCAGGGAGGCCGAACGTCGCCACGATGGAGCCCCGTGCAAGGGGACCACCAGCTGGGGTTGGCAGCCCTGTCCCCACCGCTGTCCCCTCCGGTGGCAGCCCCGCCCCCATCAGGCCCCATCCCCATTCAGGGCAGACCGGGACGGACACCGCCTGCTGCTCCTCGCATGCGCAACAGTGTCGAGGGGCTGAACCAGGTGCTCACCTTCAGTTTGACAGTGTTTCTATCAGAACTAGTGCTTTCATCATGTGGCTTATGGCATGGATGTGGCTCATGGTGTTTGACTTTGGCTCGAAGTTGGCCATGTGGCAAATATGTTATCCTCCTTTGTTTGAAGCTTTTGCATCATAAAGGGCAAGAATATTTTGGCCAAGTGCTTACAAAATGTACCAAATTTAACTTGGTGCTAGATTTAATCCTGTAACACAAACAGTCACGTTGCACACCACAACGATTAGTGGTAGAAGTACTGTGATGTGACGTGATTTTTTTTTTTTACATACTTAATTATCACTGTGATTTTTTGTAGACAAGTTTGTACTGTGGAGGACAGTTTCACAGGAAGGGTCGAAGGCAAACCTTTGAAAGGTTAAAAAAAAAAAAAGAAAAACAGTTATAAACACTACTTATCCTTTCCCCATGTATAAAGGGCACAAAGTGAAGATTGTTCCAACATTGGTTGCGCTGTTTGATTTCACACTTCATGCTGATCATAGACTTCCTAAAACAACACAGGGAGGGACCATAAATTTTGGCACTGGACAAAGCTTCCACTTCACTTCCACTTTTGGTGGTGTCAGTGAATTATCCTGACAGCACCTTTATGCTTTGCTACTCGTGTGGCAAGAAATTTTTTTTTGAAGCAGTGTGCACTAGCAGATTACATAGGCTTGTTTAAATATCACTGTTCTAACTTTAGAATTCCTGTCTATGTGATCCCTAGGAGATTGAACGCTTGGTCCTGAAAGGCATCTCAGGAGCAGGCACGGAAAATGAAGCTGAATTGGAAAGGGTAAGCAACAATATTCTCCCTTCTGGTCGGAAAGTAGACTAGGATCTGTGCAGCATTAAGAGAGGGCATTATACTGTGTTATGGAAGGTCCCCATTGTCACAGGGGTTGTTTCCATCTTCTCTGTTTTTGCACCGCATCACAGGTGATGGGCCCCACACCTGAAGGCCACCGGGCACCCATCGCGGAACTCTTCCATTCCACATGCAGTGTGGACACCCAGACGCCCAGTGGCAGCGATGGCAGCAATGGCTTTCTCGATGGTCCTTCTCGCCACAGTTCTTCACGTCCCGACAGCCTAGGTGAGGGGTCTTCCTTGACCTGCAGTAGAACTGCTGCTGCTGAATGTCCGGCGACAGGATGCATCTTGCCTGGAACATTTCTTGTTGCTGTGGCTGCTCTGGTTTGAGCAGAGGAGAAGTTCTGACGGTGCTGTGCACTTTGTTGAAAGCAGCTTTGTTTCTATGTTGTCATGCAATGAATGTGATGAACCATGCGCTTTCCAAAAATTTCTGCTAGCCATTGGGTTCACTTCTGAGTGGCATAGCAGAGGTGCAGTAGCACCGCTAGAATTTGGGTTCCTGGAGCCACAAGGTGGAGAATTGTCCTCAAATTTAGGACACTATGGATAGTGTACCAGAAGAGCCCATAGGCAGACCTGGTGCCCTTGGAACTCTTGAAAAAGGTGCCACTTTGTGAACAAAGTGAGCCAACTTGCTTTTGTCCTTTTTTTTTTTTGGGGGGGGGGGGGGGTGCACCACTCCCATTTGCGAAATTTATTGTATGTTCTGTATGTTCTGTTGCACATACACGCTTGAATAACACTTGTAAAACACTCACTAGTATGTCTAAGCCATTTATGCATGGCCAGCCTGAATTAAGCCAGTTCTTCGTTGTAATTTACAAAAAAGTAACTGCGCAAGGGCATCTTGAGCCTCAAGGTGATGGTGCTTGGTGCCTCCCTGGGACTCCGTGACCTTCCTGCATCTATAAGGGTGAGGAACCGGTGACATTATAGGAACCCTTAATCAATACATGCCATATGGACTCAAATCCCCCCTCCCTTCTAAAAAACAATTGGGCTCAAAAAGTGGTTTGCACTGAAGCAATGTAAGCATCACCTTATCAGTACTTCAGTAACTTCCTGCAATTTTAGATTGTGTACTCTGTTGAGCAAAAGGCTCCAGTGGCTGCCAAATCAGTTTTTGTCATTGCAAAATGGCTCAAAAGCAACATGGGTAAGGGATCTGATGTAAATAAATTTTCCTCTGAAGGTTTTAGATAGAAAGACACGAGCACTTTTCGTAGTTGTGCGCGAATAAAATACCATAGCACCCCTCCTTCTTTCTAGGCGATGATCGAATGTCTACCTTAGTTTTTTACTGATTTAGTCTTCTTGTGTGGAATCTCTTATTCTAAGTGTCTTCAGCTCCTCTTTCATTGTTGAGGAGCTGGACATGCTTCAAACCTTAGCTGTCAGAGGCCCCATATTTCTTGCTCAGGCAAGGACTGTGGCTGAAGCTGCCTGGCCTGGTCTTTAATTATGGCAGTGATTTTTGTTATCATTTTTTTAGGCACGGTACGCATTTTACTTTTTAGTTATTCTCTTGGACTTAGTTGCTGACCTGACACACCATGAATCATACAATGCCTTTTAAATTCTTGGCCTAATCATCTCTGTTGGCATTACTGCACGTTCAGCAAATTTTTGAAATTATGTACATGACTTACTCGTGATGACCAATCACCTTGTGTTTGGTACTCTTTAGCCAAAGGCTCGTGCCATAAAAACCCATTGTTGTCATTACCATCATTACATAAAGGGAATGTGTCCCCCCTCTGTTTGTATTGAAGACCAAAGTGCAGGCACAATCAGTTCCATGTGCTTTGAAGCTTATATGTTGAGCATTATCTTTGGTTGGTGTGTGTCAGACTTCTTTGTTGTATGGTTGCAGACAGAATAATATGGACCGCATTGCGATGTTCTAACTCTTCCCTCGCATAGCGTAATGGAAATAGAAATGTTTACCTTGACCTCCACTTACTTCCACTTACTTCCACTTACTTACTTCCACTTACTTCCACTTCCATTTACTTGCTTAGATATGACATATCCATTAATATTTGCAATGTAACTTGCCAAAAGAGTTTGACTGCTGATGCATGGCCCATATTATTCCGTCCACAACTGTGCATGCTGCCCTCTCAAGGGAAAAAAGAAACAGGTAACACCTTCCTTTTTGATGAGAGGACTACTGAAGATACTTTAAGTTTGTGCTATGATAGATTACTATATAATGAATATGAGTGATGGCTAGTCTTTGATGAAAGTATATATGCAACTGTTCCAGTGAAATGCAGTTTTTAAATTATTTTCATGTTTCTAGTAAGACAAAGGAGCACTGTGAAAAGTTGTCCTAGAAGTGTTTGTTTATGTTAAATTTGGACCTGTCTGACACTGGAAAACCACTTTGAGTATTTGTTACTTTGTAGGGATGACTGAGCTCTAGATTTCTAACTGAGCTCTAGATTTCATTTCAGACTTCAAAGGCAGAGTCAGGTGACTTACAGTGACTGGTATGTCACCTTTTATCTCAGTTCCTTGGCAAAACTGCGTAATTGATGATGGATGGATGGAAAACCTTATTACACAAGTGTGTTTGGACCGTGCAAGGTCTCAGGGCCACCGCACAGCCCTCACATTACGCGCATGTGTCCAGGCCACGTAGGGCCATGGCACTGGCACCCCGGTTCACACAGCGAAGTTGCGGGTCTGGGTCCTGCGACGCAAGGAGGGCCTTGGCTGTCCCTGCGGGGGAGGATCGGCAGGGCAGCCGAAGAGGATGTGGTCCAGGGTGGCGTGCGATTCTCCGCAGAGAGTGCACTCTGGGGAAACATGGCGGAAGTAGGATAGACGCTGAGGGGTAGGAAGAGTTCGAGTCTGGAGTCGCCTCCAGAGGATTTGTTAGGAGTATTTGATGAAACTTCAATGAACTTTTTTAAACGCAACTTAGCTTCAGACTTCGACTTAGTCGTGCCTTGCCAGTGCCACTTACAAAGATACCTTTGCCTTTCCTCAGCTTTTTTCTTTTAGCCATCCTCTTATCCTTCCCCAGTTAGCCCCCGATTGCTGATCCCAATCGCTAGCGTTTGTAGCATGTGTTCCTACTTACAAGTAATGTCAAAAAGTTTTTTGTGGGGTAAAGATGAAAAACATTTGTGTAAAAGCAGGCAGTGGTTTCTTGTTGCTTAGACCAGTGCATTCTGATGGCACTGTGTAATTTTTGGTAATTTTTTTTCATCTACTAAATATTAAGAAACGAAGTGCTTCTGCTCACAAGGGATTGTGTGGCATAGTCTGCTCACCTGGCCATTATTAGTACAAGATCCCATGCCTTGTGGCTGCTGTGTGACGGGAGAGTTGAAGGGGTGCACTGAAATGGATCGACTATTTTGTATGACTTTGGACCTGAGAAATTATCCGTGATTTTTTTCAGCCTGTGGATGGGAAACATTTTTCTGCTGCCAAAAATTACGTTGTAAATTACAGCAGGTCCACGTCGCGATTAGTGGTGCAGTTAGTTATTTTTGAAATAATGCAGTTGTTTCATCACATAGCATGTCGATGTTTGAACGGACATCTTGCCTTATTACTCGTAACAGAAATTTAAGGGGGGATGTGGGGATCAGATCGCAAAAATCACGAAAAAAGTTGATTTTTGAACAGTACACTTTTTGGCATCTCCAACACTGTTTCTATGTTGTACTGAAATATTTTGTCCAAAAATAAACTTTAAGCGCTCTATATAAATATATTTGTCGGCATCTACACATACACAGTGTGTGCTAGCTTAGAACTTTCAGGCTTGTTCTCTCGAAAGTTTGGTTTGAGCTTAATACCTTGTTCATGGAAAGCATAGCACAGCAATGGGTGCATGGATTTTTACCCTGTTTGTTTTGTTGTGGTCACTGAAATGTGGTCTGTGTGAAGACAGTCTCAGATTTACCATTTAGGCTCGCATGTTTTTATTACGTGGTAATTAGAGCATGTTACATTCCAAACATAAAAGAAGGTGCATATTGTGTCCTTTAAAAAAAAAGAGCAGAGAAATTAACAAAAAAAAAATTAAGAGAGTCTTGATTTAAACCATACTTATTAGTAAATATTAAAAGCATTTACAGACCTATAGCTTGTTTTTTTGTCATGCTAGGCTTTCCACAAGCAAGCAACATGGGGATAACATATAAACAATGATAAAAGGGAAACTACTCAAGCTGTCATTGTGAAACTTTGTATCTGATTGTTTGATGCTGTTTTAAGCCAGCCAACCAAATTTCATCACACTGAGTGGAAAAATAGAAAAGTTGCCTTCGATCCCCTCATCCCCGCTTAAAATTCTGGTGAGTCTGCTTGCGTGTAACCAACTCCAGTGCTTCTTCATGTTAGCCCTGACAGCGTTTTCTTGTCAGTGATCATTAATACTTTCAGCACAGCTGCCTTCTTTGTCATTCATGACATGCTGCTGAATTCATTAGGTGCAGTTACCAGCATAGCGCCATGGCAGTCTGGCTGGACAGTGGATGCAGTGGTGGAAATGCTGCACCACTTCCAATTTTTACTCACTTTTGCGCCATGTTTACGCCAAAGGGTCGCTGAAAAATTTGGCGGGAACAGCGTTCCGTGGCACTGCAGTCCAGCCCACTAGCGCAAGCTGTGAGGTTCTCTTACTCTGTGGAACTCTTACTAGCTTGAGTGCTTTTGAGAAGGCGGCGCTTTCAGAACTTGGCGGCCTTTTGTAGCTTCCATGACACTGCCACAGAAGTTTATAAATGTTTTAAATTTCAGTTTAGTTTGCGAACAGTGTTTATGATTGGATTCGCACCATGCTTCTGTGATTCGAAGTATTGGAAGAAGTTTTCAAAAATCGAATTTTCTTGCTGCCCTGAGCTTGTGGTAAAACAGTGTGGCATTTCTGAACGGTGTTTGCTGTGTGGCTGTGGATGGGATTTCACATAACTGAACTAGCAGTTTGCTCATAAGGTCGACTGCTAGTGCACAGGAGAATTGCAAGCACTGTAATGCTGGGCCTTGCGTAAAAGAAATGCATTCACGGAGAGGCTAAGGGGTCGGAGAATGAAATAGTGTTATATGCGGCATGCCATTGGGCTGTGCCGTGATGCAGTCGAATAAAGCTGACCGGTGCGAGCACTCGTTACCATTTAATCACTACGATAAAAAATAGGTCGAATGGAAACAGTGTTTGTATATTGTAACTGAGCGGGCGAAATTGAAGTATGAATGCCCTTCAGTGGTGTTTGCTGGCTGCTGTCGCCTTCTAATTGCAGTTTTTGTCAGGATATAGAAACTGACTCCTTCATGCTATGCAAGACAAGGAAAAGGAGATGATGGAAATAAAAGCCTTGAAACCAACCTGTGCTACTGTATAACGTACAGCTCTGTGCGCACAATGTCTTGTGGCGTAGTTTTGTTTTCACACCTTTGGTTGTGTGCACTTGCCTGACCTTGGTGATGAAACTGCACTAATAGCTGTAACAAAATTGGTGCTGCGTGTTTCTCAAACCGAAGCTGGCTGATAGCCTTGTGAAAGCATGCTTCACAGACATGACCGTCACTCATGTAAACCATTTTTGCTGCGAAAATTTAACTGCTAGAGTTAAGGGTTCTAATCATAGTTAGGGAACAGTGCGGGAACGAGACACAAGGAACATTCAAAGGCACACATGGGCGCTGACCAACTCCACCAAGTTGATAGTCAGCGCCCATGTGTGTCCTTGAATGTTTCTTGTGTCTCGTTCCCACACTGTTCCCTAACCATGCAAAAGAACCAACTAGCCTGCCAATATGCTCTTCTAAGGTTCAAATCAGTTGCTGTCAGTCATCATGCTGACTCTCGCACCAATGTGACATCATTTATGGTTCTGTTGCAAGGTTCACCGATGGGCAAGCACTAAGCAGAATACCTCTCTTTGCGAGCACAGTGTTTGGGGCAGCACTTATCTTTAGGCGCTTGTCCCCAAGCAGCGAAGAATAGAAAGGATGGTTTTACTTGAATTATATCCTGAGCTGGCACTCTTCATCCATTTCCTAGCCGTCTTGCAGCGTTTTCACAGCCTTGCGCTTCTCCATGCTTCTTTAATAGAACTGTCAAATGTCAGTACACTAACTGCTTTGTTTGCAGTTGCATTCTCTAAGCTGTAATCATTTAAAAAAGGCAGAGCATAATACCTGTGCACTGTACTTTCCAGGATATTAATTTTGCATTTTGTGTATATCTTGTATGAATAATTAGTGAATAAAGATGGCATTGTGTTTAGCCAAACTGTGAAGACTGCAAGTGCACATGACTGAGGTGCTAGTATGCACCTGGGCTTGTCGGTTGAAAAAACAGAAAATCAGTTACATATCCTTTTTTACACACTGCAAGAGCTGAAATTTTGCTACAGAACTGCATTTTTCTTGCTACAGAATTTGGAATTGCTGCTAGAAATTGCAATTTTTGCTGCTACAAAAGCTGCTAGAAGCCTGTTGACATTTCCACCTCTGTGGATGTTGAATTGATTACGCACTTGGTGGCACTTGGAGACTTCGTGCATGGAAAGATAAATTGTAGCGCTGCATGTTTATGCATTATTCTTTTGTTCCAGAATGTGATAAAAGTGCCTCCCCAGACTTGGAAGTGAGCGGTCACACAAGCAAGCTGGGAACCAGCCCACAAATCAACAAGTTCCTCACTAGGGAGCCCCCTGATGGTTGTGAGAAGGTCAAGATCATTGATGAAGGAAGGTGCGTGCATGTTAGATTGCATGCCGAGTTGTGCGTATGCAAGAAAAGTGTGTTGCAGACTTTTTCTGGAACCAGTGCAAGCATCACAATGCAGAAACCTATGCTTTGTCTCACAGTTTATTGCCACTGGAGTGAAACCATTGAGATTCAGTCAGGAATTTAAAGTGCATGCAGGAGAAAGAGAGTCCCTATTGGACTACCGGTTAGGGAATATCTTGTGTGTGGTGC
This sequence comes from Amblyomma mixtum, assembly GCF_055824585.1. Classification (NCBI taxonomy): domain Eukaryota; kingdom Metazoa; phylum Arthropoda; class Arachnida; order Ixodida; family Ixodidae; genus Amblyomma; species Amblyomma mixtum. The sequence goes on along the minus strand of NC_143016.1, from coordinate 39,272,591 downwards.
TTTTCACAATCATTTGCACAAATGCACCATTCTTAACATCTTGTGTTAAATCAAGGTGATTTTTTTTTTTTACTGCGACAGCACTTGAGGGCATGTTTCGCACTTCTGTGGGTCTGTGGCATTGGCGTAGCAAACCCTAGGAGTGCCAGAGAAGGAGAGGAGGAAAGCTGAGTGGCACTGGGCTGCCGAACTGACCAAGAGCAAAGTCTGGATTTGTGGCGCCCTATGCCATCTGGCTTTTATAGACACAAACCATTTTCGTCAACAAACCGACTTTCTTCTGCAGGCCTAGGAGCGGCAGAATTGTCACTCGAAATAAAAAATAAACCAAATGTATCACTCATGGCTTTCACTGCAGGTGAGGGGAGACAAATTGAAAGCTCGATGCACCATTTTTTTTTTTTTTTTTTACTAGTGAATGTACTGAAAAACCCAGTAACAGCGATGAATTCACTCCAAAGCAAGGGATCCTGCTGTGAAGTGTGCTGCTATAAAGTTATTTTAGCATACGCAAGAGTCGCACACGTTAATAGGGAAATAGCGTGCTAAACATGAGCATACATTAAGGCTCGATTTGAAAGTGTTTGGCGCATGCGCACTTCAAAAGACTACTATTCCGTATGCCCATTTTACACTGGCACTCCATTCCGCAGTGTCAGAACGCTGCCTCTGTACCTACCGCAGCTTGGGTAGTGCTGCAAGAAACTACCAAAATGGAGTGCAGCGCTTGCGTGCCAACCTCTGCTCCTTGGATTCATGACATGCTGTGTGTGCAGCAGTGTGCAAAATGCCGTTGCAAAACGGAGAAATTGATAGGACCCCGCTTCCCTGCCTCAATAGCCGAGAAGCTGAGTGAAAATCTTATATTTGTATAACTTACAACTTATATGTTACTATATGTTAATATGTTTTTCATTTCTGTGTTCCCCACCCCTTATGTAATACCCTCTAACGAGGGTCTTTAAGGTATTAAAGTGAAGTGAAGTGAAGTGAAGTGAAGCACCGAAGCAGATCCCATAATCTGCTCTTGCAGATTTTTGCATTACACAGGCTTGGTAACCATCACTCAGTTTTTTTATAACTTGCCTGCACTATTGCAAAGGTATGTGCTGTATAAGAATGAAGTGCCTAGGCAGCATGTCACTCTTGATTGCCTAACTCACCGAAACAAATTTGATTTATAATTTGTTCCATTTGTGTTGTATGAACTGTGGCAAAGTATAGAGGCCCGTGTACTGTGCGATGTCAGTGCACGTTAAAGAACCCTAGGTGGTCGAAATTTCCGGAGCCCTCCACTACGGCGTCTCTCATAGCCTTAGTCGCTTTGGGACGTTAAACCCCATAAACCAACCAACCTATAGTTTGCCTATAGGCTATAGGCTGCTGCAGAAAAATTATGGTCTTGCATTGACTGTATCTCAGAGAAATGTAGGGTTGTAGCCTCTTTCTGCAGTCATCGAGCTAGGCCTAAAACATGAAATGCTTTCTGTGGGCACTGCATTGCCCAGAAGAGCCATTTGTACTCCATCTGAGTAGTTCCTTGCAGCACTACCTAAGCTACTATGAGTGCAGAGGCAAAGTTCTGATGCCGCAGATTGTACTGCCAGTATAAAATTGGCACATGGGATAGCGTAAGCTAAAAAAATGGTGTGTTTCATAGTGTACTTGTGCCAAATGCTATTTCAAATCGAGCCTTACCGGAAACTCGCGTTACATATGCTATTTCCCAATTTTAGCATGCGTGGCTCTTGTGTATTCTAAATATTGTTTCCAAAATGGTGGCACCCTTCATAGCTGTACTTCTCACTTTGGACTGGATTCATTGTATTTACTGCCATTTTCAGTATGTGCACTGGCCATATATGGGGCACCGGGCTTTTGCTTCATCTCTTCTCGCCTATAACAAAATACATTAGTGATAAATTTGCTTTTGTTCTTATTTAGAGTGACAATTCTGCCACTTCTAAGCCTAAAGAGGAGCATCGGTAGTGTCTAGAACATACTGGCTAGTGTGCCGACCAAGGACGCCGAGGTGACACTGGGAGCAATGACTGCCATTGGCTGCCGCAACAGTGGCGCTGCTAACTGGGAGTGTGCTAGAAATGGCACAGCCTCAAGCATCTGTCTATCTATCTCTATTGTCTCTATTTGTGCGTATCTTGCAGGCCATCGCTCAAGTACGTTGTGACTTCCTGGCTAAAGACATGATCGCAGATTTGTTTTATTCCTTTATTTTTAGTGTAGAGCATATTAATTCACATAATAACTCACAGTATATGCACTACAGTAAACAAACTGCAATGTGTCCTGTGATGTTGCACTGTGATGCACACACAGACATCACCTGCTGTTACCTTGGACATGCTTGCTATGCGACATTCGGACAATGCACGCACTGGGCAAATGACTCGCACCAAAGAAATTATGCACTCATGCTCACGGCAACAACTGCTGCGCTAAGCACTGTCGTCAGCTGAGCGAGATCGCCGGCTTGCGGCATACAGATAAATAGATACCCGAGGCCATATACCCTTTCTGGCACACACTCGGTGAGCAGTGCCTTCAGTAATGACTGTTGGCAGTCATTGGAAATGGTGCCACCCTTTACCTCGGTGAACTGTCAGCGCTCGGCATACTAGCCAGTATATTCTAGACTCTGTAGCACTGGTTTGTTGACAAGTATGATTCCATATCCGCTTGCATACGCTGAAGTAAATGTGTGAATGTAACGAATGGCGTAACGTCTGGCAAAATACTTGCATGTAGCATACATAAGCGTGCATATGCTTATGGTATGCAGACAGCATCGATTTATAATCTTTTTTAGAGTGCAGCTCTTATGCGGCCGTTAGTGGCTAGAGCCGCGTCTCCGTCGCTGGCGATGTAAATGAGCGCGAGAGGAGAGGAGGAGAGCAAGTGGAGCGTGAGCTCCATCTCCTCGGGACCGGCCCTGTCAAGTGAACGAAAGTACCGCCGCTTGCTCATAGATGGCCCCACAGTGGTGCGCGGCATTCACGCCATCGTTCATCACCACTTCATGTGGGGAGTTTGGGTGGAAAGGGGAGGGGAGGCCTGTATGTGGTGGCATGTGAGCCTACTGCGAGGAGGGAGCGCGTGGGTGTGCTCCCTCCTCGCAGCTGCTCCACGCTCCTCTCTGTTGGCGGGTGGTGCTGTGAAATGTGCTGCATGCGGTATATTGCCTGTGTCGGCCAAGCCACTCACAGCGGTGGCTTCCCAGCATAAACCGTCTGGTTAAGAACCAGGCATTGGTGCAGCAGGCTGAACATATCTCCATCCATTTCTTTTACCACAAAGCCACGTGCATGACAATCAGAGACTGGGAGAGGAATGTTACTGGAAGAAAGAGTGTGTGTGTGGAAAATAAAGAGTTCTTTTTAACTGTATATACATACATTTATCTCACATTCTTTGCCTCTGTCATATTTATAACGAGCCCCTCATTCCCCTTCCCTTCTTCGCTTAATTGCTTAGCGAGGGCCTCGGTTCTGGCAGCCTTGACGCCATAGGAAGCATAAGAGGGTTCTCACTCAGCTTCCACCCTCTCAGTTCGATGACGTTCTACGTCACACCTGCGGTAACTCAGGACGTTCTACGTCCGCCGCTTATGAACGTGGGTGGCGCTGATGAACACTCTCAAGGTTAGTTTACTTGTAAACATAAATACCCGCGAAAGCAGAAGGTTTGACAGCCGTCGCCGTAGCTCAGAGGTAGAGCACCGGACGCGTAATTCGGAGGTCGTGGGTTCGGATCCCACCGGCGGCATGTGGTTGTTTTTTCTTCTGCTTTTCTATCGATTAGCTTTAAGCGATAACATATTCAATAATATTCTAAATTTATCAACACCACAAAATAAATATATTAATTAAAAAAAAAAAACATCCCCTGTGCCCCTTGGTTTCTGTGGCTGTTGGCTTCTGTCATATTTATAACGAGCCCCTCATTCCCTTCCCTTCTTCGCTTTATTCTTTGCCTCAGTATATTGCAAAACCAGCACACCTACAGAAATGCACTCCAGTTTCAGAGTAGGGAGTATCATAATTGTTTTTAGACTTTTTTAACCATATCTATGTACGCCACGAGCAGATGACATGCAGACAATGAGGTGCGAAGGAGAACATGCTCAGGTCTCTGCCTTCCATAGTGCTGCAAGGAATTTATGAGATGGAATATAGTGTTTGGTGAAATGCTTTAGCACTCATTATCTGCGCAGTTAGCTACCATAATTGCTTGCGTGATGAATGCACTTTTTGTCCCAAAAAATTCACTAAAAAATTTGTACCGTATGTTCAGCAGTGGAAAATGTATTAGCAAAGTTTAGTTTTGGCATGCTGATTAATGGGTGGATTCATTGTGCAGGTGCATTCATTATGCTAGTAAATGGTGTATTTTGCATTTGCCTGGCCACCCAGAAGAAGGCCTGCGCCTGCTGCAGCCACTGCTGCTTGGTGCATACCAATGCAGCTGCAGTAACATGAAAGGTGCCGACTCCATTCCAGGAAACCTGCCACTAGCCCCATGGCACTGATGGCTGACAGGGCGGAGAGCGTGCTCAAGCCGAGCAGCCAGTTTGTGCTGCGGCCCAGTCAGAGCTCGGCCTTCTGCCCACTCGTGCGGAACCCTTTCCAAGGGGTGCACCGGCCCGGTCCCATTGTTGACCCTTTCCTGCTCAACGAGAGGCTTCAGTGAGCGGAGGAGGGGCCCCACCCCCACCACCATGGACCCCATTTTCTGTTACCAGTCTCACAAGGTGGTGGCTTTGTAAGAGGGGGTGCTGCTGTACTTCCTCGTGTGATGATGATGCCTCCGAGCCCAGTGGGGCTGGCTGCTAGGAGTCCTTCTTTTTTGCTTTGCATCATGATGCAAGGGGAAATGCCTGCATGCCACCACCTTGTCCCAGTCTGCACCTCAAATTTTGTTTCTTTCCAAGAATGAGGCAAAGAGAAGCCCGCTTGTAGCCTTGGCCATATCTTTTTGTGAGGCAGAACAAGCAGTGTGCTGCTGCCACTTGGAGCATATTTTGTGCGATTTACAACTAAGGCATTCTAGTAGAGATGCTTTGCTGTAGGGATTGCAAAGTGACGAGATGAATTTGACACAGCAGTATATTCTGTGTGCCTGTGTAATTTAGTGTTTGTGGCAAGATGAAGGTGAAGTGCAGACAAATCTGTACTAACATTTTCCCCCTTCGTTTTCGTTTTTTTTCTTTTATTTCTTAGCTGCATTTGGCAGCTATGACCATTATTATGCATTTGTATGGTTTGGTGCTGCAGGCAACTTTGTTCTCTGGTCGTGCTATGTGGCAAGCAAGAGTGCTTAGTCGTGCGGAAGTGTTTAGTTGTGAGCTTTAAAGGGGCCGTGTAAGAGTTCTCAAAAGGGAGCCACTTGTTTATACCTTTTGTCAACAGATGCGAAAACAGCTGCAGAAACTAGTGCACACTATCGAATGTTATTCAGCGAGGAAAATTTGAGATATGAGAAAACAAAATATTGCCCTCAACTCAGTTTTCACTGGGCTTCCGTTTCCCACTTCACACTCGTGATAACGAAATTGTGCGGAGCCACTTGGGACGCTATCCTCACACAAAGGCAAAAGTTTGCATTTCATCATTGCCTGTTTGGTGTTGCTCGTTTTCGCATGAACTGATGGAATAGCTTCCGTGGTTACAACCACCACATGGGCTCCTCACAAAGCTGCTCTGTCACACTTTGTTGATTTGTTCAACTTTAAGTGCACGATTCTGTAACAGAGAGAGACCCTGGACATGATTTCTTGCAAAGATTAAGTGGGATATGCCAAGAAAGATCAATGCTGCCCTAGGCCATCATTTAATTCTCCTCTACAAAAAGCACTGATGCAGGGTTTGTTTTGAAGCCTGCTGTATGTACAGTTAGGAATATGTAACTATCTTTATCTTTGTTCCAAATAGCTTCTAAGTATTGAGTCAGCATTGTTGAAGCTAGGCTCTTTGTTCGACAGTGACAACTTCATCTTGCTCATCTTCACCGCTGTACAAGAGAGAGAAGCGTTGACAATGAAGATGGTGCTGCTCAGTGGATACTGCAGGAATAGGACGTATTACTGCCTATTTCTTGTTTCGAAAGCTTCTCAAGGCCATTTTAAGCCCCCGCACCATAAGTAAAGCAAAAGCGTTATATGGGCTGTCCCAGATGGTGGTTGCGGTCACCTTCTTTTTTCGCTTCCATTTTTGGTGGCATGAAAGTTCAGCTTCTTCCGACAGATCTTTTTTTTTTTTTTAACAGTCAGTAGCAGACACCCCTGAGGCCCCCCTTTCTGGTGTTGTTTCATCCATTTTTCTGTATGAGCTGCCTTCTTCAATTGATACTTTTGCTTTGCTTTATTTTGAGGCTTTCTGGCGCATTGTCAGCCAAGAGGAAAAAAATTTTAGCAAGCAACTAAAGAATTTGCACATCTGAACTGGGAGATACCTATTTTTCTGGATACACGCTGGTTTAGTGTGTTATTGTTCTATTTTTTTTTCCTTTGTTCTCTAATTGCTGCTGTTTGCCCTGACTGAGTAGTGTCACTTTCTTTCATGTTAATTTTCCAGTAGCTCTCATTCTTGCTTTAAGATCCTTTTATTGTTTTGCCTCTTTTATGCTTTTTCGAAGATGTCTAGAAAAGCTCACATGGAAAAGAAGGTGGCAAAGGAAGCTGCTGGCAGTATTTGGCACTTGGGTACAATGGTCTCTCATTGAACAACAAGTGCCAAGCACACAGGCCAGTCATTCAAGGAGTTCTCAGCTCATCGCGTTCCCCTTTTGTTTCACAGGACGCCATATCTGCAGACTGTCACTGAGTTGGAAGGGTTTCAAAATTGCCTTTAGGCCGCCTTTGAAAGGACATATAAAGGACCATGCCGTCAGGTTTTCTTGAGTAAAATCTGATAGCTGACCTTTTGTGACTGTTTACATTTGCTTGGTGGCAAAGGGAACTTAACTGCTAAGAAATTAGGATTTGAACCTCTGTAGCCTTTGCAAAAATGACACGAGTTACTGGCATCCCCATTTTCATTGTCTGGAGAGCAGATTAATTTTAGCGGATTTTCGTTTGTTTATTGGCGAGTGTCATATTTACAGAAGTGAATTGATTAATTTCTTTTTATTTTATTTTGCTTTTGCACACAAAAAAAATCTTTTGTCATCACACGTCATGGCTCAAAGATAAAGATAATGGTGCGGCTTTGTGCTTCTAAACCTCTCCTTAAAGTGAATGTCCTGCTTTGCTTTCATGGTAATTCTCTGAGCCCTAATACACCTTGCTGTTCTTTCTTGACAGCTTCTCGTATTTCATTTCTGCAACACCTGAAGGAGCAGTCCTTAATCCGCACTACTGATAATGTGAAGCTTGCAGGAATCAAGTTTGAAAAATGCATTCTTTATCTTGGAATGCTTTGCCAAGATAAATATCCTAGTTTTCAGACTGCCTATGCCTAGGTGTAAATAAGATAATGAAGACACTTGTGTGACATGTGGTTTTGTGAGAAAGGGACTAACAGCTGCAGATTGCTATTTGTTGTTGACACTGTGGCATGGCTGTTTGCACATTACTTTCTTCTCTGAGGCTAAAGTCTGAATGCAGATGAGAGTCCAAAGGTTCAGCTTACCACTTCATAACAAACCATCATATGCCATGCTGAGTAGTTAGTCAAAATAATGCAACTAAGGAGCAGCCCCCACTGTGACATTCTGGTCTTGCGCATCCCAAGTCTGTGCACACTGTAAAACATAAATGCACATTTTAGTGAAAAGTGTGCAAAGCATCATCAGAAGCATCTCTTCAGCACAAAAAGCTGATCTCGTCGCACCTTGTGATGCAAAGAAAAAAAAAAAAGCCTCGTGCAGTGGCTACAAAAACAAGTAATATCACACATACTTGCATGCAAATCATATTGTTGTAGATGTCTTTCAAACTTTTCTCATAGTTCTGTTTTTATTTTGCAAGTGGTTGTTTGCAGCAGCCATGGAGAAGTTCAGTGCCACAATTTTTCATGTTTTCACACTTCTGTCGTTAGAAGCTTAGTGAGGCAAAAAGCACTGCTGTACTGGGGCACAATGGCTGGCAAGTCTTTTTTTTTTTTTAGATGGAATTAGACACACATAAATGGGGTTGTGATTTCTTTCTTCAAAAGTGCATTGCCCCCATTCCACCTTTAAAATTGACTCTGATAAGACATTACTGTAGTCTGCTACTATGAGACATGGATGCTCACTGCTTTGCACTGACCTTAGCACCCTTAGTATGCTAGTAGCAGAGCCTATGTCTTGCATGACTGCAGTGCGTCCACCGCTGAGCATGTTTAAGAACTAAATCTTAAAATTTTTACTAAGCTCACTTAGGATATAGCTAAATTTGCGGCCTGTTGGAGTGAAATTAACATTGTCTTCTGGTCTCATTTCACTTGCTCTTCCATGCTTTTGGGACCTTTTGGCCTGAAAAAAAAAAAACCTAGGTGTTTTTTTAGTCCACCTGAACCCGTGATTGCTATGCTTAGTTATGAACTCCCACTTTCTACTGGTGGAGCTTGTTACAGGCCTTATCTAATAGAGAGCACAGTGTTATATAAGTTTGGAAGCCTGTCTTATCTCTTGAAGGCTCAGTGCATTATGGAAGTTTGCATTTCTTAAAATATGTGTTTCGGACGTGGCCTTCAGTGGGTGTTTCTCTCTTATTGCCAAAAGATGAAACCTGTTTGCGTGTTGTGAGAATGAGTGCAGACTTTAATCTGGTAAGAAATGTGTGAATGGGCACTGTTTGCATTGCTTCTAGTCTGTGCCCCTCTTTTTTTTCCTTTTTACTGCTTGCAGATTGTGTCAATATAGACTATCACTCTGTCTTAAGTGTTAGCACCTTGTAAGTTAGTCTTCCTTTTTACTTTTATATTTTTGGTGCACTAGAACATGTGAAAATTGCAAGGGCAGCACCTCATAAATTCTTCTCAAAATTACTTTCTCTGTCTTCATTTTCAGTCCAGAAAATTTTGAAGAATGTTCTGTCATATACTGTGAGGTGAGGAATGGTAGCAGGGAAAAAGTAACTTAAAATAAACTAAAGTGCAATGTATTTGGGTACATTTTTGAAAGAATTACCTACAATGGCACCCTCAAGATCCCATTTTCTCATTGGAGTAAAATTTGTTAATTTGCATACTTAATTTGCATACTTGTGGCATCAAAGTTTGCCTCTTAAGCCTCAGACTTCCTTGTCGGTTGAAGTCTATGCAGACATTTTCAGAAATACTTTTTGAAGTCAGATTATTCTAGTGAGCATTGGCTGTGAATTAAGGAACTTAAAAAAAAATGTTTGATCGTTTTACAGCATCAGAGCACAAAAGCCATTAATTAGAGCAGCCTCAGTGAGGTTCCTTCAAATTGGTGCATTAACAAATATGGTGAAAACTGGCTTTCACCTCTTGCATTCTGCTTAGTTTGTTTTCCTTCCTTTTTTACTTTAGCAGTTATGGCTTATCTGTATTTGTAGACCTTCCTGTGCACTCTTCCCTGTGTCAGCTTCTGTAGCTCAAATTTTGTATGAGGGGAAAAAATTTCTCAACTGCCCCTGTCACATTGTGTTTTATGTACGTCCACCTAGTGTGTACACACTGACACAATATTTCCAAAACATTGTTTTGTGCCTTTCATTATTTTGAGTTCTTGTGCTGACGCAGGCTTTGCAGGTGCTTGCTGCACTTGGCAGCTGCTGGAGTGGTGTAACCCCTTTAGTGACACGTGCCATTTACCCAGTCATGTGGGCACAGTCTTGCATATGTTTTGATTGTTTTGGGTTCCCTGATGTAGCTCAGACGTGTCAGAATCTCCTATGTGGTGTGTACTTTTGGTTTGTTCCTTGTATTGCATCACGGGCATTACGACTAGCTGACATTCCAGCTTTGCGTGCTTGACTCATTGTTAATTTCAGAGGAAGTTGATGTGTACTAGGAAACCAGATGAGTCGTGCTGATTAGAAATTGCTTGCCCAAAGGTACAGTAGCAGTGGTGGCGCACATTATTTTGTAATGGGGACTGCATTCCTGTCATTTCACAGAGATTGCACAAATGACGCAAGAGCTGCTAACAAAGAAGTGACAGCAACTGGCAGAGACTCTGGCATCTAGCTGAAGGCAGACGAGAGGAGGGGTGCAAAAAAAGCTTCATATGCTGCTTTTTTATCTTGCATTTTTTTCCTTTGGCTCTCGGTAAAGGCCTTTTTCTGCATTCTACAGTTTGGTGAAATAAGAGTTGTTGGCTTGCCACTGTGTGGTAAAAGTTACTATTTAACTCAACCTCCGGTAGGTGCGCTGGATAAGAAGAGGTGTCTTGTACTCTAAACATTACTCCTCGTACAGTGTCAGGCATTTTGTTAGTCTCAGCTGAGTACCAGGCGAAAGAGATGTGTGACAGTCAACCAGCCACCAGATCTTGAAAAGCACAGCCAAGGAACTGCAGTGTGGTGGCGCAGCAGCCTCTTTCCTTTGTTTGAGATGGTTTCCGCTGTCATTTATGAAGAATAGAAATGTCTACTGCTACTGTGCTTTTGGTGCAGGCAATTCTCGCATGCAGTCGCTAGTGGACTGAGCAGCTGTCTGTCTGTCTGTCTGTGGATGTATGTGCATGTGCTCTGAAACGTTCCAGTGTTGGAGGTGAGAATTGTCTACTAGCTGCGTTAGACCCTTAGTGCACCGTCTGTTGTTTGTGATGCCAGTACCATTGTGGGATTGTATTCTTATGAAAGGGAGTGTTGTCTGGGTGAAAGCTGTAAAAGGGAAGAAATTGACAAAAAAAAACATGTACCTGATGAAAAGAAAGGTAGAAGAAGATGGCTCTTCTCCTTTTCTTTTGTGTAAATATTGAATGTTACATACATATTATATATATATTATATACCTGCTGTGTACATTTCACCACCCGTGAGATATTTTTTTCATTCTTTCCGTTTGTTCGAAGAAACCTTAGCTAGTTGCTTGTCAGGTGTTGATTTCTTTTCGTTTCTTATCCTCGAGACATTTGCAGTCATTTCTGCGTGCATTGGTCTGCAGCCAGTGGCACCTTATTTCTGTATTTATGGATGTAACAAGATGCACGTCCTAAAAGAGCTTAGTCTGACTGCATAAAAGGCACTGGACTTGGAAGCAGGAGTACTGTGCCCACATGAAGATTGAGTGCTACTGGTTGTACATTTTTTATTTCTTTGTGTGTTGAGGAACTGTTTCCAACCTGGATATCTTTAAAAACAGAATCAGCAATGGCGAGATGCTACTTGAGTCGAGAACTTCTGGTGGTGGTGCATATTTTGGAAGGATCTGAACTTTGAGTAGCCGACTGTCAAGCAGTGGAATAAGAAGTGCAAAGATGAAAGTGGGTGCTTGCAGTGTTCAGGGTAACGTATGGGAAATGTTTTTGGCAGCTGATAAAGTCCGTGAGTGAAACTAGTTCTGGGTATTCCAACTCGTCTGCTTGCTTAGGCATCTTACATTGTGGTGCTTAATGGTAAGCACTCAGCAGCTCGGAAGTTAAACAATATTTTTACTTGCTGTATTCATGTTTGCTTACTGGTTGAACTTGGAAGATTGCGTGCTTTAGTGAGGTGTAGACATATGACATGGCAGTCAGGCTGATCAAAGGGTGTTCCGGTGTAAGTGACCCTGTATTGCACCATGCATGAATGAGGTAGTGCTCTCATGGTAATGGCCTTGTAGAGCCTTAACCAATGGAGCACATCAGTTTTGCTATGACAGATTGTCTGAACGGGCTTTCAGCTCTCTCTAAGGACAAAATGCGTACGTGTCAAAATTCATTACAAAACCGCAGAAAATCATTGTGGTGCAGTGTGTCGTTGTTGTGTACACGGCATGTAAGAGGGGAAAAAAAGAAACCTTTATAACACTGAACCGCTTGCATCAATCTCTCAATCACAGGAAAGGCAGCATAGAAAAAGCCCTCAGGGACCAACAAAAAGTGCTTTTTAAAATGTTATCTGCTTTCATCTTTCAAACGTTACACACTGCATGCTTGCTTTCAATTTAATGAATGGAGGGAGGGTGCCCTTTTCAGCTGCTTTTGTATCTTTCTATTCTCATTCTTTGCTTTGAGGCTTTACCCATGTTTTTCTATAGTGTCACCCTCTTTCATGTGTAGGGCGGCACAGAATGTGATGTGCATACTCGACAAGGAAATCTGTGATGTTCAAACCTGGTTTTGCTTTTTGAAGAACATACATTCTTTTCTATTTTTTGTGCATGCTAAGGCAGGGAAAGGAGGGAGTGGAGTGTTTTTCTTCGTCGTCAGCTATGTACTGTCAGAAGTCAGCTTGAAGCTTTTCTTTCAATAGCAAGGGGATAAATGACGATGGGGTGCCTACAAAGCACTATGTGAATCCTCTGTGCTACTTGCTGTTGAATTTCATTGAACCAGCACCTTTGCATTGAGCAAAACTGAGGAAGCTCATCAATGCTCCATTGTTAAAGGCTGTTGCACTTGGGATGCAACAACTGTTGTCGTCCCTGCTCACGTATTCTTAGATCTCACTCTGGTAGTGCTTTTTGTTTCTGCAACTGGGCATTTATGTTGACCAAGGTAGTGTGTCTGTAATGAAAGGAGGGTAATAACGTGTTCATTTGGCAGCAGCGTGGGTTGCTGGTAATGAAACAGTGCATATTTTCACTATGCTGTACAATAACTGGACTTTGCCATTAACTGATTTGCCTTTGCGTCATGCAAAACTTCCTTATGGCAGATGTAGCTGGAAAATACACAAGCATTTAGATGCCGCTTCTAGTGAGAAACAGCTTCAGTAAAAGAAGGGGGAAAAAAAAAGTAAAAAGAAGGCATCAGAGACCTGAAATCCTTTGGGTGTATCTTCTCACGTTGGTTGCACATATAAGCAAGGAGTCCATCAAGTATCCTTTGTAGCCGACTCCATTCGCTGTTAGTATCAGCTGTCTATCCTCCGTGTAGGCTTTTTTTTTCTATCACCTATTCTGCTTGTTGCTAAGCTTGTGTTTGAAGTCTTCGCATGTGTGAGTGCGCTTGGCCTCCCACAAATGTGCATTTGATCCAGTCAATCGATTTAGTGGGGGTCGATGAGCACTTGCGCAAACCTTTGTGTATTGCATGATGGCAGCAACTATTGGTGCCATCCCGTCCCTGCTTTGCAACAGAGCTTCTCGCCAGAGCAGACTACACGCGGCGAGGAGCTTGTGACATGACAGAACAAGTATTGAAGGAAGTGGTGGAGAGAGTTGTCTAACCCCAGTATTTTTCGAGTACAAACCCACGTGTACCTGCACCTCTGTTCACCTACCGGGCACGCAGTGTTTTCCGTCGTCTCCAGAAGCACCAATGACCCACTTGTCCCTCTTGACAACAGATGCTGCTCTGTAGAGGGGGGGCATAGTCGTCCCACACTGTTGAGCGATTTGTAGTGAAAAAATGCTTCCAAGTGCTCTACGCCCTGGCACCCTGTTAGTGCCCCCTTCAAGAGACGCAGGGAGCCAAGCAAACTTTCTGTTCTCCATGTGTGGCTTTTCCTGCCTAATAGGCAGTTTTTATTTGCAATTATCCAGGTCTGAAAAGAAGAAAGTTTCAAGAGGTTTTTGGCGTTTGACACCCAGCTGTTACGGTGCTTGCTCCAATGTTTGCCCTTGACTAGAAAACAGCACAATGGATTTATTATTGTTCCTTTACAAGAAAAAAAAACTTGTTTTATAGGCTTGCAACTGGAGCACAAAAATGAGGCATACTGCAGATTGGAAGTAATTCAGCTCTCAGTTCTTATAAGATGACAAAGCTTTGCTGACAAAAGTCAGCGTTAAGGGAGGTATTGGTTTCCTTTGCTGTGAAGTTATGTTTGGGAATGACCTGTGGGTACATGCAAAGGCCAGCGTTATGTTCAAAGTGCTGGATTGAACCACTACAGCATCACAAGTTTCATATGCAGTTCTTTCACATGATGCGTGAGTTGTGATGTGTGCAGTACTGCTAATGTAATTTTTATTGCACTTCACAAGGACAGGCCATGTTGCTTCACAGTGAAAAAATTTTCGATGTGCACAGCGCAGCAACATGTCTGTTACTTGCTGTGGCATTGGCTACGAAGGCTATTAAGGGCAGAAGGCATGTCATTATGAAATGATCAGAAAGTTTGCTTGTTCCCTTGTGGCATGTGGACAGGCTGTTGTCACTGCTTGGGCAGCTTGGAAGTGTCTGGATGCCCACTTGGGAAAGTACAAAATGTCAGGTGAAAGAAAACGAACCTGCCCCTATCTCTACCATCCAGATTTTGTGCCCCATGCTTGTTGCCTAAGTGCCCCTGTGGGGCTAGACTTGGTCTGTTGTTTTAGGAACGAAATTTTTTTGAGTGCGAGATAGAGGACAAGCCTTGTTGCTTCGTATTACAGCTTAGGCTGCAGCAGCAAGAGAGAGTGATGTGTGCACGTGTTTTCTTGGACAAAGAAAAAAAAAAGGGGGGGGGATTCGGGGAGGGGGCACAAAGGGTCTGGACCTGTAGGTGAACTACTACTACTTGCTACGGTGTGAATGTGCATTAGACGATGTCAAAAAGAAACTGTGCTCTCCTGCTTCTGTATTTTGAGAATAATAATTAGGCCACAAATCAAGGTGGTAAAAAACAAAACTGAAAAATGGAGCTGTTCGGACAAGTTTCTGCTACAGGTCTCCTTTAATGAAGCCACTGCCGCACGTACACAGTGCTGGCACAGTTTGCTACTCCTAGTGGCTTTCAAAGTACACCGCGTGACATTGCTGCTCTTCCCGAAGTGTTGTTTCATAGGGAATAAAAATAAATTGTATGAAATTGCACCAGCATTAATGTGTTTCTTTGCAGCGGATTACAGCTAACTAGGAAAGGCTCCATGCATATTTGGAATATGTACCGTTGTCTGCAGTCTTGGCTGCGTCACTGTACATATTGCGCATGAGCACATGACACAGCTAAAGTGCTCGTAGTTCGGCATGCATTTGGAAAAGAACCAGAACACAAGCTTGAGCTTGTAACAGTGATGCACACCTGCAAAGAAATGTTTGGAATGGCCAAAGGTCTTGCTCACTGCAAAGATTGTAGCCTTTTAAGACGTTCACTGTGACAGCGATTTTTGGAACCACAATCCCTGCGCATTGTGGTCCACCAGTGAGCTACTGGAAAAGCCAACTTCTAGGAACCACCAATAGATGGCAATAGCAACGCGACACGTGCACTTTTTGCGGGCTCTTCGAATAATAATTAATCTGAGCTGTCCCATGCCTTCATCACGACTCGGAATTTGTGGCCCCACAGCAGAAGACACGACATGCCCCACCGGTTACCCATGATGCAATGAATGTATTAGGGAGCAGTGAAATGAGGCTTTAAAATAATCAAAAGCTTCTGCACTGAATGCCGAGGTGTGCCTGCAGTATATGAACTCTCTCGCAGACAACAAAGTTAAGCAGTAGTTGTGTATGAACCAGTTGCAACCACTTGCTTTCTATAAAGCTTTAGCATTCCCAGTACCAACCCAAGACAACCTCATCCTGCTTTACAGAGCGTACTGTGACAGACCTGAAGTTCAGAGGATGAGGGTGAAACTTGGGGAAAGAAAAGGGAAACTACGTCCTGTGGCCTTTCAGAAGAGGCTTCAAGTTGACCTCTTTTTCCACACTCCGCTATTACATTCCTAGCATGTAACAATACGTACAATTACACAAGTACTGCGACCAGTGATTTTGCACTTGAGCGCAATCGTAATGCTGACTTACCATTTCAGTTATTCAATATTCAAATTGTAAAACTGCAGTGGAATGTCTGCTAAACTTGTACAGAGTGTATTGATAAAGTTTAAGCACTGCTGTAGCAGTAGCTGCTGCCTTTTCTCTTTGGCCTGTGGCTAAAGTGGGACAGTGCCTAATGCCCGTCGTGTTTTTGCATTGGAATTTTTTGTCGGATCCACTATGCCAATGCTATGGCTTTACATTGGTTGAGATGCACAGGAAACATGACAGTTCTCTCTATTTAAACAAGCATGCACAAAAACTGCATAAGGAGTTCAAAGCTGCATAAAGGCCTTTATTAATATTCAAAATACGAGGTAAGCAGAGCCTAGAAATACACTAAATACCCTTACAAAGCATGTGTGTACTGCTACCTTGGAACATGAAAAATAGAAAACAAGCTGGCATTGCGCACATGCCTATTATTATTCACATGTGTATACACACAGACGTAAGCTACTAGGTTTACTAGCCATTGAGTTTTCAGATGGAATGAATGATGACTTGTGAAAGTGGATGACTAGAGAAAACGTTCACAATCACAGCTAACATTTTTTTGTCACTCACTGGAAAAAAAAGTTTACCAAAACACCATCCACCTACTTAACAAGCAAATAATCTTCGCTGACGCACACACCAGAACAACATTTTATGTTACTGCTGAGGACTTCACACTGCAACAAGATATGCCATAGAGGGACAGTAAAGTTAACAATTTTTCTAACCCTGGCAAAAATGTACACATGCATGCCTTCACGCTCACACACTGCATGCAGATAACGATGGCAATGGTAAACAACAAACATTCCGGAATGTAATTACAAGTGCAGCAAATCCATGCAGGAGACAATCTTTGATCTCGTGAGGCAAACAGACAAGGCACATGGTACTTCTCTTGCACATCCACAGGACATGGGTGTTCTACGACAAGCATAACTGTCGAGACAGGTTTACAGGCCACGGTAAGTGCACGACCAATTTGTCTGTGCTTACATGTGCTTTGATCTCTCGCACAAATGTGCAACCAGTAAGCACTAGAACATTAGAAGCTGTTCTCAATGACTGCAAGAAAAAATGCAAGAATACAAAAGTTCTTGAAAATGCTGTCTGCATGTCCCAAGTATGCGGCCACTTTTTTGGTTTATGGAATGAGCTAAAACAGAAGTTCTCCACTCTGGGATACAAAACATCAAACACACTGTTGCTGTTTCAGAAACACAGATATTGCAGTACAATAAGAATTGGTCAATGAAATCAAGAAGCAGAACAGCACTTTTACAAAGTAGGAATATGTCAATTTAAAAACTCATGTAGTGCTTTTAATGTGTAATCTGCAAGCAACTTTAGGAAGTTCGCTGCATGGCCTCTAATCCAGTCTCAAGCTTCACTCGCTGTGGACAGACCTTTGTCCTTCAGCACAACCAGTAAAAACTTGTGGAGAGCAGCAAATGTGTAAGTAGATTAAAAAAAAATTTGTTCTGTCTGCACATTAAGATACGTAATTCGTACAGATTTTTAGTGGCATAGAAGAGCTAAGGAAGAACGGTGAAATGCTGAAACTGCAGTCACATTCGTCACACATTCGTCAAGAGGATAGAATAAGAGCCCTTGCCAAGAAACTGGTTGATTATGTGTTTTCTGATCGCGGCAGAGTTCTGCCTCCTAAAGCATCCTTTTCATGGAGTTGGAAGGACATCCTGTTCCCGTATCCAGAGCAACTCTGTGTAGCAAGCTTATTATGACAGCATTTTGTATTAATCATTTGTTAGTAGGGTGAATAACATTCTGAATAACCTGCTAAAGAAACTAGTGCGCAAAACTCTTACATTTTGCTTGCTTGCTTGCCTGGAGCCCGACACCTACTTTTAACAGCAATGCTCAATTATTATTTCAGCTGAAAACCATGCATTTTAAGGGTCGCAACAATTTCTGCGGAGAATTAGCGAATTGCTGCACTGACAATGGCCACTTCAAAAGTAAACGCTCCACGTGACAACTAGCAAGTGGTAATTATGCACTAACATTATCTTGAGGTCGATATGCTAAGACACCATCTCATTATAAAAAAAACTTTAAAATGGTTTTTAAGTTTTGTTCGCTAGATCATTACTGCAGCAAACTTCTTTCCCTCAAGAGCCTGCATTTTTCAAGGCCTCTTTAGAAGCCAACACAAGTGATAGGTTGTGAATGCTGTTGTTTCAAAGCTGATGACTCGTAAAATGGCAAGCCCTTAGTCTACTAAATTGAGCACAGTGGCTGCTATTCTTTCAGGCACACTACAGTAACAGCATGGAAGGCTGAAACATTCAGGCATGTTCATCAAAGCTGCCACATTATTTAGCAGCCACTTGGGAGGTTCACAGATTGAACAGAGAGCATACGTCCTGTGCTGAAATCATGGGATGCATGTTGATGTGAAGCTGAGGCTGATCCATAGCTAACCATGTTATTGCTTGCAGCTACAGAAGACAACAAAGCAATCCTACAGCTTATGCACAAAAAGTGGTTTGTACCTGATAACTGCAGTGCGCTCGTCTGCTAAGACATCACCTGCTAGCTTGAATAACTTTCTATGACACAAACTGTACCATAAAGCCAGTTCTGCAAGTAAGATTTCAGGATCTGAAAAGACTGATTTCGTGGCCAATGTGCTGTGAATTCTGAAAAAACTTCACATTAAGTGGACAAGATGAAGGAGCATAATGGACTTAACTTGCACAACTCTGACCACACAGAAAACTTGGAATCATGAAAATACCCACCATTAACACACACCTGAACACTGTCATATGACTACTAAAGGGATCTGCAAAGCTTTCTCAAGTCTCCATAGATGATCGAAAATTCTCCCTGGTCCCGATTCACACCCCAGACCACCAAGTCATCAGGGCAGTAGCTTCACCAGACAAGAAAGCCATCATGGCTAACACTTGGCAGGGCAAAGCCGAAAAGGTCAACTCAAAGTGGGGACACACGAGACTGCAAAACATTTTCCTCAGTGTAGTAGATTTGAATGAGGGAATAACATGAAATTTATGCTGCCTTGGGAAATTCCCCTGAACACTTCAAAGTAATTGTGCATGGGTTTCATGGCAGCAAGGCAAGCTTTTAAAATGCAGCTACTATATATCACTGAAAACAAAGGAATTCTTGAACATTTGCCTGGAACATTAAAGCACCTTCAATGACTGACCCAATCTTCTACTGCTTTAAGGGTTCGGAAAGTGCACTCATCACGCCTAAATTTCACACAGCTGCTCTTCCTTACTTATGCTGTTTGTTCTTTTGTGGGCCATAAACAACTTTTATTTAAACACAGACCACCTCAAACAGCACATGCCATATTGTGTTAGGCGACCAACAACAAAGCTCAGAGGGTGCTTTCTGCAAGTACAGATGTGAAAAAGTGTTGGCACAACTACACGTACGCATCTTCATTGTTCAACTCTATGAATTACTACTCTTTCATGGTAGCATTTGTTACCTTTTCTCGGGAAGCTACAATCCTTTAGTTTAAAATTCAACAGATTGTCCTGGCTTCATACACACTACCTACAATGCTCGCCAAAGCAGCTATCCCCACCCAGCTGAGGATCGCCTTTAAGTGCTCAGTTGACAACCTACTGCTACCCATGCAGTGTGCTGTTATTGGCAGTGATTTAGAGCAAGGCTGACAAGA
Organism: Amblyomma mixtum; assembly: GCF_055824585.1. NCBI lineage: Eukaryota > Metazoa > Arthropoda > Arachnida > Ixodida > Ixodidae > Amblyomma > Amblyomma mixtum. The sequence continues at coordinate 39,253,108 of NC_143016.1, read as the reverse complement.
AGAGAGGATTGCCCATTGTGTAAGTAGCCACCTGCAACTTGATTAAACACAAAGTATATCCTCACTAGCAACTTCAGCAATCACAAAATAAAGTATATTTTCTGGTTCACACTTACTGCTTTAAAGAGGATTAGCACTCTTTAAAACAAACACAAAAAGAAAATAGAGCTCCAAGCATAAAGAAGAAAAACTGTCCAAGTTTCACGTCACCATTTCCCTTCAGTAGTTCTGTCAGAAAATAACTGCAGCTTTGTTGCTAACCCTAAAAACCAAGTGTCGTAAATACTGTAGAAACTATGGATGTTTGGTTTGGTTTATGGGGCTTAATGTCCCAAAACGACTCGGGCTATGAGGGACGCTGCAGTGGAGGCCTCCCGATAATTTTGACCACCTAGGGTCCTTTAACATGCACTGACAGAGCAGAGTACACGGGCCTCTAGCATTTTGTCCGCATCGAAATGTGATCGCCATTGCCAAGATCGAACCAGCGTCTTTCGGGTCAGCAACCGAGCACCATAACCACTGAGCCACCGCAGCGGCCGAGACTATGGATGTGTTGCTGCAAAATCATGAATTTAATTTATGCTAAAGCTGCGAAACAGCTATATATTATGCAACCAACTTTTAAGATTTACTGTGCATTTTTATGGCTACTGTGCTAGTAAGTCGCAACATGCCTGCTTTTTTTTGTTTGCTTTCTTGGGCATAAAAGAAAGGCGCTGCACTGACTTTTGTTCCCGCGAGAGACTTGAAGTGCTCAATGACTGGCTGGAGCAGCGGAAGTGGCTGTGGCTCTCAGTTACAATGAAAAATTAAGTGGTGCAGTTGCATCACCTGTGCCCATGGGAAAGAAAGCCTGAAACTTGCTGAAGCTGCATAAACCACTTTTGTAAATGAATATCATCATCCTGATAATATACTTCAGGAAATATAATTTTGCTCATTAACAAAATAAGCAAATTTTTTAGTGGTTGCTTTTGAGCCCAGCTGCTGCAGATGCGCAGTGGCATCTAAGCTGCTTCGACACCGCAAGTGACCGTTCCAGAACTCGTGTGCTTCCATGACTGTTGACAATGCAGCCTACAGCTTCTACAAAAAGTCGCAGGTCATACAGCAAGAGGCTGTTTCAGAGGTGAAGCATGCCAATTTTCACACGGCTTGTCCAATGATGGTTTGCATTGTAGCAGGGTGCCACATGCACTTCTGCTGTTTCAGTCAGCCAGTGAATGCTTCAGGGTATCAAACACTGGAACGATCAATCTCCCAAGGACAAAATTTAGAATATGGGCCCAGATTCTAGACCATATATGCCACTAGCATATTCGAATTTCTCAAGAAACAGCTAGAATGAAACGTTACTTGACGTACATATAAAACACAAAGCTTGCAAAAAGCAATCTCAAATGTGCTTTGCCTCGAGTCAGCTTGTATGACAATCTGTTCACTATGCTTGATAGCTACAGTAAAGGAATCAAAACAGTGAACATAATTCGTCTTGTACATTCTCCACTCGTGAACTCTGGCAAAATAAAAATACAAATTCATGGTGCCTGTCACCTTCATCTTTGAACATGAAAAGTGCCCTTGTAAAGCACTACCACCATGCTCCATCAGCAGCTACAGCACAACATGGCACCAAGCTTCTTTTCAGTGGTTTCCTTTGCATTTGGTGACACAAAGACAAAGAACAAGGCAGTGTAAAAATGTGGCGTGCCATGGGCTGGGTTGGTCATACACACTTTGCACAGTCCCCGATGCTGTTGCCATTTTGTGTGACATGAACACTGGCCTTGACGACGAATCTAGAAGTGAATAGACGGGCCATTTCAGTGAACAAAAGGGCAAATGACCAACTTTGCAGCACAGCAGTTTTGCACCTTACTTCAGCACGTAAGGACATACATGGCCACTGTAGAAAATGCTTCGCGTAATTCAAAACTAAAAGAGACCATGAACTCATCTGCTGATCATCTCGCGCCTCTAGTACAAATCAATGGCGTCAATAAGTGAATGTCTTCTTATCCGCTTTGATTCTGTGCGGTACAAGTTAAGTTTTGCTAATCCAAAACTCCATTCCATCCATCAGTGGAATGACTGTCAAGAGGATGTTCATTCCGGCTAGTTGGCGTGTGCTCAAAGAAACAGACGAAACTTGGCAAATACGTTCGGACACAGGAAAATAACACAAAACAGATGCACTATGCTTGTTCCATTTCCTCACGTCCCGTCATACCTATACTCTGTATTGTCCATTTATATATGCCTCCTGCAGTCAAATCCCTCTGGTCAACTGTATCAGTGCAACACAGTGGGAACTGTGAAACTTGCCCCTTTCCGATGGCCAGCCAGACTAGTGCTTCCTAGACAGTACCCACTCACCAGCCAATGTGGCCTATGTCCCTGTGCAGGGCAAGGTATGCCCTGACTGCATTACCGCACGAGGTACAGTATCAAAATCACCTGCTTAAACAAGTCCAGCTGATGTTATGTTAGGTGATCACAGCAACTGAAACAGTTTTCTCATTACAATGTATACTGACAGCAACACCCTTCATCCCAGAGAAAGTCTGCCATGCATCTAATGCTGCAAAAGGGCTGCAGTGCATCATGGAAAATAAGCACAAAAAGCTTACAGCAACAAACAAGAAGCCACCGTTGAAGCTGGTCATTATTCAACTTGAACACAAACGGATGGCCCCTCTTCTTTTTTTCATTCCCCATCCATCAAGCTACAGTCAAATAATGAATGCATTCAAACTGTCCAGTTCACAATCCCATTCAAACTGGACCACCTGGTAAGCATTACTGTACTTTTGCTTCGAATAAGCTTCAGTTGCGGATGAGCTACATCTGCTCTCGGCACAATTTAAAACAGTGCAGAGGCATGCAAGCTTCTGACTGACCTGCTGGTGTCATTTCCGTGCTTCCGGCATTTCCAGTCATTATTTTTTAACATTACTCCATTAAAGGCTTCAAACTACCAAGTATTCCCTCATGCAACATGTGCTAATTCTTTTCACTGAAAATTTACAAGCTCCAGCCAATCCACTTCCTTTCAGTAACCAGGTCATTTCCTTTAGTACGAAAAAGTTAATGGTAGGTAGCCATGTGTTGATTGATGCATTTTTACATGCCAAAACAACACTGTGGGTTACTGGGGAATGCAGCAGTGGAGGGCTCCGGATTAATCTCGACAATCTGGGGTACTCTGATAGGCATTGAAAGTGTACTTAACAATTAGGCTAGCTTTTTGTTCAGCCATGTAGTTAATTACAGCAGAATTCCTTTTACTAGGGGTACGTGAATATTCGGGAATTTCAAAAACCAAATTAAATATTCTCCTATTCGGTTATTCGAATGAATCGACTAGTGTATGTTCAGAATAATTGGTGCCAAGTTCGAATAACGTCTGCCATATTTTTCTTTCACTTATTATTGAAAAAAAAAAAAAGGGACCACACATGCCACGTACCATGCTGCCACATCGGTATCATATGTGCAGGATGGAGGATTCAGAGCTGTGGTGCGGTCCGTTCATGTGGCGGTGTTCACAATCCTCATAGGCCTCAGAGATTGCATGACACAACAGAGCCCAGGAAGGTTCAGCAAACCTGGCCTTAGACCTCTGAGGCCATGCCTCATAAATAGCTCTCACCCGTCTTATGTACTGAGATGTGGCACCAGATTATTCTTTTCCGTTATCAACAGCAAAAGGTACTTCCCCTATGTGCATAACTTTATAATGATAAAATTAAAACCCCGACTTCGTATTGGAACTCCCTAATGGAGATCAGAGTGCAGTCTCTTAATGGGTGATGGTAACAAACAAAAAACAAAATTTTTTGTTTGTTACCATATCTTGCTGAAGTTTAGCAAGCAGGTATGTCATAAAATGCTGATTTCAAATATGTATTTAGATTTTAACTACCTCACTTGGAAGGAAATATATGGAAAAATAACATGTAACATTTCCTAATTACTACGTCATTTCTTATGGGCCTATAGGGCAACTTATCAGTTAAAAAAAAAGCTTTTTTAAGAACAAGCAGACATTTGCAAAGGCCCATCGTACATCCTAAAGTTAACAATTTGTTGACCATAAATAAATAACGAAGTCTAAAAAAAAAAAAACAGCGTGGCAGTAGTTAACTCATACTCGACCGAATTGCTAATCTTTCACGTTTAAAGGAAAAAGGAATGATTTAGGATGTGTGAAGGACCTTTGTACATATATTCTTAAAAAAGGTGTTCTGAACTGAGAAATTATCATAAAGGTACGTAAGAAATACACTAATTGAGATGTTATTTTGCTATATATTTCCTTCCAGGTGAGATTTAAAATCTAAATGCATATTTGAAATCAGCAATCTATGATATACCTGCATGCCAAGTTTCTAAGACCCTCATCCCCCGCAAGACAGAAAGGTGTAACTGCGAAAGCAGCACTCGACGTTGCACATGAGTACTCATTAAATATCTGCACAACTAGGGAATATTCATAAAAATATTTGATTCATTTTTCATTCGGTTCTCCCACTATTCCATTCTCCCACTATTCAATTCATATTCGATTAGGTAGTAAAGATACATTATTTGTATTCGATCCAGTTTCAAAACGTACTTACTATTCATACACCCCAACCTTTTACCTCAAAAAGACTGTCCATCAGCGCACAGTAGGAATACACATCACAGCAACGTCAGCAGGTTAGCCAAGCAGGGCCTTAAAGGGTAATTCCAAGGGTTTTTTTGAGCATTGAGTTGATAGCCATATCATGCTCCTAGAGTCTGCTCACTTCACCACAACAAATCGTGTTTCCAAATATTGAGTGGAACCATTTTAGAACATCGAAAACAACAAACTGAAAGCGAAATTCTGTCCATAGCCAGGAATGATGCTTTGTGCAACACAGCGATGACATCAAAAGCATTGCTAGAAAGACATTTGTACGCGCATTGAAAGGCTGAGATAGTGACTGAAAATGATGAATCATTTCACAAAATGCCAGACAAGACTTAGTCCAAGCCTGAAAATTTTGTTACTTAATCAGGAAGCGGGTATTAACATGCGGAGAATATTTGTGACATCAAATATGCAGTGTTACCCACAGCAATCATTTGAATTGAGGCCACAAGAATGGTAAACTTCTGAATCTATTTGAACCAGAATGAAATGTCACATGGCTGCCAAACCTGGTGGATGTAATCAGGAACGAGAGGAAAATCTGCAGTATGAGTTTCATTAATATATGGTAACCCCCCTAAGAGTTGCCCTTTAAGTGCATTTGCATGAGTTCTTACGGTACCCATGAATGCAAACTTTCTTCTGATGCTTTGAAAATTGTTTCAGCTGGGACATACAATGCATGCCTGCACATGCATATATTTTCATTCTGGTAACAATTATTCCAATAAATCAATTCATCGATTATGCTATACTCAACAATGCATAACATTGCAGCACAAGTAACAAGCAGCCATCAGAAAAAATAGAAAGCACTGTAGAATGGCTCCAAACTATGTGCTGCTGCATCTTAAAGGGGCTCTGAAACACCTCCTGAGACGAGCACATAAACTCTCTCAATCACTGCATTCTCTCGCCATGAACACCTGAGCCAAATAATGCACTTCTACACGCAGTAGAGCCCATAATTGTGCTCAAATGTTGGCAAGCCCTTTCCAGTGACTTTACCATGCTCACGCCCTCCTATGCCGCACTCTACTGTGTATTCTGTTCAGAGATGGCTATTGGCTAGATTCCTTCAGGCATCACACAGCTACCATGGCCACGACCAGTCAGCAGCGTTGGCCCCGGGGAATTTCCGAGCGCAAAGGTGTTTGGGCCGGTGGAGGAGCGCCTACCTTTAAGCATGCAAAAGGTGACGAGAGGAGAGGGAAAGGTGCGAAGGCACTGAAATTGAAATTTTTACTACCGATAAGTCAGCTTCTACAAAGCACATTAAAAAAAATTCTTGCTGTAGGATATTCCTGAAGCAGCGTCCTTTAATGTTGCAGGCATACCACACCTTTATTGAGAGCCCCTTTAAAAGCTTGCACAAATTAGCCATCACAGTTTTAGAATACACTACCTTCCCTGCAGTCAAAAAATTAATTGAAGAACATCATATTTTCACAGTACCTCTGAGCACAGGCAGAAGCTGCACAAGTTAAGGAGATTTATTTAAGGTAAACAATTCTGACTGAAATCTGCCTGGCTAGGTGAAGCACAGTACAGATGACAGCAACTGAGTCCATCATTATCTGTGTGTCTTCCAGCACAGTGCACATTCAAGCATGCATATGCACAAAACCTACCTGACTGACACACCCAAACATCCAGGTAAAACTAGATATGAAGCTGCGCAACACACTGCATCCTTCTCCTGTGCTGTAGACATTCAATGAGCAGCATTTTTCTTAACACTTGCCTACTAAAGGTGCTGAAAGGGCCAGAATTGGATTTCACTAATGAGTGGATGATGTCGCTATCTCATTAAGCAAAATTCTCACTTCCCTCACCACATGGTTCCCAGTGCTATCAATTTAAATGTCAGTATTGCCAATGCCAATGGTCTCCTGCTTTGGGCACTGATCAAGCAACCACATAAACCTATTTGACGATGCACAGAAAAAGGAAAGCGAAGCAGACATGCCACTTTGTAATACAAACAGGTTATTACAAAAAGTATTGGAAGCTTTTTTTTTTTTTTTTTTGAGAAAAAAAGATGGCTGGAATAAGGCAGTTGCTGCCAAAATGAAGCCACTGGTCAGCCTATTCTGATGGGTATAAAATAAAAGAACAGAAGCTGCATAGCCCTGGTTTTCAGGGATTTGAGAAATATTTTGGAACACTTTCAGCAACAACTGGTCTTAAAGGTGCACTGAGGATATGATGGCCTGTATAGATATATTACTGCATTCTAATGACAAAAATGCTGCTTTCACTGAAAACAGAGCCTTTATAAACTAGAGGAAGTTAAGAAATCGTTTATCGTCTATTTTTTTTGTGTAAACCTGATCTATTGATGCATTGTCCTATAATATTTTTTTGTATTGCTGATTGTACTCTTTTTTCTGCACTTGGTAAGTCGTTACGCCATGTCATTTTTTAGAGACTGCTTCTCTTGAACCCGGCACATGTTTCAAGTATGTTTTCCAAAGCACTGATAATATGCTGTAATCTGAATCTTCCCACCTGCTTCGCCTTCCAAGACAGCAGTATGTTCTAAATAAATAAAACAAATGAAATACACACACTGCTGCCACCAGCCATTTTCGCAAGCAAACTGTAGTGCATCAAGATAGACTTATGCACATGGATCCTGAGAGCTAGGCAGCACCGCCATTCACTTCTATACATCGATTACGGAGTCCTTTTCGGTATGGAAGTCATGAGTTTGAAAAAGTTTTATTCCAGTTTTCCTGGCGATAAATGCGTCTTCTGCTGCTCGACAAACGCCAACCCAACGTAGAATGAGGCACAGAATCGATTTTTACTAAGAAGAAAAGATGCTACCCTCAGTGTCCCTTTAAACAAATGCAAGGTACCCTGTTGTTACAGATATGGTCAGTTTTGATGCACCGAATACCAAACTGAAAATAATTGATGCATCCTACAAGTTAACAGCACAAGCAGATGTGTAAAGCTCTGCTCTGTAATGTCTGTAAAGAAGCAGTCTTGAAACATTACAGCAAAACATTTCCACAGTATTATGCAACACCAAAACCTATGTCAAACCTACCAAGAATTGTGCTGTGTTGAACACAAAAATTCCCTCGACTATAGTTTTGCCTCCACCCTCCCAACAACAACGACGCTAAATTTCAGTTTCAAAATGCAGACACTAGTACTCACTCTTCATGGGTCTTGCAAGATGTGCACTGGCCTGAGGCAAGCTTTTCACTACCAACTTGAAGACCTTCTCGTGGCTCCTCTGTGCCCAGCAAGAGCCAGTGGCGAGATCCGTTTGTAGCCTTTCCAGCATTTTGTACCTTGCGTAGCTCATATAGGCTGTCATCAATTAAAAACCTGGATGGAGACGAGGAATGGAGAGATTTAAGCTCACACTTTTTGTGTGCATCTTTTCTGTCTATGCACCAAGTTAGTAGAGTCCAACCTTAATATAACTAAGTTGTACTTGCAGCTGAAAATAGTATCAAGTAGCAAGTTTCATTAAATCAATATTTCTAAGCTTCAGTGCTCCAAAATGACCTCACAGGGTTATCTTGCAGTTCAAACATTTGTGAATGAAATACCATAGGAATTTGCAGCAGTGGTTACGTGACTCAGGGCGCTACATGTCATGTTGTGTAGCACGATGAGTGTAACATCCCACTTGGATTTGCAGTCAAAAGCAAAGCTGCCATGCAGGCCTATGTAAATGACTAATAAAATGCACTCACTCAACACTCGTCATAAGAACATGTCACACTACAATGCCGATTCTTTCACAGCTGGTCAATCATAGCACCTTGTTTACTATTATAGCTTTGGTGACCCATACAGCTTTTTTAGTGGGTAGTATATGATAAAACAGTTAAACGTAACAGTAAATAAATAAAGAAACCTCAACTAAAAGAGACCTTATTACAAACCAGGCTTACACTACCACAGAATAATCTTGCATAAACTCCACAGTGATGCTGCCAAGCATTGCAGCTGAAAAATTGAATGCAAGGTGAAGGACGAGTAAAGAACCAGATGACATAAGTGTCGACTCTGTTTTGGCCTTCACAAAAATCAAGAGAGACCAGCATTGACTACCCCGTCCTGTAGTTTTAAAATGTACTATAAAATCAGTAAAAAGTCGACATCTATATAAAGTTTCTCCATAGTAGTTGTTATTCAGTTTAAGGGGGTTTTAATGTCTGAAAGTGACTCAGGCTATGAGGGACGCCGTAGTGAAGGGCTTCGGAAATTTCGACCACCTGGGGTTCTTTAACGTGCACGTCGCACAGTACACGGGTTTCTAGAATTCCGCCTCCATTGAAATTCGACCATCGCAGCTGGGATCGAACCCACATCGCTTGGGTCAGCAGCTGAGCATCATAACTACTAAGCCACTGCGGTGGCACTTGTTATTCACCTTTCAAGCTGTTTTATAAATGAGCCGATATACTGTGTGTTCCTACATATCTTTTCACCCAGCTAATACAATATCAAAGGTAAAATGAAATTAGTAACAATTAAAAGGTGGCACAAACTCTGTGCAAGGGTTATAAGCTCAGCCTCCAGTAGCAACAAGCTCTGGTCTAAAATTTTTAAAATGATCCATTTTTTTTCATTTCCAGTGCTCCTAAATATTGCAATGAAGTCAGGAAAAGGCGCTCCGTTATTAATAATGCATCTGAAACATCATGGTGGCTATGTGAACATCATACCTGTACCACAGGAGAGGCAGCGGAGCCGTTCCCAGGTGCCAGAGGGCATGGGCATCGACCAGAAACCGCCATGGAGGGAAGTCGCCCAACTCCAGCAAGAGCAGCGCATCCAACATGAGTACCACAACGGTGCCTCTCCACACATAGCCACGGCGTCTATGCTGCCAGCACCAGCCAAGCCAACCAATTGAGTTGAGCAGCCCTGGACACAAACAACAATCACGATGGTGCCCAATGTGCATAAGCATGGTAATGACAGTGGTTTGTTTGTTTATTACATATATGAAATAAAAACGAAAGGAGAAAAAAGGAGGTGCTAGCCGCAAAATAAATGAACATGAAAAAAAAAGAACTGACATACCTGCACAGCATCTGAACAATGATCAATGGGAAATAAAAGGGCCACATTGAAGGGCTATGGATCAAATAATAGAGGAGAGAAATATACCATCTCCACAGCACATACATATAGCAATTTATGTTCTCTCTCTCTCACACACACACGCATGCACGCGCGCACACGCGCGCACACACACACGCACGCACGCGCACACACACACGCGCGCACGCACACACACACACACACACACACACACACACACACACACACACACACACACACACACACACACACACACACACACACACACACTGGGAGGTATGTCCATGTACTAACTACAAACAGTGGAGCTCAGCTGATGCACATGCTAGATGTCCACAGCGAAAATAGTCTTGTGCAGACATGTGAAAGCACAGGTTTTGTTAAACGTACCCAGTACACACAGTTTGTTGCTGATGTGCAAAGTGGGGAACTTAAGCACTGTTGAAGCACTGGATGTCCGGAGGGGCAAAGAACGTAGTTGACAACGTAGTTACTGTTGACAAAACTTGACATGTTCGATTTGGCCATAAAAGATTACACAGCCCCACAGTTTACTCCTTTCTTGATTCAAAAGTATAGGATTAATCAGAATTGGAACTGCACTATAAGAATATTACAAAAAAAATTATCGAAGACACTTTGGAAATTCTAAAGTGTGCTTGGCGCGGAATCACTGGGCCGCTTTGGAGCCATGCGTCTCGCTCACTCGACTGCAAGGAGACGTCAGGCGAAGCAGCAGCGATGCAGCTGCCACTGCTGATGCGCGCGCGCTCGTTCTACCGCTGCTGTGTGACGTCACGGTTGCTATGCACAGCTGCACCCCCCACTGGCAAGCCGGTAGCTAAGGAGGGGAGGAGGTTGAGCCGCTGCGCAGAGGAGAGGCCACAGTTGGCACGATTACAGAAGCGTGACACCTCTGCTAACAACCTTCTGTCGACAACGATGAGGCATTAAAGGCTTTCGCCTTGAAATTTCTGTAAGGCTAGTCACGTTGGCAAAAAAGACGAAGTTTAGAGAATTGCATTTGAAATGTGCGCCAGCCACTCAGAGGTCATTGTAGAGGCCTCAGAAAACAGCAAAATGCAGACCTTCTAAAAGGATGTCACAATAGTGAGTAATGCCGGGATGTAGGGAAGAGCGCCAGCTTTCGAACAAGACCAAGATGGTGGCCATCGGGAATGCGGTTGAGAAAAGCGACGGACACAAAGTTCTGCTACACTTTGCTTCGAGATCACTGTTTTGGCACTTTAGAGGCGTCAAGTATATCGAATTTTTAGTAGTAGGAGGTTGAATTATACCTTGAAACTTTGTAGGTAAGTACTTTGAGTGTATTGAACCTGAATATGCCATTTTTGAAAAATCAAAATTTTTCACATCTTTTTTTACCATTTCAATACCCGCATTTCTCCTCTTAAGGAATGCACCACTCCCCCGGCAGGTGGCTGTTTTAAACACAGCCAACAGTGGGACTTGCAAGATTGCTCTTCCCAAGCTCCATGAGGCTCATGCACAGCACCAAGGTGGGCAGGTGGCAACTGCATTAAATTTATTTGAACGAATTTCATGGCCACCTGTCATGGAGGGCAGATAGCCAACAACCCACCATGGTGGCCATGTTATGATGTCGCAAGGTCATGTGACCTCTCTCAACAAATCATTAATTTAACTGCCACCTGCCGCTCTGTGGATAGTTTGCTCACAATCCGGTGGGTAGATTGTGGCGACATCATAATGTCACATGACCTTGGTGGCAAGTAGCCTTCTCAACCCACCACCAACACCAGGTTTTCAGCTGGACGGGACCTTTAACGTCACGGCATTAAAAGAGATATTATGATTACACTGCAGTTGTAGATGACATGCTGAAATATGGAAGCAGCAGCTGCATCAAAATATTTAAGAGGCAACACTTCAGATGCATGCACTATAATCAAGCAAAGGCTAGCACTTGATAACTTGTATTCACGCAGCCACCTTCATGCCATGCTGCCACTATTCAGTGTTTTTTTGCGCTGCCCAGACCTGCACCCACTGGTCGTTCCTTGCTTTCTCTAATCCACTTAACTTTTTCAGTGCTTTCTCTTTCTCACCAGCCCTCACTGCCTCCTTTCCACAGCCTTCTCCTTTGCGCATTTGCATGCAGAGCGCTTTGACCCAAGTATGCCGAGAAGCTGGCTTCTCATTGTTGCTTTTTAGCATGTTAGTGAAGGTCACTTTAACTACCCTGAAAAGCTCGGGAAAGAAAATTCACACAATATTGATATCTTGGTTCTGAATATAGTGCGAAGTGCATTCTGAAGCATTATCTAATGTCTTCTGTTCAATTTCGCAGATTCTTTGATCTCAATTCACAGAATTTAAAATTTTGCACTAGAGAAAATTAGCGACCTAATGAATAATGCTACCAGTTGAGAAATAAATCTTTAAACCTATAAGTACTTGTGAATGAAACAAAATAAAGTGAACAAAACAAGTAAAACCAATCAGCACATTCAGCCTTAACCATGATCTGCACAATCTGGCAGCTTAAAGAACCAAGATATATGAACTGCCTGGCGTGTGACTACAACACACCAACCTGTAGAGAAATTAAAGAAAAGAACAGGTTATGGGAGAAAGGTTAAAAGAACATGTTCAAGGGCACAAAGCCGAAATGCATAAAAGCCACTTGCTGTTTGGCTGAGTCCAATGATAGGAGACAAAACAGTAATGTTTCTGTCCAGGTGCTGGATTATATCCATTGATATTTTACAGGAAAAATATGTTTAATGATGGAAGTCTTACAAGTTCATCAAAAAACTTGACAGATGCATTTGAAGCAGATGTATATGCAGTTACTACCACTGTAGCCTCGTAACATGCTAAAATTGTATGTGAAAGCCGTACTAGCATACACCCATATACTGCAGACGCACCTTAACGAGCTGTCACTAAGAATGCTAACAAGCCAGCACAAAAAAAAATTTTCAGCTTGTTTGACAGTACAACATCTTGTGGGCTGAGATTGACATACTTGCCTGTAATCACATTGGCTTTCATGTTGTACCCATAGTCAAAATGCACAAAGTTTAAGTACTGGATATGGTAGACAAAGAAGGCCGCAAAAGGCATGGTCACTGATACGGACAGCCACAAATTTTTTGTTCCAAGAACCCTGTAAGAGGTAATAGCAAGGGTAAGTTAAGATGCCCCAAATTGCACAACAGCCCCAACAGTTAGCCATGAACTACAAACATGTAAACTTTACACTGGTCCATTGTTCCAACATGATACTATGTGCAACAAGCATATGGGCAAATGCTGCCCGTCTGCCTGGTTTTGAAAAACATCTAATTTATTTGTACCTTCAAGCATAGGCTTCATTCACTACTTATAACTGTACCTTAGCTGTACTTGATCTCACAAACTGTTTGCAGCACTGTGAAAGGTAGAGCTCTCTCGTACAATCAAGGCCAAGGAAGAGAACAAATAGTCCCTCAAATATCTGAGCAGTGTTGTGACTATTTTTCAAACATTTATTGCAGTAACTGAAAATGTGGTTCAGAATGGTGTTTTGAAAATATAGTGAGCGTTTCATTTACTGGTTAGATTAGCAGAGGAAGTCCCCACGAACATAGCACTGCGGAGACTTGCTGCAATGCATCGCCATTCATAAACATGGCGTCCACTAAGTCAGCCGAGTCTTTTGCACGCAGATGCTGGACACTAGTGCTCTTTACTTCCCAGGAATGAAGCCACCAGTCCCGAAGTGAGGGGAAGGGAGGAACAAGTTTTGGATCAGATCGCCACAGGCTTCACAGCGCTGAAAACGACTTGTGAGATGGCGCATAGCTTACAAGAGAGAAATAAAATAAGGTACATGGCCTAATTTCCTCATTGCAAATCCTTTGTGCCATTGACATATTTGCTGTGGCAATAGCAGCACTAAAAAGAAAAGAAGAGGCTGAACAGTTTCTTGAGAATTTAAGAAGCTTGAAAATAAAGCACGCAAAGTTTTTTTTGTACAGCACTCTGAAACAGTGATCGATTAGAGCCATGGCACCATCCAGGCTTCACCACACACCACAGCATCGGTGATGGTGCCAATGACGAAAGCAATCAGACTTCATCGATCTGTGCACTGCTGTGCCTTTCAAGCTTCCAAAATCATAACACGTTATGCCTTGCCATCCAACCTTTTTTATCACATTGTTATTATTAGCTTGTACTCGAGGTTCCAGCACATGAGAAGTAAAATAATACAGAAGAGGGAAAAAAAACCTGCTTCAAAAGAGAATATTTAGGAGCTTGTAAGTAAATCCTTAAATGTGATTCCTCGTCAGTGGACGCATAAGCATTACTGCAAAGAAGAAATCAAAGTGAAAATTTTAACATGTCTACTCCTTTAACAATGTAAGGTGGCTATGATTTCACAGGGTGTCAATTGCACATTTTCCCTGTTTCCAATATACCTCTAAATCATGGTGGTCACACAAAAAGAAGATGCCAGTTTAGCAAAGAAAACACAAATATTCCACAATGTTGACAAATTCTCAAGAAGTACAGCTAGAAATGCAAAGCAGCTGTAATAAGGCCATTTCAAAAAGAACAGAACAGATGTTTAAAAATCAATATATGAATTCGCAACAGTCCACAAGAGAGAAGACAAGAAAAGCACAATAAAGCACAGCCTAACCAAGTTCCTTACAAAATTCGCCATCTAGTGAAAGATTTTCTTCTGGCCTATGCAGTTTTACTGCTTACCTCATGCATAAACTGTAGAGTGAGTAGAGCACCACGGAAAAGGCACAGTAGTAATCAAGCTTCTGCACAAAATGAAAAAGAAAGAAGTTTACAAAAGGCAATTAGTTTTTAATGATCAAGAAAAAAATTTGTGAACAGCCAATTTATTGCCACTCTCAAACGCGAGCTATGTTCACTGCTCGAGCTGTGTTTTAGCAGGCAGAACAGTCAGATGTCCAACCCTGACTGCTCTTCGGCAGTAGACTACCGCATATGAGCGAACAATGACAGAACGCTATATGCACATGGCTTTTGTGTACAGGCGCGGACAAGAGTAAACGGAGCACGCGACTGTCTTCGAATATTTTTCACGCGTCACCTAATTGAAATTTCCAGCAGTGGTGCGCGCATCCTGCTAGCGGAGGTTGGTGGGCTTTCTTGTAGACAAACAACGCTTCTTCATTACCAATGAAGAAAGCGTACTTGCACTTCGAACGCAATAGCGTGCTCCGTTTACTAATGGCCGCGCCTGTACATGCATATAGCATAGAGGCCATTTCAGCAAAAGAAATTAATTAACCACCCACCCTAACAGCTAACAGGATTCACCAGTTTTCCGGATGCTATCCAACACTGGCATACAATGCTGCAGACGCCACCACTATTTCTCAAAAAGCCTGTTTTTAAAAATTCTAGTTCACCTTTGCAAACAACTGTGTATCGCTACACCCAGTTTATCCACAGCCTTTCCCTCCCTCCATTCATCTCTCTCTCGTCATGTGTTGGGCCATTTTCCTTTCCGCTGGTCACAGTTCAGTGCTGAGCAAGGCGGAAATTAATGGCAGTCAGCACTCCTCCGTACATTCCGCTCTTCACGCATTAACACTGCCACTGCAACCTGCTGACTTACAAAAGAAGATTGGTAACACAGCTTACGTGTGCACAGGAAGGTAACCGCGCAGAAAAACAAACTATTTTGCTGCCATACCAGTTCCCATTCAGAGAGATTCCCATTAAAGCTAGAATGTGTTTATTATACTCCACTCCATTTCACCAATTTTTTTGTCTCACTTGCAGCAATGCTCGTGAATTTTGGTATGGTATGTGTGGTTTAATGTCCGAAAGCTGCACATGGACTACAAAAGATACTGTGGTACGGGGCTCCAGAATAAATGACTATAGAAACCTAATTTTATTGCTGTTTTTTTTTTCTTTCAAATGATTTGTTAGATAATGGAATACATGGATCACTGTGTGGCATTCGCCTATGACAACTAAATAATTTATAATTGGTTTTCTTCTCTGATGCTGTTTTGGTTTCATTCATCAACTTAACAATGGCTGTGAAGTACAGTTGAACTTTAAGCCACGTGAGGAACAAAAAACTGCAATAAAAATGCTGACACAGTTTCATCTTATTAAACCACTTAAACCAGCCTGCTTTAAGACTTAGAGTAGCAACAAACAATGTATCACAGTTATGTTGCCATTTTTTCATTGTGAAGTTCAACTGCATGTAACAGTCAGAAATTAAATTATAAATTATTTAGTGGTGGTAGGTGAATACCACGGAGTACTTCGTGTATACCAATGCCTAATCCATTGTTAAAAGAAGAAAACATGCAAGCAAAAATTTGGTGTCTATAGTCTTCAACTTCGACCATACAAAGTGTTTTAACCTGCAACACTCAGCACATGGGCATCTTTGGCATTTCACCTCCATTGAAATGTGGCCATCGTAGCCGGGATTAGGTCCAACAGCCGAGAGCCACTAAGCCACAGGGATGGGTGGCTTTTGAATTCTAACATTTTTGCTCACAACACAAGAAATGCAGAACGAATGACGAAAGTAAGACACGAACAAGTGCTATCAACCGAGTTTATTGAAGAACAAAACACATATGTAGGCTTTGAAAGAAATTGTAACCAGAAAGTTACCTAAAAGACACATGGGAGGACAGATATCTCAATTCCCTCTCAGACACTGCAACGAAAGGACTGCTGATATACATCTTGCCCTAGTGATGAACGTAGAAGGCCTCCATAATCTCGCGCGTTACCTTATGGCTGGGGCGGATCAGGATGCACGTGTTCTTCTAATCTGGGACGCATTTGCACTTCTTGCATCGAATTTTAAACTGAGCATCATGGTCACCTTTTGCTCTCCTTTCTTCACAATCCTTTTCATGCTTACATATGCAAATCTGCAGTATGTGAGAGGGTGTCATTTTTCCTTGTGTTTTCATGCTCTTTAGCTCTCCTGTTAACACGCCTTCCAGCTTGTCCAAGGCACATGGCGCCGCATGAAAAGGGGACCTGATAAACCACTCCTACCTCGCAAGGAATAGATGGTGATAAACGCACCTGACAAGCCTCCTCCTTTCCCTCTTGCCCCTGCACGACCTGTTTACACATTGTGCTCAATTGCCTCGGGGCAGAAAACACAACATCAATGTCCTATCTACCTGTGACCTTCTTCAGCCCATGAGACATGCAATGTGCGTAAGGAACCACTGTCGGCCTTTTTTTCTTTTCTGTTTTTGGCCAAGCCCCATTCTTGAGCTGTCTAAGCAGTCTCTCCGCTGTCCACGAAATGAATTGTGCGGGGTAGTCGTTCGCGCACAACCTGCCTGCTTGATCTGAAATGCTCACCCCTGACAGTCAGCGCTTTTTTGTGTCATACTTTTGTCATTCGTCCAGTCTTTCTTGCGCTGTGAGCAAAAATGAACACGTACAAACTCGGCCACATATCTGCTTTACTGACTTCTGACATACAGGACATTTATCTCAATCGTCTTTAAAGTTACAAACCCCAAAAAGTTTCGTGATAGAAATGAGTTACCTCAGTAAGTGGAGTGTCCCTAGCATGAAAGACAGCAGACCAGAACCAGGCATTAATTGACAACTGAAAGAGAACAAAACACAACAGCAATGTTTCTTCTGTTGCCTGCAGATTCATAAATTCATTCAATCCAAACATAGAAGTTTTGACTAAAACGGAGTGCAATCACAAATAACAAAAGAATTGCTCATGTATAATGAGGAAAATGTCAAGGAAAACTTCCCTTCCTTTCGTGCAGTTTCATGCAATTTTATGCATTAATCTTTTTTTTTCAAATTTTGTGCAATTATTTCACTGTTTTATACTCCCCTTCAAGGTGTGCTTTCTTCTTCTTCACCTTACAAGTTTCAAAATGCGTCAATAACAGGCAATTATTTGTTGCTACATGTGGTGGGAAAATTCTGCACTGAGATCCTCCACCATAAGCATTTAGCAACTGCCATAACTCTCACTTCTATTAATGTTACAAGTGAAATACAATCTCATACATCTCAATGTTCCTAAGGCTAAGAAGGTTTCCAGCCTTCATTTTGTTTCCGTGCAATAAAACTATAATATACTATTTTTGTTTGCAATCTTTATGAAAATTTTTTCAACAGTTTTTGCCAAGAAAAAAGTTAGTTCATTCCCATACACCCATTGAAATTCATACATAAAGTGCACCTCTCATGACGCATTGTTATACCAAGCACACTGCCACAAAGCTCACAGCAACCCAGAAAACTTCCAAGAACAAATGAGTTAGAACACAATATAAAACATAATCGCACCAACAGTGTTCACAGGCAGGTGTAATTCGCAAGATGATGAATCCAAGCTTCAACTGTGAATCCTTAAACTTACTGTACCTGCTTGCTAGCTATGAAATTGATAGAAGCAAGCCACATGAATGGTACTGTAAATCTGCTATTTTGTATGGTGGTAAATTAAAAACACCAAACAAATTAGGCAATTCTCGCAGGTTGTTTCTGCACAAGAAAAACTAAAAGGATTGCACCTGCATTTAAAAAATAATTATTTTGCCACACTCTGCCCCTTAAAATATGCCCAAGTTCACTTTAGTTCCTTCTGCTAAACTGATATAATTGTCAACACCTGGGAAGAGGACACAAGAAAACCACTTGGTAATGTCCCAGTCTCATGCCTCTCTCTACTGATGGGAGCAGGGTAAAAGCTCACTCTCAACTGCATTCACCACGTGTGGTAATAAAGCTCTCATTCTCAGCTCTGTGTTTAAGATAAATCACAGCATAATAGGCACTTAAATATACACAACAACATGGACGTCGCAAACAGCAAAATGGGCTAGTTGGTCGCTAGAACTGTGAGCATAATGCCAGTGCATCAGAAAAACATGACAGAGTAAGAACACAGGCTACACGGATCAAATGCTCAACTTCAACTGACAATTTACTGAATAAATGTAATTTATGCACAGGCATAATATAAATTAGATTTGAGAAGGGCCCATACACAAATAAGACCTATTCAGTAAACTATCAACCTCAGTCAAATGTTACTCCTGTGTACTCTGCATTTCTCGTTCTGAGACCTGACATGCCCACACACAAAAAAAAGCTGACACTTCCTAGCTTAGCTGTCCTGCACACTTGTCTAAATTTGGTAGTGTCACCCACTGTGGTTTTGAAGCTTTGCAGCTTCAGAGTTTTTGCAGCTTGGGCATATACTGCTTGGAAATACCCCATATGTGATACTATGGTACAGGAAGAGCTACAAAGCCACTTTAATAAAAAGATGCGCTGGTCAAACTTCCTGTACAATTTAAAGCAAGAATAAACTAACCATTGCCACCTAACATGGTAATCTACACCATGCAAAAAACAGTGATAATGGTAGCAACAAAAAAAAGAGCTTCAGGAAAAATGTACCTGGAACAAGAGATCGTGTTGGTTATTGGAAATTACAGGAAGCATTTACTTCGGTAATGTGTATAGAATAATATGTCGCATCTGCCGTCTCATTGCTTATTAGTATTCAAAGAAATGATGGCAGCAAATCTCACTGTGCAGTCCAATGATTAACAATCTTCACCGATTACAAATGACAACCAATGTCTTTGCCCTCGCACCTTTTTTTTGAGCACAAAATCTATGTGACACTAATGTGGCTGATTGCATGTCAAGAAGGTAAGCCCAAAACAAATACACCCCATGGACACATGCATTTACCTGTCACACAGCTAAATAAAGGTTCACTACTGCCAGGCTAATTACACAAGTATGCTTACCACTGCCTGCCCTTTCCAAATTATGTAGTGGGGAGCTGAAGACGGCACAACCTTCCTGAACTTGCGCCACATCCATAAGTGGCAGATGCCGTTCAGTATTGAAAAGATAACTGATGCAGGCTCCTGGATGCCATAAAACCTTTGAAACGGCCACTGCAAGTTGTATAAAAATTGAGTTTAGTTGATCACAGCGTGCAAGACGACACAGGCATACCACCAACAATTAAACCTAGGCGTTATCATATCAAGACACACTGACACCAGATTATTATGTGCCGAATTTCAGTGCACGGGCCAAAAATGCAGCTACTGTTGCAAGAAAGATCAACTACACAAACTATTCCTACTGAAACAGGCATCAAATCTGCAACAGTAGGCACTGGCAGTTGTTTTCCTAGAGGAGAAAGAGCACAAGATATTCTGTGGTATGTTGCTCAGCACAGGTTAACAGGCAATGACATGATGTCTCTGCCTAACACAAGAAAGGATGCCTTGGCCCTTATCTTCACTACAGCGCAACTATACATGCTCCTGACCAAGTTCGTGCAGATAGTGGGTCAGGTGAATCATGTGAAACTGCTGAATGACAAAACTGAGCACATTGCCCCACTTAAACCAAAAACAGGAAAGTTTGTCTCAAATGGTAGGCTCATTGGACACTAGTCCAAAGACTCAACTCAGTGAAACTATTTATGCTTTTAGCGGGCACCTGCAACAAACAGATTCTTGACAACAAACGATAATGATTTCTGGAACAAAAAGAACGTATGTAGCACAAGCAGTCAGTCGATTGCTACCAAAAGCTGATGTAATTACGGGCGTTTGTGAGAAGTTCTTGCAGAATTTCAAAAGAAACGAACCAACCAAGGAAGGCTTTTGATAAGCAGAAAAAGTAAATGCACATGATCCCTTATGTTCATCAGCTATTACACAATGCAGAAAGAATAGCTCATATAACATCACCCGTGCCTTTTCAAACCCATGCAAACTTTTGAAGGTTTGTCCAATGCTGCTGACAGGGTTAAAGGGACACAAATTGAAACAGGTCTGTATTGACAACAAACAATGAACAACAGAGGTGCTACAATCACTGAAAATGGAGCTTTTATAAACACTATAGAAGGCTAAAAAAAGAAATCCAGGTGTTGCCACGACTGACCAAATTCACAAGTGAAGTGTGGTGCATTCACAGTTGTACTGTGCGGATCCCAGAGGCTATGCTCTACCGCCATTCACTTCAAAACGATGATCATCAAATCCTTATCCTTTTCAGTGCAGACACAAGTTTAAATTGAGCGACACGAAAATTTTCAAACGTGATTCTCCCAGCCACAGACGTGCCTTTTGCTGCCGGACGAACATCGACACAGCTAGAAAGGGCTGCACAAACAATTTTTGCTAAGAAAAAAATTAGATGGTGTTGTCCCCTTGTCCCTGTAAGCAAGCTAAGAGCAAATATAAAAGAAAAATACCAAGAGGTGCGCAAATGTGTGGCAAACATGGTTTATCAGATACCCTCAGTCCGTGAACACGTGTATGTCAGACAGACTAAAATATGGTATAATGATCATGCGTGCATGGGAGCATTCCCTGTCTACATAAATTGGCACAGGTAGTGTAGAGAATGGGGGTACTTGCCATGGCTGAACCAAACTAAGCTTTAAAGGAAGCAAAAATAAAGAAAAAATAGACACTGTAGAAGCTTAGAAAGTTTGTTTGAAATGTGTAAACATGCCTCTGTTGCTTTTTCGGACAAAGGTGACTTTTCTGACTCGATATTTGTGACCTTGATGCTTTAGAATTTTTTTTTTTCTGGTTTGTTTCTGTTGTCACCAGACACTTGTTACCACATGATTTTCTATTAAATAGTTTGTAATTGGTGCTCATGTGTGTCTTGTGTCTTTTCGCCCTGTTTTTATTCACTTAGCACTGCAAGTATACAGAGTATTCACAGACGTCACAGCAGCTGCCATTTTGTTATCTATGGAGCACTGCGAAAGGACATTGGAGAGTCAAACGGAATTATCGCTGCCTGCTCTGGTCCGCACTGCTGGTGCAGGGCGCTGGACAAGAAAACGGCACCCGTGACATCACATTGATAGCACCCCCTCCCAGAAGAAAATGTAGACTGTGCAGACTTTTTTGTCCAGCTGAAAGTGGAAGAGAGGATGCCCATCTGTCCTTCATGACTCACTCTCCTAGGCAGCACTATGTTTGATAGCAGGCCTACATGGGTAGTTTTCAGTCACAACATCCCCCAAAGATGTACACACTGATGGCAAATGCAATTTAACCTGAAGGAAACTCCGCATTGAGCTCACTGTAAAAAATACTTTTGCAGTAGCACATATAAAGCAATTATATTTATAACATTCAATTTACGCTGAAAATGATGAAATTTCGTCAATTTTTTCATGTGGCAGTATTCATCAAAAGTTAATAAAGCAGTGTTTCGTGGTCTAACTACACTGATGTCAGCAGTACTGGGAGTTTAGGCAGCGCAATAAGTTGGTGCATAAACACGGCATAGACGTTCAAACTTTGATCGTGGAACCATGCTTCATTCTGTGCTTGTGCAGTTGATAAGCAAATGTGAGCCAGTAGAGAGATTAAATATCAGTATGCCAAGTTTAAAATGTATAGGCACAGTAGTTTGGCTTACATATCTGCATGTTTAGCAGTGGGTACCCAATGCTGTTTAACCTTTTTGTTACGCACGTACAGCAAGGATATTCGGCTAAGATGTAGAAAATCTTAATACGAATGAAAACTCTGAATATATGCATCAGACTCATGAAGGATACATACAGAATTAGCTTCTTAAGCTCTGCTCCTTTACAATATGCCTCGCTGCGCATTTAAAAAAAAAAAGAAAAGAAACTACTGAGAATGTTTACATTCGAATCAGTGCGAAAGGACGGATTTGCGCTACGAAGAAGACTACAATGAGCGGGCAGTGCCGCGGGACGGTGCGCTCGCGCTAGGCCAACTGCGGACAAGGGTACAGACAACGGACGATTTTGCTCGGGGTTGGCCATCGGATTAGTGCTTACGCACTTAAAGCATTCTAGAGTGCACACTGACGATGGCATTGGGGCATGATCAGTGGACACCTGAAACAAACCAATCTGCCTGCGGCGTAGGCAGCTGAAGCGGTCGAACGAAAAGGAAACACATGCACTCTTAACAAACCACCTAGGTCGCTTAAGCTGCGCGCGCGTCCTTGCGCACCACACAAGGCGCAGCAGGCTTCCACGGAAAGCAAGAAGCCAGCTGTCAAACAGCACGCACTTTGCCGTGAAACTGGGGCACGGGCTTGCCGCTGGCCTGGAGCATGTCTACAGCTTGCCACATGCAGTTGTGACGGCACTCGTCGGCACAGTCCCACAGAAGAAGAGCCATATACCACTCCTGGCCGGAGCGAAACGCTTGTTGCCCCTCGAGCGTGCAGTTGGCACCGCGGCATCGTCGCAAGCAAGATTTGTACTCGGCACTCTGATCGCCCGGTGATGCAGAACCGACGTCGAACGAGCAGAGCAGTAGCACAGCCAAGGATACGGCCACCGCAAAGCGGGTGAGACCGCCTGTGCGCGCAGGTCCGCTCATCACTTCAGGAAACAAAAAACTGTCTGACCGTCGTAGTCCTCCCCATCTTATCAGCATCTGAACTGTCGGCAGCTGATTGTGCGCGGCACTCCTCCTCGACGTAGTACCGATAGCTGCTCCGGCAATGCAAGTTCCACCACTTCCGCCCTGTTCCGCCCTGTTCTACACGAAAGACTAGCTGAGCCACGTGATGTCATTTCTGCCTCACGCGTGACACGGGGAACTGCGCGAGCGCAGCATCAAATCTCGTAGAATTGTACTGGCCAGCCCTAAATCCGCAACGACAAGTTAGCACAGGCACTGCCAATGCGCGAATGATGCAGTAGTCATTGGTGTGGATTCTTCCTTTATTTTCACTTTCGCTTCTTAACCTCCTCCCCGCTTCTCCACGCGCAATTTGCGTTGCCAGATTTCGCTATACTTTGTCCGCAAAAGGCGCAAAAGCATCCTCATCAGGAAACAGATCGCGTAAATGCGCGAAAAACTCTTATAAAACATTTAAAATGAGTAATTTTTTTATCCTCGGAGTCCACTAGTGTGTTCACTTGAATTATTGTGATGATGCTTGTTGCGGCGATCGTTGTTATCACTTTTTTGAACGCCAGTGGCGCGTCGAGCGGTTTCGGTTCAGGTTCCGGAGGCGGCCTCCCGATCCAGACGTGCGGTTTTGTATGTGATTGCGCTGTGGGGCTGGGGGTCCTGATTGGAAACAGCGTCAGACACTTGCCACCTGGAACCTTTATGCATGTCGTGTGAGCTGTTCGCAGTCAACATGACAACTTTTAATGTGTGTCCATTAGAAAGGTGTGGGCGTCCTCCTAGCATGTGCTGAGGCCTCGATGCACCGCCCTGGAATATCGACTCATCGTAGAAGTTCCGAGTCGCCGCCGACTTCTGCTTGTGCTGTTGTGTTGCTGACGTTCGCCTGTTTGTATCCCTTCTTGAATTGCTGTGGCTGTGATCTCCACATTTTGTGCTATCAACGAGCCCTCCGCGAATGGAGACTCTTAAGTGCAGCATTGGATCCGTGTCCTTGGTTGCGGTATAATCAGCGTGCCTTGCAGCGGATCGATTAATCGAGCGCGGTTATGGAGAAACCACCTGTTAACGAGACACCTATTCTCCATGTCATCGTTGTTGGCTTTCACCACATTAAGGGGTACCAGGTGAGCTGGCCGAGGCGTCAATTTCATCGATATCTTGATCTTTGTCAACGTTATGTTGCTTACATGTAGAAAGCGCTAGCACCTCATTTGCCAGTTGTCTGCTTGCGCTGCTTTCGCAAAGTTGCAGCTTGACTTTGTAGCAGTGAAAAACCGTAGAACGAAATGAATTTACGAAGGAGACAGGGCTCTTTTGGTAGAGTTAGGGCACCGTTGATCTTTTTCCCAAGCCGCCAAATCTGTTGCGGTTATCGCGGCATGTTTGCTCTGGGCTCCATTATGTTCGCGCCAGCTTCACACACCATGTAGTTGCTTCAGTATGTGTGCTCCACATTCGAGGCATTTCCTGTTTGCGTCCCGTGCAACCAGTGACCAGAACCCTAGCAAATAATAAAAAATAAAATTAAAAAAATTAGCGCGGCATTGTTAGTTACTAGTCAGCATTGTGTCCCGTCTGTCTTTCTTGTGCCCACCTTAGTGCACGTATTCTGCTAGCATCTAAACAAAGTATCAATAAACTAGCTGAAATAGTATTTCTTACGCGTTTTACAACTTAAAAACGAAGGTAGGGAAATACAACATTATAGTGACAACCAAAGGAGGAAAAGAAAATTCTAGTTTTTTGTTCCTTTTGGAGAGTTAACAGCAACATAGTGCCACTGCACAAATAAAACTACATGTCAAGCTGAGACAGCCTGCAGACCGTGCTCACTGTTGCACTTGATGGCATAAGAGCTTTGCTCAGTGCCTGCATTCACTGCAAAGAAACACCGTTTTTACCATTGGCACTTTAGAGCAACAAGTAATAATATCTGTTTGGAAGAAATGGAAAGGTTGTATTTTCACTGACCATACTCACTAAGCACCTGCCACACTTCTGTCTGGCAGATGCAGGATATTTTCAGTCCCATTAGGGGGTTCCATGCTGTGTGCAAATACAGGCCTCATCAACAGGTGTGGAAAAGTGTGTGGAAGTTCATAATAGCCAGCAGTGGCCTGCCTGCTGATAGCATTAGGACATACATCCATCAGTTGATCGGTGCAGTGAGCTAGACAAGAGGACAAAGAACAGCAGCTCGAAGAGAAGATCTGCAGGAAAATGTAAAGCTATGCACTTTCCCCATAGGGAAGAAGGTGTCACTTTGTTTTCAAACATTCCAGCTTCACCTGCAAACTTATTACAGAACTGGTAGTTCTGATATGGTACTCTCACCACTACTGTGAGAGAGTGGCTGTTCGCGCCTGCATGCAGAAGTGTTTACGGTCTGCAACATCTGAAGCAGTGTTGTCATTTTTTATAATAGCTTGCCAAAGCTTAGCTGGCTTCTTGGAACTCGAACTGCATTATCTTGCTGACATAAAATGATGACAAAGCTTTGAAAACAGACCTCTGTCTTCTGTCGTTCTGTGCTTGATGGCCAGTTGGAGTATGCTTACCCACCAATACTGGGAAGAGGAGAGACAGGAGCTCAGGAGAACCAGGATCTGCCAGACGCCTGGAAACATCTTCCATCCCTTGCATTGCCCGATGGTGCCCACAATTATGAAGAAGGTATGGCGACACTTGTCTTTTGTAGTAAATATTTACTATGCTCTTCAGACAGAAGCTTGCAGTGTATGGACAGTGCAGAGAATGGCAGAACTATTAGGGTACTTAGATTATAAAACTGTTATTTGTCATGTACATAAATTTCATGCTGTTCTGGTTGTTACTAAATTAATTTCTGGAAGGAGTTTATGTTTGCAGTCATCAAAGATGAAGGCTTGTGCAATTTTGGTACGATGAAAAGAAAAGAGTGATTGAAGCTATGTGAAGTAGTCAATGCAAATGATTCTAGTCTATGGTACTACACAAATATAACACAAAGTGTCACATGGGCATCCTGACTTCATGATACAGTTGACATGGTTTGGTTAACAACTTAAAAAATTTGTAGCAACTCGCACGTGATGACTGTGGTCGTTATCAGTTTCCTGCTTATTAGTTTCCTGGTAGGTGCAGTTGTGCAGATAAACTCAGAAATAGGCAGTGCCGTCTCCTAAAAGTAAAAAAAAAAAGAAACTTTCTGGGGTTGTAAGGATTTCTATGTGTGTGTGATGATGCGGGAAGCACACCTCTCAAACTATTCCATTTAATCTCCTTTTCAGACACTGTGTACTTTCACTTGCCAGCTTTGGATAACCCGAAGCAAACTGTTTTTGGGATATCCTGCTATCGACAGATCAGTGCAGAGGTAAACTTAGCATTTTATTTTTCTACTTTGAATCAACACGGACCTCTCTTGAAACTTTCTCATGCCTCCTCCCTTTTACCGATTGCTAACTATGCACCAATAGTGCAGCTTGCATGTTAAGTGAATTCCAAGTGCAGAGTTGTGTGTGTAGCATGCACTAATCAGTCAGGCTGATATCTTTGTTTTTCCAGCCCTGTTGTTCCAGCCCTCTTTGCCCTGAGATAGACATCTTCACTTGGCATGCACTAATCAGTCAGGCTGATATCTTTGCTTTTCCAGCCCTGTTGTTCCAGCCCTCTTTGCCCTGAGATAGACATCTTCACTTGTGGCTCAGCTGAAGGGCAGAAACATAAGGACTCAGCGTTGTTGTTGAAGTTGCTGCAGTTTATATTTAGCTTGTGAGCTAATGATGGAGTCAGTACAGAATGAGAAAGAATACGTGTTTTTTCTGCATAATCTCAATGTAGTCATCATTTGATAAGGTTTAGGATATAAGAAGTTATCTGTGCTGCTATCATGGAAGCCAAACACAAGCTGGGCACTTATATAGGCACCGTGCAGCAGTAACTCTGGCGTGACGCGTGTGCCCCTCGCGGCAGAAAGGGCAGACCAGTTGGGAGACGTGGACCCGCCCGTGCCACATAAATGCGGCGAAACTTCCCTGGAGTGCGTCATATTCTTCCTTCTTTCATTGTATTCGCGGCATTCTGTGGTCACACGTTAATTGCTGTGTAGCAGTCTGCAATAACACATACTTGAACTCACCTTGGACGAAGTTTTTCATGTCTCTAAACGAGCTACACGAAGTAAAGCAAGACGTAACAGGGGATGGCTCTCGTCTCGACAGGTAGCGAGCGGGCAGTGTCAGGATTCACTGCATGACATTGTTCCCAAAAGAGAAAAAAAAGGCACACTTACAGTACCCTGCATTCTTATTTTCTTATTTTTCTCACCACCTGAAGAAATTGAGCTACGTGGCAGTGTGGCTGCTGCATTTTCTGCTCCCACTTAGCCTGCTCGGCAGAAGGAAAGCTTGTGCACTAGGAACCACAGAACGCATCTGGTGGCGCATGCTGACGCAGTTGGTTATTACATTACCCTTAAGATGTTGGTTAGCCTATATTGGACAGACGGCTCGTTGTGCCCGCCATAGCATGCGTGAACAGCGGTACCATGTAGCTGATCAAATGGCACCTTGGTGTTCGCTGCAGAGAACTGCCCCTCCAAAGTGGTGACATTTAAACGAATGTTGTCAGCAAAACCAGCGCCACATGGAGGTCGGCCAGTGGCGGTTATGTATATCGACGAGTGATATGTATAGGATTGTCTGAAGTGGTGGTGCTTGTCTTGCTGTGTGCGTCAGAGGGCTGCTTGATGGCGTCACTCTATTTTTCTTGTCATTGCAGGGACTTGCTGTACCATCTACGAATACACACTCTAACACACACATGCCGCCGGCTTTTCTCGTAATGGGACTAGGAATGCTTTCGCACTAAAAATTGAATTTTATGTCTTCATATTTTGAAACATTGGCAAGTGCAGGGTTAAGTTAGGATGCTGGGTCAGCGACCACCTACGCGCACCAGTACAATGTGGAGAGAATGATCAATGTGTGCACCTTATTGACATTCGCAGCAGAGACCACCACTACATGCTGTTCCTTTAAAAACGCTTCTGTCATCAGGAAAAGAGGAAACTGCTTCACCAGAGAGATAACTGAAGCCTTTCAAATTAATCCTGCCTAAGTGTACTATATGTCACAATTAACTCATTCTCACAGACAGGATTGTGTAGCTTTCTGCGTACCTAGCGGGGCGTCGTATGCTAGTTTTCGGGCTTTTCGTCAACTTCTCGCATTTTCTTTTCACTTATCGTTTTTATCTCCCTATCAATTCATTCCTCATTTTCTTCCGCATCCTTTCCTTCCTCCTCCACCACCACACCCTCCACAGTGTTCTTTTCTTTTTTTTCACTCTGTGAGCCTTTGCCTAAGTGCATCCCTCCCCTCAAACATTCCCAATTGCCTAGGAACACATCCCGTTTCGTCAACGCGCTCGTGGGTGGCTTTGTGTCGCGTTGTACCACATGTGCAGGGGAGCATTCGTCACAAATCTTGTTCTGTGTTTTTCTGCTTCTTTCTTCACCGTATTTTCTTATCCCTTCTCCTTCACTTCGTTGTTGTGTTTTGCTTCTTGCTCTAGGGCACCCTTCTTGTGTCGTCTGCTCTGTTTTTCGTGCTTTGCTACTTGGAAATAGACTCCTCATGTCACCAGGGCTTGCTCATGTCTCTCTGTCTTGTGTCTTGATGTTCCCGCACTGTTTATCCGTCGCTCTGTCACTCCAACTAGCCCAGATCACCACCATTTCGTTGCAGTGATGCCAAAAACTTTCCCATGGTTGCCCCGACTGGGCGCGTGCCTGTCCCATGTGGCCACAACTCTCCCAGTGCATTTGCACCGGTGCCCACTGGTGGCGCTGCCTGTTCACTGCGAGTGCTGCCCCCTAGGTTCCTGCATGGTGCCTATAAGGTGCCCGCTCAAGCTGGCTTTTAGAAGCTTCCCATGCAGCAGACCGAGCATTCCACATAGATTTAATATCAAGTTGTTTGTGTCTGAATGCTTTGAAACAAATTCTGTAAAGACACTTTAGTTGATATGGTATGCAAATGGGAAAAAGTATTTTTGTTGCGTTATGCAATGCATATGAGGTTGACCACTTTTTGCAATGCTAGGTTTCTGTCATCTTAACTAAGCATAAAGTTTAGAAGCATTGAAACCATTTAATGGTAGAACTTTTTTTTATGTACAATATAAATTTTTGCCATATTTTTTCAATGTTTCTTGCTATTTCTGTTAACCACTTCAGTGGAGAAATATTTGTAATGGAAACAGGGATTGCTTTGGTTATATGGTTCCTTTGGTGACTGCATTACGACTTGGAAAGAAGAGCTCGAACGTTTTTGCGGCGGTAACATTCTCTTTATTGTGGACGATGTCTGTAATGTATCGAAAACATGCGCACTGTCAGCAGTTTATCTTTTCTCCCAAAAGCAGCTTTATGACTTCAATGACTGGCATTTATCAGCTTATCGTGAAATATGGGCTTAATCTTTTGGTACAGTTACTGTATTTCCTTGGAACAGGGGCATGTTTAAGGGGACGTGCTCCAGAACATAACATTTTCGGTAATATTTGGTGCCAGGTACCTGAAAATTTTATTTGACAGATCTTTGCCAGTTCAACTCTTGCCGGTCATGCATTTCAAATATGGGGGCGTTTTTGTTCGCTTATTTGTCGCCAGTGTAGGCATACGATACCTCTGAATGAAGAATATCCACTTTTGCTCACTATTATTCCTTGTATGCAGCGAAAGAAAAAAAAATTGTTATGTAAAATATTTCAAATTTTTGGAAGCAATTACAGAGGGCACTTAAGACTACTTACATGGGTTGAATGCGAGAGCATTCAAATAAAATTTTAGTTTTTTTCTTTATTAATTCCATTATTTTTATCCCCCTTCCCTTTTCTTTCTAATGATACACTTACTCATTAGCATGCAGTTGTGAGGCAACACATACCCTAGGTTCACTTTTTTCCACCTGGAAGTGTAAAAAGGTTTGTGGCCTATGGGTTGCGTGCTTGCGTCGCAGTCTGAAAGTCCCGGGTTCAATTCCTTGTGCCTTCAGAAAGAAGGAATTTTTTTTTTTGCCTGGTCCTGTGGGTTGTGGGATACCACTTTTTCTGGACATTGCATTTCGTTGCTGGTGAGCAATGTAATGCTTTTGCATTAAAATCTTGTGGGCCTTCTTGACTACATTCTTAAAGAAGGAAATGCTATAAGCATTTAGATTGCTGCTATGGTGTCTACAATGAGTGTCTGATGATGTTCCTGCAATTGTTTTGGCCATTGTCTTCATATGGTATGCATGAGTCGTTACCTTCTAGAATGTTCCGGTACCTTCCATTAGTTATCCTATGGGATTATTCTGTTCTGACCTACTAATCCGCCTACTAATCTCAGCTAATGCATGTTAATTCATATTTTCTGGATGGATCTACTTCCAGAATTTTGGGAGTTCCTTGGAATTTTTCGGAAACTATGTCTTGGAGATCCGCAGATTTTCAAACTTGGTGAAGCCCGACGACGCTGCACTGGTGGTCACATGGTGTTCATGATGTCACAACCCTTTCAGTAGCATTCCTAGATCGTGGAGAGTCCTTATACCACTACTGGTGCAGTGGCGCAGCAGTTAAACAGTGCACCACTGCCCCGGCAGGTGGCTGGTGCAAACGCAGCCACCGGTGGTGCTTGTGAGCCCCACATTGCTCTTCCTGAGCTCCTGTAAGACTCAAGAGCAGCGCCACGTTGGGCAGGTGGCAACTGCATTGAGTAAATTTTATTGCCGTGTGCCACAGGGGGCAGGTAGTTCACAACACGGTGGGCACGTTGCCACGTGCCATGGTGGCCAGATTTTGATAGCGTCACAAGGTCATGTGACCTCTCTTGACCAATCATTCAGAACTGCAAACTTAACGAGGCTCTCTGATTGGTCACTTCGAGTCACATGACCCCAGCAGACCAATCAGGGAATTTCGTTTGCGGAGAAACTGAATGCTGCATGACGACAGCCTAAATGCTATTGCATGAAAAATTAATACTCTTTTTAGAGTGCCTCTTTTTGATGAGACTGCAGTGGCTGTAACAAATTCGAATCCCATTCTGAAAGATGAATTGTAATAAAAATAGTATTAGCTGCATTCTGCATATAGTAAAGCATGTCAGTACCAAATTTTATTGTGATGTAAGAAGTGCAAGATTATTGTGCACATTAATGAGGTTGCACGAAGATGTTAAACGAAGAAAAATGTGTTAATCAAAGAGACAGCAGTGGGGCTTCTGGGGACATGGAAACGGTAGTTTCGAATTGCTTTTGTCGAGCTATGAAACTGCCAAAGGGCTCGTCTGAAAGAAAAGGTTTGTCCACCTACCTGCAGCGCTGCAGTGGTGGGAAACATTGCTATTTAGATTTGTTACCGTTGCGAAAGTAGCTCACTTCTGCTCATTTTTCGAACCGTTGTCGTGTTTACATCGCAGTTCTTAGTAATTAGATCCTGGCATTGTTGGACATAAAAGAGGAAGGCTTACACGCAGTGGCGCGGCAGAAATATTTTTGCGGGGGTGTTTATGCTACTGGTAAAAAATGAATAGAAAGAGAGCCTGCACCCAGACAATATCTTAGTCATTTTTCTGTTTTAATAAAGCCAAAGGGTTAGTTGTTTCCTTCACCGTGATATTTACATAAAAATACGGGTGCGCACTGGACTCAGAGGACTTGATTCGTAAAGGATGTTTATTTTCTCACAAAAAAACACTCGTACGAAAAGTCGTGGCTATTTACATTATTTTCACATAATATACAACAATACAAAAGCTTCTGCCCTATAGAGGCCGCTGCGGTGGCTCAGTGGCTATGGTGCTCGGCTGCTGGCCCGAAAGACGCGGGTTCGATCCCGGCCGCGGCGGTTGAATTTCTTTGGAGGAGAAATTCGAGGCCCGTGTACTGTACGATGTCAGTGCACGTTAAAGAACCCCAGGCGGTCGAAATTTCTGGAGCCCTCCACTACGGCGTCTCTCATAGCCTCAGTCGCTTTGGGACGTTAAGCCCCATAAACCAAACCAAACCTTCTGCCCTATAGCAAAGTTGTCAACTACGAATGAATGACGTTTGTCGAAACTTCTACCTCATGCATGTGAACCTGCGCCCTGCCGCACTCTTCTCGTTTTCGGTTTCACATTTTAATATATCGATGCGGTGTGTAAATAGCATGGGCGAAAAAAAGGCCTTGAAAGGGGGGAGGGGGATGCAGAACTCAGAAAATTTCTGTGGGTGTTCTGATACCGAAACATCCCCCTTGTTACGCCCGTGCTTATACAAAATGAAAGAAGCAAAAATGAAAAATGCGATTTCTAGACAAAAGTTGCCGCTTTGTGTATACAAAACCGCAGCTTGGCACATATTTTTGGTGTCCTGACTGACTTTCTTCCTGTACACAGATGTTGCTGCGTCGTGGCTCGGACGTGACCCGTAGCTCAGTGCAGAAGAGTGTCTGTGTGCTGAGCCGGCTGCCCCTTTACGGCCTGATCCAAGCCAAGTTGCAGCTGGTGACACATGCATACTTTGAAGAGCGAGACTTCAGCCAGGTGGCGCTGCTCAAGGAGACCTACCAGAACCTGAATGCCCTGTTGTCATCCGACATGCTGCATGGCGGGCAGCCATACCTGGGTGGGCATAGTCAGCTTGGTGGGCTTTGTTGGGCTTAGAGTGTGCATAGTGTCATGGTCTGGTTTTAGCAGCTGATGTTGATCCTTGCAGATTATGTATAATACTAGTGTGACTATGACATGAGTATGAATAATCTGCGCTTTTGAGTCTGCTGTTTTACAGCATGCTGCTCATGCCGTTCAGTGCTAGGCATTGCTTTCTTTCCGGTCTTGATTTTCAGTACAAAACCCTAAATGTGGTTTTGTTACCTGGTTCTGTTTTGGATAACACTTTTTGCACAGGGCATTTTCAGGAGTGTGCGCTGCTTTCCATAATGAGAGGCCATTTCAGGTGTAGTATCATTGCCCGAGTTGCTCCACATTTGTCTTCTTTTTCCTCTTTTTTTTTTAGTAACTCTTTAAGGTTAGATTTATCACAATGGTGGCCTAGAGGTTTGGGCATCCACCTCATGCATTTTGCAATGAGTACAAACTTTCCCCTGGCATGGTGCTTGGAAAAAGAGGTCTTTGACCCTTCCTTGTACAGACGAAACACCATATGCCATTAACCATCGTCATCATTTCAGGACAGGCAGATTTAATTTTCCTAATAAAGGAACCAATATAGTGTCAACCTTTATCACATGGTATATAATAAGCTGTTTCCGGAAATGAGCCATATCACTATGTCAAGACTAGCGATGTTGTGGCTGAGGAACTTTCTATCTTACTGGTCATGTGTGTTATGTGAGCCAGAAGAGACACTTCTTGTCAATACCAAATCATTTATTGAAGTTTTTTATTCTAATCGCTCTTCTGCAGGCATTAATATGGTCACGTTTTACTGCAGCATATTTACCAAATTCTAAAGGCTGGTACTCTCTGAACACTAAAAAAAAAAAACAGCTTTGGCTGGGGCATTGCAGTGTATAAATTAAAAAATATTTATGTTTCATTTTTCTCCGTTGTTTCTAACTGCTGCTACAGCATGTCTCGGTCCTTGCATCCCTGTTTGCAGGGCTCTCTTCACGTGACCTCATTCTGCACTTCAAGCACAAGGCAGTTCTGCTTTTCAAGCTGCTGCTTCTGGAACGGAAGGTGAGTTGTAGACAGCTAGGGTCACGCATGGCCTACCTTGTGTGACTGGCAGCAGGCCAGAGCACAACATGAGCAGAAAAACAGTGTTGACAGCAGGGCGTAGCGAAGCTTGCCATAGGTGTGTTGTGCTGTGGAATGCTGCTAAATCGTTGTTTGTGACACTTTTGATGTACAGCGCTGTTGCAGTCTTTTCCCTCTCTTTCCCTCCTCAGGTGCTCTTTTACAAGACCCCTGTCAAGGATCTCTGCTCCACTATTCTTACCCTCTGTTCACTGTTTCCTGGTAAGTTTTCATGGTGGAAGTGCCCCAACTTTGTTCCTTTCTTTGTCTGTCGTAGTCCAGGTTAGAAATTAAGTGTTCTGAAGTGTGGCCCATTCATCGATAAGGTAAAGTAGCTATAGTCGGGTACAACTCAAGAACGAAGCAGGAGACGCCCCTGCAAAGCAGGCCCTCCAGTGGTGGCCACTGCTTTTTATGACACCGTGGTTAATTAATTTATTTTGCCAAGGGTAATCCCCTTTCATCTGACACCCCCTGTGATTTCATGCTAGCAGGTCAAAGGGTATTAACCACGACGTCATGAGAATCTGTCAACGCTGTTGGCTTGAGGCCTTCCTTTGGGGGACATTGCCACTTTGTTCTTGAGTTGCATTTATTTTTTTGGTTTGGTTTGGTTTTTTTGAAGAAATGAAATGGCGCGGTATCTGTCTCACATATCTCGGCGGACGCCTGAATCGCACCGTAAGGGAAGGGAGGAAGGTGGGAGTGAAAGAAGAAAGAGGTGCCGTAGTGGAGGTGTCCAGAATAATTTTGACCACCTGGGGATCTTTAATGTGCACTGACATCGCACAGCACATGGGCGCCTTTTGCATTCCGCCTCCATCGAAACGCGGCCGGCGTGGTCGGGTTCGAACCCGGGTTCTCAGGCTCAATTTTTTATTAATATTTATTTGTACCCCACAGGCCCCGAAGAGCATTGGGTGAGGGGGCCATATCAGAGAAAAGGAATATACAGAAATGATGAACCGTAATAATGATACAGCGAGCGCGGTACAACTCAAATACATGAAAGGAACACAAAGTTGATACAAAACAAAGTTAAAATAGCATTACACATGAAAATATAAAATAAGAACAAAGTGCGAAACAGGAATATGCGAAAAAGAGGTAACCAGGGGCAACAGAAACAGTGCTACATCAGAAAACAGCGTTAAGAGCAACTGAAACCGTGGTCAAGCATTTTGAACAATACTAAGGCAATGAATGCATACATAGGCATTTTTTAAACTCTCCAGGATCATTGAAAAAGATTATGTTGTCAGGAAGACCATTCCAAAGCTTAATTGCTGTAGGTAATGCAGAAGATTAAATGACTGGGTATTGGCATATGTCTGGTTAAAGCTGAGTTGGTTATGTGAGCGTTATGGAGAGTGGGGAGGTGATTCCAGAGGCAAAAATGAAGGAAGGGTGTAAACATACTTATGAAATAATCACAGAAGAGAATTGGAGCGGCAAATTTCAAGCATATGTATACATATTATTAAGGCTTTTAAACTGGGAGGTACTGGCGAGGAGACTATAATTGCATTGAATGGACTCAAGCATTTTTATGAGATATTCTTGATGGGGGCTTCATATAGGTGAGACGAATTCCAACTGTGGGTGATGCGATTTGTGAACAGAGGTAGGTGAGTTTCGAAAGTTTCAGCATATGAAGCCTAACGTCCTCGATGTCTTGTTGCACACTGTTGAAATGTGAGAAGACCATGAAAGATTTGGTGTGAACTGAATTCGAGGTATTTGTACGGCATGACCATGGATAGGAAGGTGTTGTTTGTAAAGTAGTTGAAGTTAGAAGTAGCATGCTTGCGGCTAAAAGTCATTGATTTACATTTTCTAGGGTTTACAGTCATGTGCCAAACGAAAACATTTGACAGAAGTCTGTCTGGTTGGGAAAATTAATTTAGGAGAAAGCTTACTGACTCCAATCAAGTTAATTTTGGAAAAAACATGACGTTTCGGGACCGGCTCGGTCCCTTCTTCATGGTGTGACTACGGGCGAGGTGCAGCTTGGCTTTTTAAGCCCTCGTGCAAAAGTCTTCCAGGTCAGCGGCTGCAAACCATGGATGTAAGAAGAAGGAAGTGTCCCCAGGGAGCGATTAACATTCTTCTGTGTCTGTTGGATGTGTCAAGACTCGAGTAGAAGCCTCCTGTGCGGGTTAGCCTCGGTTTCCAGTACAATAGTGCCGTCAAAGTCAATCTGTCCATGGGCGTCCGGAGGGGGGGGCAAGGGGGGGCGGCTGCACCCCCCTGGAAAATCACTCCCTCGAACCGTGAGTGATGGCCGCACGCCAGGGGCCGTGGTGGGCTCAGCCAAAAGGGTAAAAGCAGCTCCGCTTCCACGCTCTGGGTCACATCTGCGAAATGCCGCGTCCGGGCACGCGTCTTTATGCCGTTTTCAAACCACGCCATCGTTAGCTCTGTTGAAGGCCGACCTGTTGCAGACATACAGCGGCACCGGCGAGCATGTGTTTCAAGCCGTCTTGAAATGGGTGCCTGTTTCTTTGATCTCTAGACAGATAGCGACACAGAGGCAGACAGTGCACAGTGCATCTTGTTTTCGCCTTCGTTATGCCGGCCACCGATGAATTCTTCAGGAGGGAAAGACAAATCAGCCGTGTCCACCCCCGCTTTGTCGGGCTGCTCATGGGCAAGCGGGCGATCAGTTGGCGCCGCCGCCGCTCGCTGTGCCTCCGATCCACGGGAGAGCGCAGTGCGGTAGAAGCGCCGCTATCAGAATCTTCGGCAAAGGAGATTAGCATCTTTTGTTCACGGCGACGCAGTCTCCAGAGGCGCCCCCACACCAGCGTCCCTTGCGTCTTCTCCGAAAACCAGCGCCTTTGGTCAACGCAGCCCGATGGTGCCTGCCTGGCTCGCCTGTCACCTCTGGCTGGGCCTCAAATGACAACAGCGCCCGTGTACTGTGCGAGGTCAGTGCCCGGTAAAGAGACCCAGGTGGTCGACATTATCCGGAGCTCTGTACTACTCCGTTCCTCATAACCTGAGTCGTTTTGGGGCTCTGAACCCCATAAAAACACACAAAACAAATTTTCCTACCGGAGTGGCGAGTGTCCCTTCCCCTTGGAAGTCGCACGGAAGTAAGCCCTTGCACGTGTGCGCGCCTCTGTATTTGTGATTCGGTGTTTTTAGTGGCCGTTTGTCAACGAAGCTGAGAACAACCAAGACAGTGGACGAGAAAACTACGAGCGGCGAGCAGTGTGCGTGCGGTTGCTCGACTGTGCGGATGCGCGAGCAAGATGGAGCGAGGTGTATGAAGCTGCGAGCGTGCATTTATCTTGTAAATAAGTTTTCGTTGTATGTATAGGCATCTTTTGTTTTCAACGTGCGCGTTCAACCGTTTTTCCAATCAATGTGTGTGACGAGTGTGCACCGAGAGCGTGTAATGAAGCACAGAAATGAATTTATCACCCGTGTAATCACGCAATTCGCCCAGAAAAATCCGTGGAGTCTACAGTTGCTGTTCAAGGAAGACTGACTGAGTGACTGTAGTTGCGTGTTTGTGACCATATTGTGCTGTGTGCTGGTCATCAATCCGGGTGAGTCGAGAACCCGTATGCAGAAATACTGAGCACTCTTCTCCACGAAGTGACAGTATATTTTTGGATTTTTTATAAATTTTAATTGTTTCTTCGTTGATAAACTGCAATGTATCTCTCCTAGCCACACTTTAATTTGCTGTTTGTAATTTTTATTTCATGTGTGTATTTCACTTATTTTTTATTTATATATAAATAAATAAATTCATACCGCAAATAGTGCCTTTTTGCTACGAACATGCCCCCCCCCCCCCCCTCCGGCGCCAACAACCAATGGGGCCCCCCCCTGCAAAAAATTCTGCGGACGCCCTTGAATCTGTCTGGTGGTCACATGTCTCGCAGTGTTCAGCGACAGCGCTGCGTTGACAGTTCATTTGTCGGACGTCCACTTTGTGTTGTCTCATTCTTTCCGCGAAATTCTTCTTCTCCCCTACGTACGAGGCCGGGCAGATCGAGCAGGGGATTTTGTATACAACGCCTTGGGCCCTTTCTTTAGGGTGACAGTCTTTCAGGCGGGGGAGAAGGCGTCCAATGGGGGTAGCCGGTTTGTGCGTTGTTAGCACCCCTTCTTTACCGAGAATCCGAGCCAGCGTCTCGCTCATGCCTTTCACGTACAGAACGCGTTTTTGCTTCTGGTGCGTGCTTGGGGAAAGAATGGAGCTGTTTTTGTTTTGTCTTTTCTGTTTGTGGCTAATGCTTCGGATGAAAGAACTGGGGTATCCATATTTTTAGAGATCGGAGACGACACGGTTCTTCTCTTTTCTTCTGTCTTCATGTGAGGAACATATGGTGTCGGCTCTCTTCAATATAGACGTAATGACAGATGCCTTGTGGGTAGTAGGATGGTTCGAGTTGAAATGGAAGTGCCGTCCCGTGTGGGGGGGCTTCCTGTATACCGAAAAGTGCAAACCTTTGTCGTGCCTTGTGAGTAGAACATCGAGAAAAGGCGGACTGCCCTGCTGCTCACGTTCAACTGTAAACTGTATGGCCGGTTCAGTTGAGTTTAGATGGGTTAGGAGGTTGTCCATCTCTGACGTTTTCACCACACAAAAGCAGTCGTCTACATATCAAAGGCTTCGGGTTGAAGATGGAAAGCGCCCGGGTTTCGACGTCTTCCATGGTTAAATTAGCCATTGTGACTGAGATCGACGCCCCCATGGCAGTTCCGGTGGTCTGTTTGAAAAATTCTCCTTTTAGGAGAAATAGGTACTGCGAAGACAGAAGTCGAGAAGGCGGCAGGCATACCTCATCGACGCTGAGTGGTGTTCTCTCATGCAGGGTCTGGTCGTTTTGGAGTAAACGGTGAGCAACAGACACAGCTAGGGGCACTGGAATGTAGGTGAATAAAGACACCACTTCAAACGAGACCAGGCTTTTGTCTTCCTCAATCGTCAGGTCCGAGACAAGATGCACGAAAGGTCCTGAAGGCTGTAGAGTGGTTGTTTTTTCGGAGAGCTGCGCTGGTACTTTGTGAAGGTAGCCTGAAAGACGTCGGAGAGGAGATAGGGTGAAATCCACGATTGGCCGCAGGGGGATGTCAGGTTTGTGTATTTTAGGTAGCCCGTAGAAGCTTGAAACTGTGCCATTTCTGGAGATGAGGTGGAGGTAAAGCCTTTTGGAATCAGGGTGCCGCTTGAACATCTCTGCTAGAATTCTGTTGAGAGCTGTTTGAGTGGTTGAAGTTCAATCCTTCGTGATCTTCTCATATGCCCCACTGCTCAGCAGGGCAGAAGCTTTATCCTCGTAGTCGCGGCGGTCCATCACCACTGTTGAGTTGCCCTTGTCTGCTGTGAGCACGAAGATGCTGGTGCCGTCTCGGAGACCCCGTAGGGCTTTTTGTTGCAGTGGAGACAGGTTGCTTGGAAGTTAGGAGGGTATCTTAGCGATGACACCAATCGCTTTCAAGCGGACTACTTCTCTAATGTGCGGTTCCAGGTACTGTCAACGCAGCGCTGTGGCCGAACACTGTGAGACATGCGACCACCAGATTGGCTTTGACGGCACTATTGTACTGGAAACTGAGGCTAACCCGCACAGGAGGCTTCTACTCGAATCTTGGCACATCCAACAGACACGGAAGAATGTTAATTGCTCCCTGGGGACACTTCCTTCTTCTTACATCCATGGTTTAAGGCCGCTGACCTGGAAGTCTTCCGCACGAGGGCTTAAAAATCCAAACTGTGCCTTACCCGTAGTCACACCATGAAGAAGGGACCGAGCCGGTCCCGAAACGTCGTGTTTTTTCTAAAATTAGCTTGGTTGGCTTCAGTAATCTTTCTCGTAAATCATGCACTAGTTTTTACACTAATCAACTATAATGTCAAGATTAGTCAGGTGGTCAAGGGTCAGGTGGTCAGTCTCTGAAGCGATCTTATGGTGAACAACACAGTCATCTGTGAAAAGATGTAAATGGAATTAAATGTTATTGGGAAGGCCGTTAATGTAAATTAGAAAAAGTAAGGGTCCAAGTACACTTCTCTGTGGTATGCCTTATGTTATGTCACATAGTGGTGAGGAAGAGCTGTTGAAAACTGTGAATTGTTGCTGTAATGAGAGAGTTTGGAAGCCAAGATAAAGTGAGAGAATCAAGAGAAAGGGTCGATAATTCAGTAAACAGCTGGCCGTGTGCAACTCTCTCGACTGCTTTTGAGAAATCTAAAAAAATGCAAATTTTTTGTTATCATCCATGTTAAAATGCAAGTCAGTAGTAAATTCAAATGACTGGGTATCACAAGAGTAGCCTTTCCTAAAACCATGCTGATTTGAAAAGAAAAAGTCGTCTCATTCCAGTTGGTTGTAAATGTGAGAAGCGAATATGTTCAAGTAATTTACAGCGTATGCATGTTAATGAAATAGGCCGATAGTTATCAGGAGAGTTTTCATTACTAGTTTTGAAGACAGGGGTGACCTTGGCTATTTTCCAGTTAGTAGGCAGTTCTCCGGAAGATAATGATTGCTGAAATACATGGCGCAAAATCGGGCTGGGAATTGAAATGGTGTTTTTAAGAATTTTCGAGTTTATGTTGTCCACTCCGGCAGGTGAGGATAACTTTACGTTTTTAATCAGTGATGCAACACCCTCAGCACTAATGGTGATGGGCTCCATGAATGGGTAGCCAGACTCGAGAACAACTGACACTCTGGAATGATCTTCCTTAGTAAACACTGATGCAAAAAATCTGTTGAACACGGTTGGACATTCAGTGTCAGCTAGCAGCAAGCCATCATTGTTGTGTAGTTGTACGAGGTCCTGTTTACTTTCGGGAGATATAGTTCGCCAAAACTTCTTAGGATTAGTCTGGAATAGCGACAAATTGACTATATTTTTCAGGAGTTTATTGAGGGCATAGTGAACAGTAAAGTGATGAGATGTGTTTGTAGGGATGTCTTTAGTTGTGGTAAAATGTGTATCTTCGTAAGATTGCTCATCAGTAAACAGTGGCTGGTTCATGCTTTTTTTTAGAATTAAGTTCTGCAGCTGGTTTTCACAGCTGGTGATATCAGCAGCCTTGTCTAGC
This sequence comes from Amblyomma mixtum, assembly GCF_055824585.1. NCBI lineage: Eukaryota > Metazoa > Arthropoda > Arachnida > Ixodida > Ixodidae > Amblyomma > Amblyomma mixtum. The sequence continues at coordinate 39,212,036 of NC_143016.1, read as the reverse complement.
CCCTCTTGTGACTCTTTTAGGGCCCACTTTTCTCTGGAACACTGTGGGGAATCTTTTCTTAGGCCTTCTTGCATTACTTGTTGTGTGCGACTTGTGCAGGCATGCTAGAGCAGGGCCTGCAAGAGTGCGCATGCACCACTGGCCTGCGGCAGCTGAGCTCTGAGCTGCGTCCCGAGGAGCATGACTTCCTGGAAGTTCACTTGCGGCACTCACCGAGTGAGCTGAAGCAAAGTCTGGATACCCTTGCCTCGGAGAAAGACAGGCAAGGCACACCCTACACAGGCCTTGCTGTTAGTCTTCTGTCTAAGCCAAGCCCGCCTTTTTCTACATTTTTTCCGTAGAAACCTCATGACTCACTGCAACGACTAAAACTAAGGCTGGCATAAACAATTTGGTTGTTGACAGTTTTTGTTTCAATGTACAGCCTTTATCAAATGTACAGGGACAGGGTTAATTGGAGAGACATGGGAGAGGCCTTTGCCCTGCAGTGGGTGTGTAGTCAGGCTGATAATGATGATGATGATGAAAGAACACGAAGGGTTTGCTAAACTGTGTAGTCGGGTTCTTTTAGCATCCGTGGAAGTCCTACTTTTTTCAAAATTGAGGGTGATAGTTTCTTTCGCCTTCAAGAGATTTGGAACGATGGCATTGAATAACGAACCATACACTGTGACCCAGAAGCACACCTTTTGAGCTCTAAACTTTTTGCTGTGCCTGTTGCTGTGCATTCTATTTACATTGCTTCTAACTTTTCTTAATCACTATGGAACATAGATTCCTACATGTGCATAGTATTTCTGCTTTGCCAGAGCTAAGGTGATATTTAATTTCTTTAGGAAGAAGGAGTCCAGCTCAGAAGTCCCAGTAGAGGCTCACTCACCTGAAGATTTGAGCCTCCTGTCTAAGACAATACGTAATTCGGAGACCAAAAGCCTGGCCAAGCGAGGCGAGTCTATTGAGAATGCAGCAGACGACCCCACGTCTCTCCCGATCAGCCAGAAAGATTCTGAGGAGAGGAAGGAGAAAACGGAGACCCCACGCAAAGATGCCGAAGAGAAGAAAGAGAAGACAGAGGCTCCACGGCTGTCTCTAGGGTCCGTCGGAAAAGAATTCATCAGCAAGATTCTCCCAGTCAGCCTCGCTGACATACCATACTTGAACAGGATGACAGATGACTCTGTGTTTGAGGAAGAGGACAAACTTGTCTCGGAGATAGATGAGCTACTGGACTCCGACCCCAAGGAGAAGACCGAAATGAGGCAAGTGGCCGTAACTGCTGCACTTCAAATTCTTTTTCAGTTGCCACTTGCTGTTGTGACTCAGTAGTTTGGCACTTGGCTGCTGTGCCCAAGGTGGCGGGATTGAATCCAAGCCTAAGCAGGTGCATTTCATTGCAGGTTAACGGCAAAAGTGCCCATTTGACTGTGCAGTGCCAGCACACATTAGAGGGGCCCTGCACCACTTTTTGAGCATAGTATATAAACTTGCTCAGTTGCTAGATTTGGTTTTCATGGACATCTTTGCTAAATGTTTACTATGACTTCACATGCAGCAGAGTACCCACATTCACACTTGAAAGTTGGCGAGCCCTTTCTGGCGACATTTTCAAATGTGCGCCCTCCATGATGTTACGCGTCTGCATAAGTTTTAGAAATGGCTATTTTTCAGGTTCTTTCAGATGTTTCGCAGCTACCACGACAATGGCCGGTCAGCAGCGTAGTGCTGGTGCTTCAGGAAACTTTGCCCCCTAGGAAATATTTGCAAGTGTTGGCAGCCTGGTGCGCCGCACTGAGGCTGCAGCATAAAAAAAAAATCCTTGCTTGATGATGTCCGTGAAAATGTGTCCTTTAACATCCCAGACAAAGTGCCACATTTTTTAATAATGCTTCAGGGCTCCTTAAAAGAACCTCATGTGATCTGCACTTCTTATCTATTGTGGGTCTCATAGCCAATCAGCAGCTTTAGGTTGCTGAACTGCACATACCATACCATTTGCTGAATAGACATTTGAACATTACATTTTGGGTGGTACCAAGTCTTTGTTTGTAGGGATGTTCCTGTATGAATTCTTGTGTAATTACATATTTTTTCAGATAGTTTTTGAACACAGCTATTTTTCAACAGCAGTGTGCCTAGGCATTGGTTTTGGTGATGTATGTATGACTGATGTGAATTTCAGCCAAAGAGCTCTTCATGTGCTCATGTACTAATGTACAGTAGAGCAAGTGCTTTGACTGATATGGAAATTTATTAGAAAGGTGATATAAGGCATCATGCTTTCAAGAGAGTACAATACAATAAAATTTTATTCTCTACTCTACAGCAGAATACAGAAGAATACAATAGAATACAGTTTTAATCAGTACGTAGCGCTTTGTTTTGCATAATACTTTATGCAAAGGGGTAGAACAGCAGCTAATTACAGTACAACTGCTAGCTTTATGCAGAGCGCTGCCATCCTGTTATGCAGATGGGTGTCATCTGTTTGCACTGAAGAGATTTAAAACCTTAGAATCTTGCAAAACAAGTCAGACGCCTCATTGCAGGGTTTACTTCTGCTATCCTTATTCTTGTACAAGACTTTGGCTGGCTATGACCATGATTTATTATATTCTGTGTAAGTCTGAATGAAGCATGGGAGTGCACAGTATGCTTGCCTCTGCAGACTTAACAAGCTGCTTCCATCAGTGAAACTCCATGCTTGCCTGTCCATTTGGGCCATTCCTGGCATTCACTGCTGAGTTTTTAAGCATTCTGAAGTGTGTTATGCCAGGACAACTAGATGTGTGCAGGCTTGGACTAAGCACAGCAGCAGTGCCATTATCTTAAACAGCACAGGAGCAATTGGTGCGTAGTCCTGGTGCCCGAAAAACTGTCGCCACTCATGGTCAGTGCCATGTGGTGCAGATGCAGGCAAGGAGGAAACGGCTTTAAACGTAAAATGAATGAAATGAATGATATCAGGCGTGGGCCACCAGGTATGTTGCTTGCGAATGATGATTTGTGTATAATGTGATCGTGACAAAAAACAGTTTTCATGTTTCTGAGAAGTTGCTACTTGAATTTGTCAGATCAGGTTCGTGTTTTTAGGGACTTACAGAGTTTGTTATCGGGATTTTTACCTTTTCTTTGGAAAAAGAAACATGGCACATGTAAGTAGAGGATGCATCCTATGACATGACTGTGGTGCACAAAATGTGAGCAATTTTTTTTATAGACCTCTTTACAACCCTGTGCATAAACAGAGTGGTTGGGTATGGCATTAAACCAGGCACTTTTCATTGGTGTTCTGCACTAATGCTGTAGGAGCCTGGCTGATTTTGTTTTTCTGGTGCAAAAACGGATTGGTGGAAGATTGCTGTCGCTATAGTGCATGAGTGTAGTGTTGTCACTATTGCGTTTAAAATGTTTCATTGTAAACATTGTGGCTTCACAACAACACCCGCTCTGATTTGTTGGGTGCAGGTCTAAGTTGGAATTTGTAGAACGAGAGGACTGTGACGCGGTGAAGTCACCTACGACACCTGTCCCTAGCAAAGACACCCCCAGCATCCTTGCAAACAAAGGTTTCATCTGGAGTAAACTTCCTTCTGCTATCTACAGCCTTACCTCCAGGGTATGCAGCGAGACATAATCCTCTTCTTTGCGTACAGATGCAAGCAGCATGAAAGGGAACACCTGTTTTTGCATAACCAACAACTACTGCTTTACTAATGGGTAGCAAGATTTTTTTTGTTTTTGGCTAAGCTGTTTTCCTTTGGGAGAATTACCTTCATAATTTATTATTGTTATTTTTTTTTTGGGGGGGGGGGGGGGGGGGGTTGGGGAGGGGTTATATATTCAAAAGGCAATAAGAAACCTGGTGCTTGAGTGTGAACTATGTATTCCCTTTCATGTTGTTGCTTCCTTGACCTGCTAATTTTTTGTATAGCCTAAGTATGGATTTTGTTTGCAATACATTGCATCATTTTTAGGAGAGTACTCTAGTAGAATGGATAGTTGGGCTAGTTAGTATGTGTTCATTTTGGGTGGAAAACAGCACAAACGAACGAAAGGCAGAGAACAGGGAAACAGCGCTCGTCTGTGTGTTTCTTTGTTCTCTGTTTTCTACCCAAAATATGGAAATGCCATTGAATTAAAGCGACACTGAGGACATTGAAGTTGGTCTATATTGGTAGGATACCACATTCTGATCACAAACAGATCACTCTCACTGAAAATGGAGCCTTCATAAGCTAAAGAAGACCATAAAGTGAAATACACGGGTTGCCTCATTGACCAATTTTGCAAGTAAAATGCATGTGTCAGCATTGATTCTTGTGTGCATATCCCAGGTGGTGGCAACTAGCCATTTTCGGTGTAGACATCATGCGTTTGAATCAAGTGGCGGGAATATGTTCAAAATCAGTTTTCTCAGCCATAAATTTCTCTTTTCGTGCCAGAAAGTGCTGGAGAATCAATTTTTACGGAGAAAAATAGCTGGATGGAGTTATCCTCGGTGTTCCTTTAAGTGACCAGTAAGACTGTATCATGACCACACGTTATGTGTGCTTGGTACATTGGTTCATGGAAGTGAACAAGTCACCAGAACCGAACGCAGTCCAGTGGTATTTATTTTCACATAAATGAACAATGCACTGTTTTTTGTCTACACAGGCATTATCTATTTTCAGTAAGGAGTAGAAGTTTGGGGTTATTGCTGCAACAACAACTGAGGCCATTAGGCAGCAATTTGCAACAACAACAAAAACTCCCATATTAGTTTATTTATACTAGTTGTAACGATTGCTTCAGCAGTTCTGTTTTCTCATTGCATTTTGCTTGCCTCTTCTGCACATGCCTCAGCCTTTGCACTGTAGCCTTTGTAAGATATGGGCAAATCGTAAAGCCAGCTGTACCAAATCATGACTTGATGTCTGCTTATTTTTATTCCAGAAGCAGCTGTGAATTGTTAAAGGGCACTGTTGATGTATGGGCCAGTTTTTGTGGAGTGCAGCAACTGGCAATGTGCCATGGTGTTTTTTATGTACTTTAGTAACAATTTAATGATGGCCACCACGTACGAAGAAAGTGCAGCCCTTCAATTTCATGTACACACCTACAGGAATCTCCGTCTGGTGCCACCAAGGGCAGCATCCCTGGAGGAGGGGACGATAGTGACCTTCTCAATGAGCTCGATGGATCCACCACTCCGGGCGAAGAGGGCACAGGCTTGGTGACTCTCAGCTTTGGCGGCGAAGGAGTTGAATTGAGCACTGGACCGGGTCTGGCCACTCGCGACCAAGATGACTTGCTGCTTCTTCAAAGCATTCCCAAGGTGATAGCCCTGCCAAATGAGGACTGCGGCTTGCCCCTCTCCATCTTCTCAAAGGCAAGCAGCCCTTGTTGTTCTTGAAAGGTTAGCAGTGGTGGAGGAAAGGCTGTTAGCATGCTTTTTTTTTTTTTAGGATTTTGAAGAGGGTAGTTTCTTTTGTTTTGTTGGGGAGTGACCGTTTTTTTAGGATTTTGAAGAAGGTAGTTTACTTTGTTTTGTTGGGGAGTGACCTGTTTTTCTTCCTTTTGTTTTATTTCTTGTCTTGAGAGCAGACAACCTGTGAAAGAGTGTCTGTACCAGGGCTTAAAAAATTTTGGCCCTGTAGTTTCTGGTAGCGTATTTTAGTGCACCAGCACTTATAGTGGCCATCTGGGTGTTGTGTGTTTGTCTGAAGCCAGTTTTGTGGCAGGCTGCTCACCTGCCCACCGTGTCAGACGGCAGCTCAGTTAATCGCCAGAGGCTGCTCGGGAGAAGCAACCCGAGTCGCAACCCTTGTGCCACTGTGCCACTGCTCATCTGCCTACTGGGTGGATTACTTGCCAAGGTGTAGCCAGTGGTAACCTGGAGAACCTGGGGCGTTAATTAGGCGGCTCAGCCCCTAAGCACACAGAGCTAAGCGGAATGAACAGCAGCGGTTAGGAGGAAAACGTGGTTCGAATGACGCTTGCACTGTAGCTAAATCGAAGAAGGTGGCCTGGTAATTAGGTGGTAGCCATGGTACCACCTAGTAGGTTGTAGCTCCAACTGACAATTAACACCATGCTAGCACACATATCCACATTTGGCCTAATTACCCAAATTGACTTTTTTTTTTTTTTTTTCACTCTGGCCTGGACTTGAGGCATGCACATTAGCTTATATTGATGCCTCTGCTGGATGTTTTCAATGCTTGCCAGATGTCTGAAAAGAAATTGAACAGAGATTCTTCTATCTTTTGTTGCAACATAAGGGAACTCTAAACTGATCTTTTTAGCTGTTTGTAGTGTTTCCATTCACTATCCTTTGTGTTGTTTGTGATATAAAAAAATGGCATTTGCTTCATTGGTGAAACCTAATGCCGCCATTACCCAGAACGGGAAAAAAAGAACATGGTCATGAGCATATAAAGAAAAGTACAGCATGATGATGTATGATTGTCAAAATGTTGGGAGTGTTGGGTAATTTCCACATTGCTGCTATTAATGAAACTAGGAAATTCACCTCAAATGTAAATAAATATAGTAACTCTTGTGTAAGGTGGTCCAGACTGCTTTTAAAGCACTATTAAGCAAAGTTCAGTTGCGAACAGCTTGTGGTTCTGTTCACCTTGCTGTGAATTTTAAACTGGACGTCCTGTGACTGATTTTATGTAATGTACCATTTATGACATACCTTGCTCTGAGTTTCGGATTAAATTGACTGCCCTGTGACTGAGGTTATGCAATTTGAGGTCACAAATTTCAAAATGTACTGCATGGATAGTAGTATATATGCCGTAATGCTCTTATGGTGGGTAATGCGGCGAGGAATGTTTTATATCAGTTGGAGTTGAATATATTCAAGCATACCTATAGAAGCACATGAAGCTACCTAAAGTCACACAGCTTCTTGACTCTCATAAGTACAATATGTAGCACATTTGTAATAAAATGCTGTGACATGAATTCATACATAAAATTGAAGCATAAATACAAGGATGACATATTTCGAGAGAAAGCAGTTGCAGCTCAGTCTAACAGAGTTGAATGGAGACGACAGAAAATGCCTCAGATTCCAGATCAAATTGGATGAAGTTACGCTGCTAGTTTTTCCGTAACTGCAGTCAGTAATCAGCATGTCATTGACTCACCCATTCTCTCTCATTCTCCCAGGGCTCGCTGTGTTTGCCTTATGTGTCTCTGCCCATCATAGATCTTCTGAGTGACATCAGCATTCGAAGCTGTGTTGTGGGGGCCACCAACGACCTCTTCAAACAAAAGAAACACCTCTTTGATGTCATCGTGGAGGTACGGGTGCTGTGCGCTACACTGATTTAATACCATTGCCTGCTGTGCTCATTGCACTGCCTTCCTGCTGTTGTTTCATAGGATGAGCTGCAAATCATTTGGAACATTATGACAAGGTCTGTTCATGTAGTGAATGTGCTAAAGGTAACAGCGAGGAAAGAATTAGACTTTGTGCCTGCTATTTAATGCCCGTACATGCGGTGTTGCAATACGCTGTCTTCTGACAAAGCACAGTGTTTTTAGGCCTTTCCAGGGCTGTGGTGAAGCAAGTATAAGCTCACACTTGTTACATATGGTCATAAAGGGACACTTGTAAATTTGGGATGCTGGTTGTTATCCAGTTCATAACCTTTACTAGGCATTTCGAATGCCTGAGCATTACACGGTTAAGATAATTTTACTCCTAACCTTGCTGTGCTCTAGAAAACTTCTCACATACCATTGCTAACATCTCATTCCGTAAAGCAAGCAATACTGTATATACGAAAAGATTGTTGAGAATGGCGTGCAGGAAAGAGCAACCCCTTATTGCAGACTGATGCAGGGTTAGTGTGGCTGTCGTTGTTCAGCCCTGATGTTTACATAAAGTGCCACCTTCTGCTGGAGCCCTCTCTAAGTTCAAGTAATTTATTAGTATGTCAGGGGAAGAGCGGAAACTTTTTAATGTAGTTCTGATCCTCAAATGCATTTCCAGTGTATTGTAATATCTATCGACTGATAACTGATTATTCTATTTATTAGCTTGCCCACAAATCTGAAGCACTGGGTGAGCTGCCTAACCCTGAAGAATTTAAATTTAACTTTATGACAAGTATTGAAAAGGGCTTGAAAAAATTAAAGAGAATGTAAAAAGTGTTGGAATCCATAAAATATGGCCTTCAGGCTCTCACATTACAGTATTTTTGCTCCGTACAGTTAAGTTAGTTAGTTACTTGAAATCTTTTTTTTATCCTTTTTTGGGGGAATTGGGAAAATTTGGCTCAAGGTATTTACTTTTCCTGCCTTACATATGCCTTTAATCCAATGGTCAGCAGTATTTATATCTCCTCCACGATTAATTTCCTCCAACAGTTACTCTGAGCTGCAACTAGCTTCATTGCTGCCATGTAGTTTAGTACCATCTCAATGTATGATGTTTATCCATGGCAGGTGGATGAGTGTAAGATCACAATCTTGGACAATGACCTTCGACGACAGCTCTACCTCACCATGGAAGACCTTCGGTTTGCAGACTATGTGGTCAAGAATGTTCTTGATGACTCACGAGACCTCTTCCTTGATGGCACATGTCAGTATACCTGCAGCAATTCCAGTACTCTCTGGCATGTTGTAATTAAGGCCCCTAATTTTCTGTGGCAAAAGGTCTTAAATTCCGCTTGAGAACAGGAAATCTGAAATATTCCGTTAACACGTGCGGCCTTTTGCACAGAAGCGGCCGCGCGCTTCGCCTCAATGGCCACCCAAGGTCGTTGAGAAGTTGGCTTTTCCTCACAGCTTACGAGCTTAGGGGATGAGCTTGCTGTGGGTATCTCAAAGAACAGCGAAAAAAAAAAAAGAAACGCCCTGTATTCGTAGTCTGGTTTCATATTAATGTGAGATGCTTTTTTATGAATAAGATAATTAAAAAAAACGCATTCTATTTGTGGAAATATGGTAATGTTGCTTTTGATAGGCTCCAGTGTCATGACATATCTCATAGAAGCATGTGGGCATGTTTCTGCCAGAACAGTAGTGCCTGGTGCACTAGCTTGCTTGAGCTGATGGGGAAGCAAGCATGTCAGGGCACCACCAGAATTGCTTTTGTTTCCAGATTCTGCATTTTAAGACAATTCAGATGATTAAATGATCACATTCCCATTATACTATTATTCCTACTGACGTCCACAAACAGCACAGTAAATCCTCTTTAATATGAACTGATTCAGACCGTAAAAATATTCGAATTAATTGGGTTTCTGTATTAACTGAGCAGAGCAAAAAAAAATGGGACCCAGGCAAAAAATTTTGTTGCGGGAACACGCTATGTTTATTTGATTGTCATGTAAAAAATGACCCACAACTAGTAGCCCTTGTTGGCCCCCCTCGAAAAAATGCTGGGGTCCCCAGATACAAGTTGACGTATAATAACCCCTCTTTCAATCCGTCCCACCACCAAAACATGTAACGATGCAATCTGTGGTCATAAGGGCAGCAATTTGAAGTCAGTAGACATCAAAAGCGAAAAGACAGCTCTCCACCCTGCCCTCCGTGCAAGCCCGACTAGCAGCAAACCGAACTGCAAACAGTTCTATAGTTTCAGAGTCCGGCGTGATGTAAGCCCCGGAGATAATTGCAAATTTGCTGTTGTGCTGCCTACCGCTCGTCTGAGGAAGTGACTGCCAGTGTGAACAAGCCAAGTAGATGGGTGCAGTTGGGATTTTCTTTTGCGGAACAAATCTGCATCACAACACCGCGGCCGCCACATTTTCTGCAGAACGGGAGCCATGACTAATACGGATGCATAGATCGACTGTAGTAAATATTGCGTCATGTGTCTACTCTGCTTCATCCATTCTGTGCACACAGAATACACTTGCTATACCAATTTAATCGCATAGCAGTGTCATGAATAATGAAGCATAACCACGAGAAACATTGCAAAGCTAAGATAAACAGTGCAAAACAATGACCACACAGTGCTAGCACACCCAGTTCACATTTAGCCTTACTACGCAAATTGCTCAATAATTTTTTTTGCGCTGGCATCAGTCTGCAGCAATGCCTCACAGCTCCGAGCAGCCGTTGCTTCACTGGTTTGTGGTCAAATTAGGATCTGGTATTACCACATAGCGCACCAGATCTTCGAATTAACGAGGCTAGTGCAGGCAGCCGCTTTGAATTATCCGGTCAAATTTACATTCGAAATTATGGGACCGCAGAAATTCTTTGAATTAGCAAGGTTTTAATGTACCATCAAAAAAAGATAGTGTGGCCGCTAACACACAACCTGTCACAAATGCTAAAACCGGGAATTTTGTGTGGAATCATGGAATAGTAGGGACTTCAAGTTTAGATATGTGAAGCTTGCTATAGTTGCTCATTTAAATTGCAACATTGTAAAAATAGAGCATAATTAAAATTTTTTTTTCTGATATGCACCTGATTTGGCATTTTAGCTGCTTGGCAAATATATTCTGAAATCTTGTTCATTTTGAAAGTTAGTACGCCATAAACTGAGGGGTAAATGGCTGTCTCCATGTAATAACAAAATAACTAATAAGCTACATTAGGCAAAGCTCAGCTTAGAAGAATGGCAGCCATGCATACATCAAGAACTTTTCTTTGAAGTGATTTTGTGCCATATTCACATTGGGCACACACACACACCCTACACACAACTTTAATCTTGTAAACCTAGAGAAACCTATGTCTGAACTATGGAGAGAAGTGGTCACCACAAACCACACTTTATTTTTATGTACAGAACTTGAAAAGCTAAGGAAAAAGCATTTCTCGCAATTTTAAGATCAACACATCACTTTGCAGCTTACTTCTAGAAGATGCACTTATTGACATTTCCCGCGTTTTTACGTCCTTAAAAGAAGCAAAGCTTGTAAACATGCTATGAAATTTTAAGAAAGGCCTAGGTTTTAGTTCTCTCCCACAAAGGGGCACATTTAACTCGCGTATGGCACATGATGGCCTTAGTTGCTTATGTGCCATCAAACACAACGTAGCGCAAGCTGATTTTTGCATACTGATTATAAAAACATGCTTCGCAGGGCTGTGAGGCCTAGTTACGTAACATAGGGAAGGGAATTTATTTTTGCTTTAAACTGCTTTTGAGCAATATGCATGAGTGGCTTTTGTTTGTAGCATGATGGCCTATGTGACTTTACTAAACGAAAAGGGAAAAATGGAGTGACCTATTTGATCACACTTTCAAGTGGAGCTATGGTGTGCATGTTGAAGCATTCTCTTATTTCTAGGCTGGCAAGGTGGTGAAGAGTGGCTGAGGTCCGAGTTTAAAATCTACCTCATAAGTCTTCTGAAGACTGCTCAGCTAGAAGGTGGGTTGCCCTTGATTTCATGGCTGTGGCTGCTCATTGCCTGCAGCGGCAGTGGCTGCACCTAACTACTCTTATTGGGTTGAAAATGATCTGCACCACATTTTACTTCTATAACTGTGGTACGTTATTAAGGTGAAAACCTTTTATGGCTCATGAGTGGCGTGGGCAGAATGTGTCACGCTTTGACGAATCCATAGCCAATCCACAATCCAATCCATAGCCATCACACAAGCCAGTCTATAATTAAATCCATAATCCAACAAGCAAAACCATAATCCACAATCCAATCCAGAATCCAAAAGGGTGTCGATGAAGAAAGGGAAAAAAAAGAAAACTGCAGTCTAGGTGGGAATCGAACCCGGGCCTGCGACATGCGAGACTGAGACAATTCCACTGCGCCACGACGGTTCGACGTTTGCAGCCGAATCAAGGTGCATTTAGTGAATGCAGAGTTGACTTAGAAATGTATCTTCGAGATATGTACTGAGGCACACATGAGTAATTATGAGCAGACGAATTACAGATATCGCACTTAACCAAGTACAAAAGTACGTTTCTGGTAAATTTACTTCTTGCTACTTGGCGTGTCGTAGCGCCATCTTGCGGCACCCACTGAAAACCTCCCTCGCAATGTATGATGCTGGCCCATCAGATGGCGCGTGCGTAATAATGCAGTGGACTCCAGCTCGGCCACTTAGCCATGCCTCGAGACTCAAATTCAGATGGCGGACCACGCTCAGCTTTCGCATTTTTGCACTTAAGGTGACTTAAGTGCACCTCCTGTTGGGGGTGGAGAAATTCCTTGCACTGCAGCAACGAGCACAGATCACATTACAAACATGCCACAGCACACTTTAGAGCTCTGGTATGGTAACCTCAACCTTCCAAGTGGAGCTAGCTTCACTTCACTTCACTTCACTTTATTACCTTAAAGACCCCACTTTGGGGGTATTAAATAAGGGGTGGGAGTACAAATATAGATTGAATATGATTGCTTACATGATATTTACGAAATGCATATTTAAATTGTTAACAAAACTTGATTGGCAGGTGATGGCATCAACGTCGCGGGGAAGGCCATTCCAGTCTTTAGCAGTGCGAAGAAAAAACGATGCGGAAAAAGTGATGGTGCAGCTGCGTTGGCATGAAACTGCAGTGGATGGCCGGTGCGATCAGATATGCGAGCTGGCGGTGTGATGTAGGGTGGTTGTCCAAGGGAACTGTAAAAAAACTTATGGAACAGACTAAGAGAAGCAATGCGACGATGATGGGCAAGAGTTGATAAACCTGATTGTCGTTTAAGTGACGATACACTGATGTCGTATGAATAGGCAGAATGAATGAACCTCGTGGCGCGATTTTGGACAGATTCTAGTGAACTGATGAGATATGCTTGTTGCGGGCTCCAGATAGCAGATGCGTATTCTAGTTTTGGTCGGATGAGTGATTGGTAGGCGAGAAGTTTAATTAATACTTTGAGGGTCGTGCCGTAGATGACGTTTCAAAAACCCAATGACCGGTTAGCTGATGCGACGATGTTCGTTACACGAGAACGCCAGGAGAGATCCTGGCACAAGGTGACACCTAGGTACTTGTATGAGTATACGGATTCTAGTGGAATGTTAGCAACGGAGTAAGTGAAAATATGGGGGTTACGCCGGCGGTGAAAAGATACAAGTTTACATTTATTAGGATTAAGCGACATTAGCCAGTCATCGCACCAGGCATGCACTGTGTCAATATCGTTTTGGAGCTGTGATTGGTGTTGGAAATTGTGCGGTAAATAACGCAATCGTCTGCAAACAGACGAACATTGCAAACCAGGTTTGAGGGTAAGTCGTTTATATAGATTAAGAATAGGAGGGGAGCAAGTACAGAACCTTGGGGTACGCCTGATGTTACTGGAAGAGGATTGAAACTCTGGCTGTTAACGAGAACAAACTGGGATCGGTTAGATTAGAGCAGGTTTTGGTTAACCGGCACGAAACATCCATTACTTCCATGGCAGAGGAAAGGTCTCCTCACTGTTAGTGGCGTGTTCCTTGTGTGTCTGGAAGCTTTAGTTTGTGCTTTTTAGAATGCCAGCGGCAACACCAGAGTTTTCTTGTTGCTTTTATCTGGCATTTCATCTGGTGACAATGATATCGCTCTTGGCTCCTTGCCACTCATGTGACTGCCTGAGCTGAGGATGTAATTCTGTCAGTCGAAGACATCATGCTGTGCACCTCCACTTATGTCACCTACGCATCAGTTTCATATGTTATGTTGACCACCTATAAAACTTACAGTGTAGGATTGGACGTGACATGGTTTTTTCCAGTCGGTCTGTTCCCATTTAACATACGTAACAGTTGGCTACCTTATATATACTTGTTTAAGTAAGGGCTGTCCGTTTTTTGGCTGCGCCTTTTTTTTTCGCGGTTTTCACTGCGGCTTCCAACTGTGGTTAAAAATTGTTCATCTGCCGTAACCGCCTGAACTCGCTGTGTGGTTTCTGGGAACTGCTAAAGCACTGAGAGGCGAGTGGTTATCATTTCATGTGAGTATGTGGTAGTGGGAATTTGCATGAGGCTTTGCGGGCATCGACAAAAGTTTGGCCACTTTTAGCACATCTATTGGAACAGTAGATCTTCTTCTAAATTAGTGTGTCCTTGACATTTGCACATTAAAATATTCTTACTTTTGCTTACTCTTAGTGACAAGTTTGTCGTGGCATCACGTCATGGCAAAAAATATTAAAAAGTGAAGAAACTTGTTGTGGCATCTCAGCTGTTGTATTTTTGTCTCGTTTCCTGTGCACAGATGCTATCAACACGAAGGACCAGGAGGCATTCAATACTGCCTTTCTCAGTGCCTGGAAGACCACGCACAACTTCAAGATGTGGAACAGTGTGGAGCACCCTTGTCTCGCTGACATACCAGCAGGGTGAGCAGGTGTAGACTGTTGATGCCATTTCCTGCGTAGAGAGATGAACCGAATGCTCACTTGCTCATATGCTCACCTTTTTGTGTGGAATGGTCACTGTAGCTGAAATTTTGAAGTGCAAGGAAAGAAAGAAGAGTTGTTTTGCGAAATCATTGGTTCGTGCTTTATTTCTCTCTGTTTGAATATGCTTCTCTTGTTTCCTTTTGTGCAAATTGACTTTGCTGGATATTCTAGTTTTCTTTCAAAGGGTGGGTCAGATTCTTTATTTTTAGTCGTCATTTGCTCCATGTTATGTTTGGTCTTCTGATAACTCTGTCACATGAACAGTTTTGATTCTGGTTTGGTTTGGTTTATTGGGGTTTAACGTCCCAAAGCAACTTAGGCTATGAGGGACTCCGGAAATTTCGACCACCTGGGGTTCTTTAATGTGCACTGACATCGCACAGCACACGGGCCTCTAGAATTTCGCCTTCATCGAAATTCAGCCGCCGCGGCCGGGATCGAACCCATGTCTTTCGGGTCAGCAGCCGAGCGCCGTAGCCACTGAGCCACCGCGGCGGGCAGTTTTTATTCTGATTGAGTCCAGTCCCAATTGAAGTTTAGTGTGTTCTTGACATGCAGTGCTGCTATGTGTCACTTGATCCTGATTCACGAGTTGGCCTGCTAGACATTATGCAGCATGCACTTGTAGTTGTATAAGTTGCAATAAATTGAGTTTGTCATGAAGTCAGGCAAACCCATACTGGTTAAAAAAAAGTCATTTTAAAATTTTACGCCTTTAATTTGCATTTCATTATTTTCTGACTGTGAGCGTAGCATTGGCAGCTGCTCAGTCGAAATCAAAAATCTCAATTGCACTTTGGGAACTGGCTTTGTGTTGAGTACTAGCAGGTTTGACTGCAATTGAAGTTGCCTGCGGCCACGCAGGATCTGCATTGAGTGCGATCCTGATCGACTCGATCAGGTCAGCAGCAACATTGTTACTGCCCTGACCCTGTCTGTTTTCTCCTGCGTCTTTGTCTCCGTTTTCATATACTTTCATAAATTTGTTCTATGAACTGCCACATTGTGTCATGCAATTGAAATTGCTTGGCCATATTTGTTGATGCCTTGAGTGCCCGGATAGGGGTGGCCTAATGAAGCAAACCATCATTTGAGCATGAATTTCAATCACTTGGTCGACATGGGCTTGCTGACTTTGTATTGTAACTTCCATTCTCTTTCTTAGGCACTACTACAAGGGCCAGCTGACAGTTGCTGATATGAAGCTCCGGATCTCTCAGTAAGAAGGCCCATGCAGTGCTTACACTTTTCCAGCTCCTTTAAACACTTTTTTTTACGTATTTGTATATTAGATCCTTGATCATAAGCAAATCATACAAAGAATGACAACAGATATACCCTCAAATATTGAGTCCTTGGAAATCACTCATGCTTGCACTTGCACAAGGCACACTATCAGTTTCCATGCTAGGAATGCTTGTGGAAAATAAGTCTTTAACCCAACCTCCAGCAGACCAACCATGATACATGACGCTTTTTGGCTCAGCTGCCCTTTTGCTGTTAAAATCAAATCACCATCAGTTTCTACAGCTCACATGGAAAACAAACTTTAATGTCATAGGGACGTCTTCAGAATTTTATCTTGTGTATCCAGAAGATGGAGCATGAAATTTACATGTTCATTTTACATTAATTACGTCACCTGTGGTTGTGTGGGCACCACTGGCATTTCCTTAGAAAAAGAAATGTAACCTGGACTGACTTTAGTCGACTATGAGTTATAAAAATCATGCTTACATTAATCTTTATTTCTCATTGCTTATGATTGCAATTATAATGACCAAAAGTGACTTGCAGGACCCATTGGCCTCATGATGAGTGGCTGCTCAGGACCACTCATCATGGCACCCAGTGGCAAAGAGTGCCTGTTTCTCTTTAGGCAGTGTTTGCTTTTCTGTTCAACATTGTCTAGAGTCATATAAGGCTAAGAAATGAGCTGTTTATATCTGCTGTAGAACACATTGTGATTTGCATCTGTTTTACTTCGTTGACTACATTTAAAGCCTGCATGTCCTCATCAAACTCTGCTTGTATTGTAATGCACATTTTTTTCTTTTACTTACTTTTTTAAAAATTCACCACTTCTGCAGCCCGGGTGTTATCACAAGTCAGAGTGTACTCACTGTGCTCCCACCTAGTCATCTTTTCAAGAACTGTGCAACAATAGGGGCACTCTGCATCTAACCAGCTTTCTGCTCCCAGCGGCTGCATAGCTCCAGGTTTTTTTCATGCTTTACCGTGTGGTTATTTGTAACTTTGATTTTTATATGCGTTCTATCATTCTTGTGTTTAATTGATTATATACGTCGTAAAACGTTATTGCTTGTTTCTGAAAGCACAGAGGTCTGTAACATGGAACATGGAGAAAACTTGTAAGCTTGTAAGAAAACTTTACTAATCATTTTTAATAACAAATTAGCGACATGAGTATGCAATCCGCTAACACCAGCACTGACCAGAGAGTGTGCCTCTTCGACTTTTGCATCCGTCCTCGATGCCTGACAGTTTTCCATTCCCCTGTGCACCTGCTATGCAGCTCCATCCAAAACTCGGAAAGGGGCCGCAAGCTGAACCAGGCTGTGGTGTCCACTGGGCGAGCCATGGCGCAGACCACAGGCAAGGTTGTAGGTAAGCAGCGAGTACTTTAATGCGACAGAAGCCACTACACAGCGGGCCTGCAAGAAGGGCACGCCACCTGGTGTTGCTTGTTGAACATTTATACACTGTGCCACTTGGCGATGTCCATCTCTGTTTCTCGGTTCGGGAGAGCGATTCTTATTTACTGGCACGAAATAGTCCTGTCATTCTGTCGAGCAGGGATTTCAAATGTAGCCGACATCACTGACTTTCTAAAAGCAACGCTAGTAGCTTGGAGATAAAGTTTGAAAAATGGCGTGCACAATCGTGGGTGCCACGCCACGAGGGGTTTTGAAGTTCCGTTTCCAGTGAAATCGGCATCTTTATCGTTAGAATGCGGTAATTTATTGATGCAGGTTTTAGTTAGATTTGTGCTCAGTGTTCTTTTAAGCACATTTGTTGATGTCTTACAGTCAGCTACCTCTTATGTCCCAGTGCCACGTGGCCACATAGCAAATCTACAAGATATGGGCATGCACAACCTTGCAAGTTTCTAGTTACCATACTTGTCACAGGTGCATAGGCCTGTTCCAATGACCTTCACTTTTGCATAGACCAGCAACAGTTGTGTTTCTTTTCTCGGTTAGTGCTCTATGTTTTGTGCACGTTGACTCTTATGTTTGTTTTAAGAAACTATTAGACTTCTGACGCCGCTTTGTTTATTGCGCTGTACTTACCAGGTAAGTCAACACTCTCTAGTGGCACTATCATGACCTCATACTGACTACAACTGAAATGAAAGGTGCTGTGAAGTGTCATTGGGTTCTATTTCTAACTTAAAGCACCGCAAAAAGCACAAAGCCCAAAGGGGGAGAAGCGAAATACACAGCGCTGAAGGCATGTCTCATCTCCCTTGACGTGACATGTTTTTGCACTACTATTAGAAATAGATTAAAACAAAACAGCTGAACTCTAAATCCTCTTAATATCTGCGATACTATCATATTCTTTTAAACCTATCTATTAATGACGTGCATTGCCTTCACAAGCGGGAAAATCATTATAGCCAGTTCACGCACTCCTTCAGCAAGCGAATCTATTGCGGGCAATGTCATCATTTGTGCTGGTCTCAGAGGTGTTCCTACGATTACTAATACTCCTTTGAGTTCTGATTGAAGCCGATACAATACTGTGAAAAAACGCTAGACTCTGCAAAACTGCTGCGATCTACACTTTGTGCCTTTGCTTTTCCTTCTACTTGTTTCGAAAGCAATGAAATTTCACAAGAGTTTTCTGGCTCTTCATGATTTGTGCAGACTGTTACGACACTCCATAACACTTCCAGCTTTCTGCGAATACGAAGAAAGCTGTGCCATTACTGAAAGCGAAAGAATATTGCGCACGAAGTGTGTTTGACTGACCTAACACGTCTCTGTAGGCTGCCTGCAATTTCGCCTCTCACTGCCAGGAGAGTAAGGCAGTGTTGCTGCCACAGTTGCAAACTTGAGCTTGGGTTCCCTCTTGTGTGCTTTGTGTTGAAGCAGCCGCAACGAAAGTGCTTTGAGTGCTTTTTGAAAGTGACTTAATATAAGAGGCCTAACCTTGTCACCAGTTTACCGTCACACAATAACCTCATATTATAATGAACATGTAATTGATTTCTACAAGGCCCTCGATAGTGAAGCGCACGGAAAAGTAGGACAGGTGAACCCCACTGCACAGTGACGAGCACGCATCGTGCGCTGCTCCGAACCATCGGCCAAGACATCATTTCTGCCACGCAGATCTTTGGAGAATCTTAATCTGAACTTAGAATCACTTGACATTTGCCAGTAAACTGGTCTAGCAACCTGTTTCACTTTATGTGGTTAATTCGCGCTGGTCGTCAGGCACACGTCCTGTCATCTGTACTTTCAATGCATTATGTACTTGAAGGATTTGCCGGGACTGCTATAAGTCATCATAAAAATGCGTGCCACAGCATACAAAGTGGCGCATTATCGGGGCTCTCCTGTATTTGGAGGATTTTTGCGGAAAAATGCTAGTCCCTTCTAAGGGTCATACCCTGTCAGTATCGCGCAAAAAAAGTGCGGCCCTTTATTGAGTATATACTGTATTTACTGCAAAATTTAATTTGCCAAGCACAAAATTTTAGTGATGATAATAAGCTTATATATCTCAAAACAAAAAATGCACAGAAAAAAACAAAGTAAGCAAAATTTTTCATAATATAGCAATAAAACATGCTGCAAAAGCTAACATTGTCGCTCGGAAGGTCTTTGAGCGGTAAATGTTTGTGTCAGTCCATATGATCAACGTGCCATGCAGCAAAACGCCACTCCAAGGTGAATGCTTGGTTTTCTTGCACTCTCTCCTGAGAGAGTGCAAACTATCATGGCCAAATGATGCAGATAGCCTGGAAGTATGAAATATGGCATTGTAAACATTAGGAAACTAATTGAACTAAGTGCGAAAGCGAAATTTCTTTCGTGTGAACCGTCGCCAATGTTGTGTGTTCGTTTCTTTGATCCCAGCTGTCAGAACTGTTCAATTCTGGTAACATGGGATCATCAATGGACTTGCTGTTGCTGTCCAAGTCAGAACCACCTGTCGATGATGCAGCAGAATCGCGAGATGTGCTATGGTATTTTGGTGATGGGCCTGCGTGAACTGTCATGGCTTTGGGCGATCATGCCACAGCATCATCTGCTCAGCAAGTTAAAAATTGCACTATGTTGAACGCAGATCAAGCTGCATAAAACCTGAAACTTTAGTCACTAATTCATCTACAAGGTCACATGACATGCCCGGCACCGCTGCAGCAGCTTTAACATAGGCTTTCATATATTTGATCACAGGTAATCGATGCTCTCTCGGCGTGGTCGGGAAAGAGTAAATTAATGTCTCTACAGGCATTGCTTTAGTGTAGACGATCAGGCCCGGATGCCTGTTGGTTGTTATCAGTCGTGGTATCAGTTCTGAGTCAGCAACAGCAACGATTCTGATGTAAATCTTCCCAAAGTTTTACAGTTTTACGCCAAAGCTCTGTCTTGAGGAATTCCTCCCACATTCTTGCTGCTAGGAGGGGGCATATAACAGATTTGATACATTTATGACTGTTTATCACTTGTGTTTCCATGTCTAGCATGAGAAGCAAATATGCTGAGTGATGAACAGGAAAGTTGACGCCTGCAGTTGATATTTTAAAGATTAAAAATTTAATTTTTTTTTTTTTTCATTTAAGCTGATTGCATTGTCTACTGCTTTTTCAAGCATCCATTATAGTTATAATGTTTATGGGGATAACAATGCATGTAGAGTGGTCATGGCTTTACAGCCTGAACATCTGTTATTAACGGACGGCTGTGTTGCATCTTAACTTAAATTTTGTGCGTCATTCGGACACTGTTTCATGAGCTATGAAGTCTTCTGAGCACAATCTGCAGCAGGTGACAGTTTTCTCTGAAATTGCTAGCAAATGACAATTCCCTGCACATTTGAATGTATTCTGTTCAATTTTCTTTCTTCCTTGACATGATGGCTGGTAAACACCTGCAGGTGGTGCACTGACGTCTGCCAAGTCGGTCGTCTCATCTCTGTGGTCCCACTTCAGCCCACCAACACCGTCATCATCTGCAGAGTCAGTTCCTCCAGTGTTGCCCAAAGAACAGAGTGTTGAATCAGTGTCAAGCCATAAGGAATGACCGATGTGCACCCTTCCCCTTGTCTTTTAAGCACCGAAAGTAGTATTTATTTTAAGACACTTGCCAGCTTTGGATTGAATGCATGTCACATGTTCGCTCTTAGCCAGCTGCTTCTACTCTGTGCTCCCTTTTAAAGCTTTGCACCCTTGTGTACAGTGTGTGGGGAGGGGCTTTAGTGCCTCCCAGCCCACAGATGACATGCATTTCTCTGACTCCAAGTGCGCACAAGGCTGTGCAAGAAAGCACTGCTGGCATCCATTATGCTTGCGCAATCACACACTCCTGTATTCTCTGTCTGTGCATCATATGGTTTCATGATCTGAGGCTTTGGATCTCATCAAAGCAATGTCGTCCACATGTTGATAGGCTGGCCTACTGACATACAAGCTGATGCTCTGTGCATTTCCTTTTATTTCATTTTTCATGTCTGGTGGTTTTGTGAAGCCCGAAAAATCAGTCCACAGCTGCTTTTGCAGTTGAGAGCAGGCAGTCGATTGTATATGCTAGTTATATTTTATTACTAATGCCGTCGCCCTGCGTTTTATTCATTCAGCTGGTGTTGTGCTGTCTTTTGTTTCACTTTCTTAAAAATTCATGTGTGGTGCCTGCCATGCTGTGGGCTAGAAGTTATTGGTAATTACTCAATACAAATAGAATTGCAGTTAATTTTAGGCACCACTCATGCGTACTGCTCTGTGATGCTGTATTTAACACATATAGTAAAGTGCTATGACTTCTTTAATCTTTTCATAGGAGACCAGGAAGAAACATGCTGCATTACATCACTAAAATGTGCTAGGGTAACTTCCTTTGTTTTTCGTCTCTCCTGGTGGAATGTTGAAGTAAGCTACAAATTCTGACCTTCTCATGACGCAATATTTGTGTCTACTTTTTAAAATTTGTGATGAGAAATTGTGTCAAGTACCAGTAAATCTGCAGAAAATCGTATTATTAGGCATCTAATGGCTTACTTTTGACTGTGTGTCCACTTTGACAGTCATTTCCTCTAAAGGAATAGAGACACCAAACCTTTTATAATGTGTTATTGCTCTGGATTGATGCATTACTAAACATAGGTCACCATGTGGAATAAATACTTTGTAATTAATTTTTTTTTCCCCTCTGTAGTTTCAGTTTTGGTTTCAGTTGCCAGACGATGGTTGCGGTATCTTAAGTGAGAATGAGATGATGTGAGGCATACAAAAACTGCAAGATAACCGCTGCTTTGTCGTTTTAGTTCATTCAAACGGTTCTGCTAAACTACTCCAAAAACCGAAATAGCAGTAAGTGAACGAACAGCTGTTTTGTTGCAGTTTTTGTGTACCTCACGGGATCTGGTGCTCACTTGCGACATTGCAACCATCTTTCAACTGCTGAAACTGAAACCTCAGCTGCATGGAAGAATAAATTCAGTTATAATTTAGGTACTGTGCTTAGGTGAATTGTGATGATTGATGTTTACTAATGCCTTACGCATCGTTTGAAAGAAAATTTTGGTATCTACCCGTTTAGCAGAAGCAGTGGTTCTTAGTATATATTTTTTTTTTCTCTCATATAATATCTTGTTGCTCTATGTATGGTAGGGTATTTTTGACACAAGAGGGTCTCAGGTTGACAGCTAAGTTATAAAATGTGATAAGTTTTGTCTAGTCTGAAATCCATCATGTGATATGCACAATATTGCATAAATGTAAGCAGCCATGCTTGGCTTAAGCACCAGAATGCACTTGCACAGGCCTTTGCCTTTTGTTTTTGCTTTGTGAATTGTCTGCTTTTCGCTGCTGTATTGAGCTGTGGCTTTGGCCAGCAGTACCCTCTACTGTGTTGCTGTTGCCATATGGATCACAGTTCTGCTATTATGTCTAATATAATGGTCTACTGCTGATTGGATCACTGCTGTTGTTTTTGTTGATAGGTCTCGCTCATTTAAATTTGAACTCCTATCGTATTTGAAAAGAATTATAATAAAAACAGATTACTTGCTTGCAAGGCTTGACTGATTTTTCTTTTTTCATGATGTTCTCTGAGCTCAATAGTATGTATATCTGCCATCAGAAGTTTATGGAAGAGGACTGAGTGAAAAATATTTTATTTCTTTGCCTCTAAGGCACATTGCTTGCAATTTAATGGCAAATTGTGTACTTGGCAAAATCAAAATCAGGCTGCATATATTGATTTATTCCAGTATAAATGGTATGGTGATGGTGAAATTAAATATTTTTGCTAATATTGCCTTGCAAATGCAAGGTGTGTGTAGCAGGGCGAGGACGCCATCAAAAGGAAGCGGATATGTGCTCACTGAGCATAAGCGAACATTTGACTGTAGGTGTACATAAAGCACTTTGCATGCTTCATGTCTCTCATGCGGAGGATGTTATTTGCGATAAATTGCATTTAAAGTGAGTTACTGCCTTATTATATTCAGTAATACTGACATCCAAAGTTTGCTTATCTTCCCTGTTATATACTTCATTTATTTACTTATAAAACAACTCTTAGCTGTACACGCCTTGTTTGCAGTAAAATTAATCTAGAGCCCTCCATAGCAGTGTCTCTAAGAGCCCAAGTGCAGCTTTTTTTTTCTTTATTGTTTTTCTTTCTACAGAAAGAGGCAGCCGAGACAAAAGGCTGAAAAGCCTGACGAGGCCTTGGCACCCTAACAGTTTGACAGAGAAGACGGGTGAAATAATAGAAGCAAAACATACATCACAGCACAATTAGTACATTCATGTGTATAAATGTACACACGCAAGAGCTGCCGGAACACAAACTATACAGCGAGAGTCAAATGACCAACATAACCACAATTATACAGTATTGTGCGTTTTTATCGTAAAGACTTTCAAAATTTTTCTTACCTCAACCGCTGGCTCGTTTGCAGTGAAACTGCACACAGAGCTTGCGTATTATGGTAACTTTTGTATTGTAGCAAGTTTTACAATGGTACTTACTTAGTTGAGCCGTGCATCATGCAAAAACATAGTCGTCTGCGTAGAGCGTCTGCATAGGTTTCGGTGAACCAAAACCCGCAAACGCAGTTTTTTTGCTGAAGGGCGACAGTGGCGCCATCTGTTTTCTGCAGTGAAAAGCGTCACGAGGTTTGTTGTGACACAGCACCCACAATCACCCATAATGCCAATGTTATATCCCCCGATATGAGTTCATATGGCTGAATAGTTCGATACACTAACTCATATCAACTTTTAGACCATTAGTTCAAAAAGCTCGACTGTGCAACAGGCTGATTTTATGTGGTGCTGATGTTGAGGCCCAGCTTCAGTGTACTAGTTCTGAATCTGGTCGGTCTTCTATACCTTATGCCAGTCTTTTGGATTAGCACAAGTTGAAAGGCCGAGAACAAATTTTTTGTTATGACAGTGGGTGTACAGCAAGCGATTGTAGAGTTCAAAAAGGTTGTATATAATTTGACATATTTTTTTGTGCAATATAATTTGTTTGACAGCATCCTGAATCTAATTCAACTGAGAACAATAACATTAGAGCCTGGGTGCATTGATGCAATGAGATTTGTAGGCTTTTGTAGCACCTAGGCTTATCAGGAAAACATATGCCAATCCGAAAGTCATGACCACTTTCAACTAGATTTACTGTATGCTTGCAGCTTGGTGGAGTGTGGTATTGTATCACTAAAATGTGCAGAATTTAACAAGAGCAGAAAAAGATTCATGTGCTATTGCGGGCACTTGATGGCAACTTGCATCCAAGCCTTGGTTTTCTATGACCAGATAATTCGCATACTTCAGGTGCTGTTGCACCATACTTGCAGTTACTGCTGAAACCACTTTATGCAGAAGCAAGTCGTAGACAAGAAAAATATCTAAACAGTGTCTGGAGTTCTTGCAGTTTGTTCTACAATATGAGACTAAAAAACGTAGCCGGGCTAGTTCGTGCACATTTAGAAGCTTGTGAAGATTTACACTAACTTTACAGCACAAAAATGAACACTGGGCAAATGCATATCATGTTCTAGTGCCGTCCAGTCATGTAAACCTTCATAGCTTTGAAAAATTAGTCCAGTTTCGGTTTATGGGGTTTAACGTCCCAAAGCGACTCAGGCTATGAGGGACGCCGTAGTGAAGGGCTCCGGAAATTTCGACCACCTGGGGTTCTTTATATGACATCGCACTGTACACGGGCCTTTAGACTTTCGCCTCCATCGAAATTCGACCACCGCAACCGGGATCGAATCCGCGTCTTTCGGGTCAGCAACCGAGCACCATAACCACTGAGCCACCGCGGCGGACTGAAAAATTAGTGATAACATTTTCAGTTACGCAGTAGAAGCAATGGCAGCTAAAACTTTTGTTGTCTCTACTGCTTCAATTCATTGGATTCAAAGCTTTTTTTTTTTAAAACTCCAGCAGAACCTATTTTATACACTGCAGAAATGTCACCCATTATCACATCATTCCCTTAAAAATATGTAGGAGCAGCTGTATCAGTAGTGATTAACTCATATATTTTAAACATGACTTTTTGAATGTGAGCTCACACTTGTATACACCACGCCCAGGTTGGGTGTTGCAGAGAACTCCTCAGAGAAAAAGGACAAGCTTATTAGCAGAGTTTTTTTAATTCAACAAACAACACCACCAGGGCCAAGCTCTGCCAGTCACCGTATTCCCCTCATCATCCGCACTGTTTGCACTAGCTGATTAGGCTTCCCCACCGCGACAGCTGCAAACTTTTCAGGTGGACTTTTGAGAAGGGCAGCCAGATGCTGAAGGCTCTCCAGTGGTGGTAAGCCAAGGTCATCCAGCACATTGCACAGGTAGCTGATGTCTGTGGCCAGCTGTGCCGATGCCTGCCGCGTCAGCCTTTCAATCTGCATCACTGTGTCAATGTATGTGTACATGGTGGCCTGGGCAACACAGCCCAGGAGGTAGTCTGCAACATGGTCAGTACTGATACCCTCAATGACATGAGGAAGGTTGCTGTGCTGCAGTGCAGTTGAGAGGGCTTCGTTCTCCTCAACAATGAAGGGCTCAATGTGTTGAGGTATGGTCAGCAGGTACTGGCCGATCTGCGTGATGTACTCCATGGGTGAAATGCTGAATGCTGGCAGGTCTGTTGTGAGGACACCCTCTGGATTCTCAAGAGACCACACTTTCAGGGAAGGCACACCACTGAAGTGACGCTGCACTTCGGCAAACACAGTGTCGAAGGTGAACTTGGTGAACTCCGCACAGAGCTTTGCAATGGCCCGCATGCTCTCAGGGAATGCGACAAAGTCGTCGAGGTGCACTTGTGTGGCAAAGTCCCTCAAGTTTCGCTGCATAACAGATGATAACAGCAGCGCCACATGGTCGTTTAGAATGTTGTCTTTCTTGTCATCTGATCCATCAATGGGGCTTTTTTGAACACGGAGTTGTTTCAGTGCAGTCTTGATGTTTGCAGTTATGCTCCGGTCAAAAGCACCAAGTTGAATCGAGATGTCACCAGCTGTTTGCATGCACTTGAGGGCATACTGAAACATTGTCCAGCTGTCCAGTTCGTCTTGCTTTGAAGCAGACTTCAACTGCACCAAAACAGCTTGGCAGCGTTCAAAGTAGCTACGGAAAAGTGCTTTTATGGATTTCAGCAGCTCTGCATACGAACATCCATGAAGAAAGTTGCTGCAACGCTTTTCTGCCTCTCTGGCCAGTCCGAACACCTTGACAACAGAGTCTGACAGCAAGGTTACGGAATCCCGTATGTCGTCACTTTGTGTTGGTACAAGTGACAGTTCCCCCAGCAAACACTTTTCCTCTAATTTGTCATAGTTTTCAAGGTGCATGTGAAACATCGAAAACACGGATTTCATGAGAGCGACGACGTGCGGACTAGACATTAGGTCAGAATTAGCAGTCGCTATCGAATGACCGAGGCTTTTGCAAAGCTGTTCGGAAACTTGAAGCACTTCAGTTAGGTAAACTGTCGAGCCGTTCTGCTGCTTCATAGCGGCTTCCAGGCAAAACTGCAAGCTAGGGTCGAGATTTGAGATTGCATCAACGACGACATCGGAGAGTATGAATACCGCTGGCGGGTCGGGAAAAACTTGGTTGCACCATGTCACCTGAGAGTGCCACGAAGCAACAAGAATGTCATAGAAATTATTGAGCCACTCGAGAAACGTGTCGTCGGTTTCATTTTCAACGATTTTGCGCCACGCGTCAACAAGCCTATTTCTGTGGCAGTTGTGGTAATACTTGAGCAGCTGCGGCATCCTTCGTATGTCAGAAAAGATCCGCACATAGGACTTCGCGGCCTCGATGGACTGCGTGGTAAACGCCCGAACCAAGAGTGGGCTGAGCATGGCCTCCAGCTGGTTCTTGAGCGATTCCAGCTTTTGCAAGCGCTGCTCATAATCAGGAACGTCCACAAGTATCTCGAGACTTGTCTGCAGGCCCACTAGCCGCTCGGTGATCGCCTGCACGTCACCACTCTGGAAGACCTGGTCGACATCAGCTGAAAGAGTCGTCCAGTTGTCGGCTTCCCTTAGTGCCTTATTGGCGTCCAACATCCGCAGCTTGATCGTGTCCAGCTCAAGAAGCGTTTTCATTGACGTGGAAGAGTCTTGCTCTACCTTTGCGATGTCCTTTTGCACGGCAGCCATCTGCAGCTTTAGCAGCGCTGCTTCCTGCTGCATCGTCTCGACCTCACGAAGCACTCTTGGCAGGTTCTGCTGAACTTGCTGGGCGGTTTCCTCGAGAGCACTGTTCATCTCTTGGATGAACAGCTGAAGCTTGAATGCCACTTCGGACGCGTATGCTTCCTTGTTTTCTTGAGCCTCCGGGGCTCGAAATGTATTGTTGATCCATTCTTTCGCGTCGAAGTTCTCATTTGAGAACGCCGAGAGGTTCATTCTCTACGTGCACAAATTCTACGCCAAGTTTTGTTTACAACTCGCACAACACGGCCAACGCAAACGAAGGCCACACCGACAACAGAGCCGCCCATATGAGCCAACAACCTTTTCCAGAGCGTGTATAGAGGTCGCTCCCCACGCGACTAAAATAATGCAACTTTATAGTGTGCAGAGGCAAACTTTCTAGAAGAGCACACTTTCTACAGCGTAGTACGCTAAAGCGTTGCTAAAGCCAGCCTTGCACCTTTACTTACGCAGCAACAACGACTTCCATGCTGAGAACTATTTTTTACGAAGCAGACACCAAACCGGTTCCGGCATTTTGCGGGCTCTTGCGCACTCTATTTCCGGCGCCGCTACTGTATTCATTCGCCCAATGGAAACTTGCTGTCATGGCGTCTTGCGGATAGTTCGTAAGAATTGATGCACTGGGTTGAGTTGAGTTGAGAGCATTTATTGTCGTGTGTTGCGCGCACTATGAATCACAGTGACGTGAGCGTGTAAATGCTTATGTCATAGTGCAGTGGACGCATTGAACTGTATTTGACAGTGGAGCTTTCGAAACCAAGTCCTCGGTGGCCGCCGGGCGATCGCGTATATTTTGTTAGGCTTATCGGTTACCGCATCTTCACGTTTTCTTTCGCGTCGCATCGATTCCGCTCCCTGTCAAGGTGCAAGAACAGTCCGGGCGGCCTTCACCGCAGTGCCCGAATTGTGAATTGACGCCTCGGCGCAACAGTTGTCCACGAGCAGAGGCATCGTGGGATCGCGGGGTGCTCAGTAGGAGTGACTGACTCTCCAGGTGAAATCTGTTGGGTCGCTCAGGTGGGCCTGTGTCTGTGCCGACGCTCCCTTGCAAATGACCTCTGGAACCTAGGGGCACGCGTTCGTCGATGCGTCTACGCGACACTTAACACCGACATGGCGTTCAATGAGGTGAGTCCAGTGCTTTTGGTTTCTCTCCATTTTTCCTTCATACCACTGAACGCGCTGTCCGGTTGTTCGTCCTGTCGCGTTGACGCGCTTGCAAACGTTGCCAGCGAATTCCTCCGCTCTGCTTAGCCATGTAGAGTTGCTCAATCGCGTGGCGCGCTGCGTCGTAAATACTAATGGTAAGGACAGTTTCACAGCGAGCCTCCGCGATAACCGGAAAGCGCACTTTCTGAGCAGGCGAGCGCCGATTTATCGCTGCAGCGCGCCGGTGCCGCGTCGCACCTGTGCGCTCGTTCTCTTCCGATGACACCGTTCGTACCCTGCGTGCTCAGTACGCGGCTAAGCTTTGCTTAGTGCGGGAGGAAGGTCACGCATGCTTTCTCAACTGTGATGGCGTTTATTTGTAACTATGCGGGGTGAGACGTTTGCGGAAATCTGAGGTGCGCATGCGGTTTTCGACAGCCTTGTAAATTTCTTGGTGTCAGAAATGGCAGCGTTGAACACCGGTAGGCACTTATAATCGCTGGTGGCTCACGGTGTGAAGATTTAGGAGTAGGCGTGGTTTTTTACCTACTTGCCGGGCATCCTCTGGAGTGACAGTAATCGAAGGCGAGCGCTTCTGTCGTACTCTCACTTTCGGTTAGTGTGGCTGGCCTTGTGCATTGAACAGCATTACACCTGGGTGGACGGCAGCTCAACAGGAGCCTTCATGTACTCAGCCATCAGCATTGCGAGGTGCGCAAGCATGTCACGAATTAAGCATTATGCTGGGCCATAGGTGACAGCCTTTGCAATTCTATTTCGATAGCGATCACTTCAAACGTGGTTTCGGCCTCGGAAGCAGGGGTCCTTGAGAGCATTCCTTAATTGCAGGAGGGAACAAACGTGGTACATGCGTAATATGGTGAACGATAACTTTCCACTTTTCCAGATAGCTTTCTAGATAGCTTTCCAGTCTTTTAATAAACTGAACTCTGCTTGTATTCGAAGCATCCTATTTTTGCATGGTCTTTACATAGGGACACACTGAACATTACAGAATCAGTTACATGGCCTCCTGTCGATAGAAGCACGACATTGCTAGCTGGCAGCAAACAATCTCATCCTACATCACACAGCTCATCACAACAGTGGAATACTAGTTTAGTACTGGCTATCTCCTGGCTGCGAGCTACCATTGGTCAACATCATCCATGCTGCCATAAAGCATTCCTAACTTAGTTCTCTCACTGGACAACTGCCTCTTTGAGACCCTTTGTGCTTGTTTATCACTGAAAAAATTGTTGTCACTGTTCACTTCAAGAGGTCATGTTCCTTGACAGGCCATTGACCTAGTGACCTTGTCTTGGCTACCACCACTTGGGTGTCAGTTTTGTAACATGAAAACAACAGCAGCAGCTTTGTGCCATGTTGCAGGAGTTTTTTTACTGTTGTACAATATTTCAGCTACCATGATGATCTTTGCATGCGAACTTTCAGTCTCCAGAACTAGTTGCTTCTTGTTGTAGCCCCACCTAAACTTGGAGTTGTCTTTTTGCAAAAGATTAGGAATGGTGAGAAAACCTTGGAAGTGCCAGGGAAGTTCAGGAAATTAGCGGTGAATGTATTCGGAAAGATAGTATAAAACTAATTATAACCACTTTGATATAATGCAGCACATAGTGAGGTTCGCTGGAATACTTGTGAGATGCACGTTAAAGAATTCCGGGTGGTCGAAATTTCTGGAGCCCTTCACTACAGCATCCCTCATAGCCTGAGTCGCTTTGGGACATTAAACCCCCATAAAGCAAAGTAAAGCAATGGTCACTTTATGGAGCTAAATAACTTTATTTACTCTGGCACACTTGAGTAAGGCTGTTAATACTCCCCTTGGCAGGAATTCAGCAGTTAAGTTCTAGGGAAGAATAATGTTGAGGAAAACCAGGGATGGGAGAGAAACCAGGGGCAGATTTACATAGCTGGTGGGGTTCTCAAGCTTATCAAGACATTTTCACAATAAAGCATGTTCACTGTTCTGCCTTCCATAGCTCGTTCTTCCAAAATTTTGGCCTTGATAGGTATTAAAGAGAAAGGTTGTTGAGCATTGTCTTGAACTTAACAGTGAAGTCTTTGTGGCGACAGTGTTTTTCTGTTTGGGAACTGTCATTTCACCTTCAGGGTCAAACTGGAAAGGACACGTTTTGCCACAACGGATAATTTTTTAGAAAGCTTTTGGTCCAACCTCAAGACTGTCAATGTGAATATCTTTTGCAGCTCTTTGGTGTGATAACCTTAGGAGCTATTTTGGCTTGAACTCCCTTTGTATTCACAGCCATGTGCATAGTCGCCAAACCAGTAGCGTTGTCAACGTCCATGGCTGTGATTCAAACACTGAGTTGACAGTATTTTGCACGGTTTGTTTTCTGCCACTTTCTGTTATTTGTTCTTGAAGCACTGTGTGTTGTTAGTGCATATTAAAGAATTTAAAGGTGGTCTATATTAATCCAGAGCCTTCCAGTACAGTGTCTCTCATAGCCCATGGTTCGCTTCGGGATGTTAATCCTTCCTCAGAATTTTTTGCTCTTGATGTGGTAGGCCATCCAAAGGCATTCGCTACTTTGCATAAAATAATGTGTGCTGGATGCGGAGTTTGTCCTGTAAAGCTTGGTAGTCATTTGAAAAGACTCCGATAGTGTTTTATTGAATTGAACTAGAAGTCACAAATTGACACATTGCTCAACATTTAATCACTTTGAGGGGGGACAGCAGGCAACACTACTTCAAACTACCACTGGCAATCAGTTGAACAGCCAGGAGTGCTAATGCTCGTCATGTATATGAGGCAGGCTCAATGTGACGAGTCGGATGTGCAGTCCTTTTCAGCCTTCTACTTTTGAAGGGTCCCGTCACTTAGTTGTACTCATTGTTAGTGAATACTTGTATTGATACGTGGTGGCAAGCCAAGGAACCGAGCGACATGATGACCGATGAAATGATTTTAATTGCTGCGGGCCTAGCACGGGCGCTCCGTCCCGCGCCACAGCCCGCTTCTTCGTCATCTGCTTCGTAACATTACCCAGGGCCACCGAGCGATCGTCCCGATCGATTACGTGAATTCTGAAGCATGAGCTGACGTTGAGGATGGTCAGAAAGGATAGAAGAAGATGAAAGGCTTGCAACCACGATGGATGAGATGGTCTGATGAAGAGTTGTCCCCGGAGCTTCAGGGCCAGCGGTCAGTCGCCCAGAGCCGAAGGTCAAGGTTTATAGACTCGCCGTGCAGCTTGGGCGGGGGTGCTGTCATGGTTCTTGTCATCGTCGGGTCATAACGGGTCTGGTCCTGGTCGCCGTGTCTTATGTTCGGGGCTGGGGACAAGGCGGGGGGGGGGGCAAAGCGGCTTGTCAGTTCTGGTCAAGTAGAGCTGGGGCGAGCCGGACGGCGGAGTTCATGTCCCCTAGGCTGATGACCAAGGCGAGCAGAAGGCGGCGGTGCTCCAGGGACCAGGATGACGATGTGCCCCGCACCTCACACCAAATGATACGTGGTGGCAAGCCAAGGAATTGAACGACATGACGGCCAATGAAATATGATTTTAATGGCTGCGGGCCTAGCACGAGCGCTCCGTCCCGCACCACAGCTCGCTTCTTCGTCATCTGCTTCGTAACAATATTTGTTGAACTATCCTGTCTAATGGCCGTTCAGTATAGCTGAATGGGAAAATCATAAAGAAGCCAGGACATCTGAAAGGTATATTATAGGAGATGTCCCCATTTCATAGCCCATATATTTCTTTGTTAGCACATGCTTAAGTACAGAGGATTTGTTCATTTCAGCAGGAGGGCATTGAACAGTCGGGTTGGTGTAATTCAGAACAGCCTTGTCTGTGTGCCCTTTTCCTTCATAGTTTCACTCAAAGTGAATTGCTACCAACTACTCCAGCCGACCATTTTACCAGTCTGCACATCCTTTTCTTTGTGGTTTTGGCTGTCCTTGTGCTGTTCCACCCAGAATTGAGTGCTGAGCGCAGTTTGTTTTAATGTAGGCCCAATGTAAGTTTGACCTCAGAACAGCTTTTTATTAGAAGCATATTTGTGAGTTATGCATATTTATAGATTTCATTGTACAAGTAAAATATTTGTGCACAATGGGAGGAGTGATCTTTTGTTTTGTTTGAATCATGACTGGTTGCTTTTTGTGTGGCATTCAAATGGTCTTCAAGGGACCAACAGCTGAACTTTAATTAAGGACCCAGTTTTTTCGGTGCTTAATAAACATGGTGTTGAGGGTGCTCAATTACACAATAGTTTTGTTACAAATGCTGTAGAAGATTTTTGGTGAGAATTTTTCAATCGGTGGATGTGCCTGTTTTTATGTGTCCTAATGCAAGAAGCGATGATCAGCCAGCGCAATGGCAATTATATGGCTGGGAAAGTATAGCCTAGCGTCCATTTAAGTTTTCACTCCTAAAGCTGTTAGGACACATTATTTTTATTGGATGGGGATTAAATTCAAAACACCGTGGTGCCGGCCAGTGCACAAAGCACTTCATTGCAGATTCAAAGGGACCACAGTTTTTTATCGAGCAGCGCACTGGAGACACATAAGCTAAAATCAGATATGACGAACGCTTTCAAAAACAAAAAACTGTGTGCTTAAAAGGTGTGTAGCCACATTGCAGGAAAAAAAAATTTATAGTGGATAAAAACAGAAAATTAGTTATCTTAAGAAGGACGTTGTTTTATCCTAATCAAAAACATATGAAAATGTTTTTAATGTATGTTTATTTCAAAAAGTGTACTTGACATACATCTGACGCCAGCAGTCATAACTTGTTTGGCTCATTGCAAGTCAGATTGCTTTTGCTGTTATCCGCATGAAGACAGGAGCTGTATAGTGAGCCAAAATCGCTTTGGTGTCATCACTTGCCATTCTGTTCAGTGAAATGACCAAAAACAATGGTTTTCATACAGGCATCATTTGAGAAAAATTGTAACAGTAAGAAAAAAAAATTGCACCATTTTAGTTATTGTGGTTAATTGCACAGCTAGATATATAAGAAATACGCGTACAAAGTTTCAGTAAAAAATCTTGTACAGGGATAAAGCTGGTATTTCTCACATAGAAGGAATGGCAAAGAAGTCAGTTTTGAGAAAAACGAAAAAATTAGAGATCACTGCAGCGACCCGCATTGGGAGAATGCTAAAGCATTGACGCCTCCTCGCCACTCGTTGCCTCTATAATTTCCTTTTCGTTTTTTAATCAATTTAACTGCTGAATCAGCATAATTATCATATGCTTTAATTAAAGGTTGATTTATTTACTCTATTTAGCTATTTAGCTCAATCAACCATTTTGGTTTTTCAAATTTGATGCCGTGGTTGCTTTCCCGTCCGCTTACTATACGCCGCCCTGCCTATTCAACCATCCAATGGTTTTATGCGTTTCATATTGCAATCACTCAGCTCAGCCCTTGGGCGCGGCCGGGCAGCCACCAAACCACGTGACGTGGCGTCACGACAGCCCGAGGAAAAGCTGGGCCCCAACTCGCGCGGTCGCGCGCGGCCGCAGCCACCACCTGACTCCCGCTGCTCCCGCTAGGGGCGCTGCGCTGGCGCGTGACGTCACGGAGGAAAAGCTGCTGAGAAAATCGAGTGCTGCCAAAAAGACCGCGCAATATGCAACGCATTCTTGGCTTAACCAAACTAAGCCTGGGCATCTTTTTTTTTTTGCTGATAATTAATGAAGTAATTAGTCTATGTGAATTAAACTTCTTGCTCGATTAATTATCACTCATCAAATACATTTCAATTCATTTCAAACTTTATTTTCACTCCTTTGCCCGTTTTTCCACTACTTTGCCTTCTACGGCTGTTTTCCTGTCCATTCACTATATAGACGTCCGCGCTGTTTCAATGTTTTTTTTCGTCATTTTTGGCTCTAAATTATTAACTAATCATCCTATTGACATAATTTTTGTTGCACAGCATCCTCACACCGTGCTCTATCAATCACAACCATTCGTTCGATGCTACCTCTGCTGAGAACGTTACAACTGCTGTGGGCACGTTTTGGTGACAGGACCCTGCCGACATAGCCGAGAACTACTTTCCCATTGAAAAGGAATAACTAAAAATGCCATAGACCAATCAGTGGGACAGTTAAAATCCACCATATTTAAAGCTCAGCTCCTCCTCAGTCTTTCTTTTCCTTTATTTTGCTTATTTGGCAGCTCACTTTTTCTCGTGTTTTTTGTAGCATCAGTAGATCAAAAGGAAGGTTTCCAAATATGCTGTGGTCACCTGTCGGGCAATGTTTCTGTGTGTACAGACCAGGTTTGATCCCACTGTTCTTCAAAACATCTAGCGTACCTCTGTTTCATTCATTTCTTTTTTTTTTCATCTTTTAATTTGAAGATCTTTTCATTTCCGCGATAATCTCGTGATGCACTTTGGTCAGTTGTCAGAACCTTTAAAATTCAAGTCAGGTATAACACTAGCTTCTGCACATGCCCAAATATAGATCGTACAATAATGACAATTAGGGGAGGCCCCCTTGGAAGCTACATTTAATTTAAATGATTAAATGCAAACCAAATGAAACCATGAATTAAATGAATAAATTCACAGTATCTTCTAATTCCAGTACCCAAGTCACTTAGAACTGGCATTGCATGTTTTTCGAACACATTCCACAGACGAAAACTTTGATGATGTGGCTTATGTCAGATTGAGCTTATAATGCTCAGTCTTGCATTGCTGCATTGCACTGCAATGTTCAGTTTGGCAGGTCATCAGTTCCTCTTGCCTGGTCCTTGTTGTCCTGAGGTCATTAAAACTGCCACAATTTGTTTCACCGCTCAGGCAAAATGGTAGCATTGCATGTTTCTTTTTTTTTTGCAATTTGGAATGCTGTGGCATGCAGCTTGAGAAGCATGTGCATCTAGGAGCCTTGTTTGCTGTGACGAAGGGTGATGTCATACATTGTGTGAGGGCTTGTTGACAAACAGCGAGTGGATTCAGATATCTTGGCCTGTCAGGCTATCAAATCAGTCGTATCTCACAGAAATATACTTCCCACTGCCTGTTATAAAAAGTCTGGATTTTCTGCGGCCTTATTGCAACTCATCATTGGCTCTGTCCTGGTAGCGGCTGCAACCTTTTGGTGGAGGTGAAGTGCAAAAGGCGCCCGTGTGGTGTGTGACGACGGTGCTTGTAATAGATCCCAAGGCAGTTGAACTATTCGGGCGCCCTCCACTACGGCACCTCTTTCTCAGTATCCTCACATCATTGTTCGGTTACCCGCTGAGAAAGTGAGACAGTTACTGTGCCTTTTCCTTTCCAAAGAACCTATTTTCTTTTTCCTGTGTGTGATCTTTTCAGTGAAGCTCAGGACTGCCCCTTGTCTATTGCATAGCCATCTGCACCGATATACATAGAGCAGGTGTGCTACCATGGACTGCAGCTTGGCTAAGTCAATTCATGTAGCATCATGACCATTTTTGCATGGTGTATATGCTGTTTAGGCCCGGTAACCTAGTTTGTACTGTTCATTTGCATTGCATTGCATTATTACTAGGGGTGTGCGAATATCAAATTTTTCGAATACGAATCGAGTACGAATACTTAGTTCCGAATATTGAATCGAATATTGAATACTCAAGGAAAGACGCATTTAACCTCTGCAAAATATTTATTTGAGCATCCAAGAACATCACAGTTCAAGAATCAATAAGTAAATGAACACAAAAGGTGTGTGTGGCTGTACAGAAAGTATCGAAGTCTGGAACATTATTCTTAGTAGAGTGGAATTTTCACAGAAAATGGCTAGTACACAGCACTGATTGAATCTAGCATGCCATAAGCACAAAAGCGCGTTGCTGGGATGAACATTAAAGGTTCTTGTGAAGGAAAACCAGCCGCTCCACATGGTCAGGCAGCAGTCGTTCCCTTCTAGCTGAAACGACTTCTCCAGCCACAGATAATTCCCTCTCGTTTGGCACTGAAGTGGCAGGTATTGCGAGGTACTTCGTGCACAGCTTTGACTATACCAGCTTCGCAGGTATAGCCACAAAGAAGCTCACAAGCACAGTCAGCTATGGT
Source organism: Amblyomma mixtum (assembly GCF_055824585.1). Taxonomy (NCBI): domain Eukaryota; kingdom Metazoa; phylum Arthropoda; class Arachnida; order Ixodida; family Ixodidae; genus Amblyomma; species Amblyomma mixtum. Next base: position 39,175,538 of record NC_143016.1, on the reverse strand, counting down.
ATGGCCCAACATTACGCATGGCTCTGGACGCCGCCATGTTGTTATGTGTATGTCGATTGGATTTGCTCACCGCAAAATGTACGCCGGTGCTCGCAATAAACTATTCGGCTAAATACGAATATTCGCATGAGATCGAATAATCGAAACAACACGAATACTGAAATTTCGAATCGAATACGAATAGCAAAAATCTAATATTCGAATTATATTCGAAAATTTCGAATATTCGCACACCCCTAATTATTACAAACATGCCAAGCTGTGAAATGTGACCAATCCTAACATTGGGATTTTGCATTGATGTTGGCATGTTGTGATCACCTAGTGGAAATGGAATGATAGATTTGAAGGGAAAAATTCGAGGGGAAATGTATGCGGTGGCCATGCACTACATGTCTTGCGTCGGACATTCCAAGTAGAAGGTATTTGAAGGGTACAGACGTATGTTGGTTGGATATCTGTCAAAATGTTTGTATAGGCTTGTTTTCTCGCCTTCTTGTCTTGCCTGAGAACTGCTCCGCCTGTCTTCTGAAGCCAGACGGAAAAAGGATAGTACTTTTTCTTTCCTTTTCAAGTTTTGCAGAGAAGTTCTGATCCATCTTGGTCAGAGTCCTTTGTGCGGCAAGCAGTTCCCAGTAGGCCACAAGAACCAGCTGCTGCAGCTGAAACATTGCATTCAGCTTGCACCTCGAGACAGATTCTCGCATGGTTGCCTTTCCCAACCAGTTGACTTCGGCTCAAGCAATTGGCCAGGTAGCAGCTGTATGATGACAGCTGATACACCAGCCAATTGCACGGGCCGAAGGCAATTGGCTGAGAATGGCAATCATGAGAGAATCCGGCCCCTGGTCACAATGAGGGTGTTTTCTTGTAATGTGTGCATACCTCCTTCCAATTTGGCGCTCTTGCAGTCATAAGCATCCGTAACCGCAGTATCCCTGTGTTGCTGCTGCCATGAGCTCATCTTTACCGCCGGCTGAAACAGCATGCACATCACTTACATCATTGAGGATGTCATAAACATTGGCCTGTATCTTCACTGCAGCATATGTAATGCAGCCTCGCACCTTGATGAAAATAGCGGGCAGGTGAAGTGCGGTTGCTTATAAAAACCACATGTGTGCACGCACACAAACATACCACCTACGTTTGCATCTGTGTGCAGTAGAGCTATTACATTTATTAATGTGAAGGCATTTCTAGGCTATGTCAGCGCGGTCGTGTCACCAAAACGTGTCCGCAGCAGTTGACATTCTCAGAAGAGGTAGCATCAAACGAGTGGTTGTAATCGAAAGAGGATAATGTGAGGATGCTGCACAAAAAAAATGTCAATAGGATGACTAGTTAATTAATTAGAGCCAAAAATGACGAAAAAACGTCGAAATAGCGCAGACGTCTATATAGTGAATGGACGAGAAAGCAGCCATGGACGGCAAAATAGTGGGAAAATAGGCAAAGGAGTGAAAATAAAGTATTTGATGAGTGATAATTAATTGAACAAAAAAGTTTAATTCACATAGCTTAATTACTTGATTAATTATCAGCAAAAACCATTGGATGGTTGAATAGGCAGGATGGCGATATCATTAGGTGGATGGGAAAGCAACCACGGCGCCAAATTTGAAAAACCAAAATGGTTGATTGAGATAAAAGAAGGTGTAATCAGAGGGAATAAATTGATCTTTAATTAAAGAATAAGATAATTACGCCAATTCAGTCGCTAAATTATAGCAAACAAGCAAATGATAAAAAGGGGCGACGAATCCCGAGGAGGCGTCAGTGGGGAGGGTGAGGTGTCTGGAAGCTTCCTGCAGCAAGAGCCGTGCGCACGGCTTTGTGTGGGTGCCTGTGGTGCTGTCGGTGTGGTGTGCCGTAACCGAGAACTCTTGCTCTCTTCCTGTTTGCCAACAAGTACGTGGGGCCGTGTGCACCCGCGTGCCCTCAGAGATTGAGCGTGCCTGTTTCGGCGACCACGGAGGCCATTAATGCTCAGTCTTTCGGATAAGTGCGCCAGCGCCCCTGCTCATCCGCGATGACAGCGGCGGTGAACGGCACCTCCTCGCCCGGCCTCTCTCGCGCCGTAGTGCGTGCCCACGAGCCGTTTGTTTTCGCCGTCAATGAGTACTGTGATGTGCTCTCTTCGCCACGCTATGCTCCACCACTTTTTTTTTTTTCCCCCGTTTTCCTCCGACCTGCACACGCGCGTACGCTTTCGTCGTCTCCCTCTTTCACACGCACGCTGCCCTCAGAGCTGTGGCGTGTAACGGTCGCTTAGCGCCGAAAACGAGTCGGCAGGGCCGAAAAGAGAACTGGTTCGCGGAAAGCGCCCTGAGCGGCGAACCCTTTGGGGTAATTCGTTTTTTCGGCTCCGTGGCCGCGAGCGGGACGTCCCGCGCCGGCGGTGCTCCCTTCGAGCCATAGCGCACGCCGCTATGCTTGGCTCTGCCAGCGCATAGACCGGTGCTTTTCTCAACTTCCTCGAGGATCCCCATCAGCGCACTTCGTCAGTCGGCATGCCCTCCCTTTTTGTTGTCTTGGGCGCCGCTTTACCCACCGCTGCGGCGGCCAAGTTTCGAATTTGGAGGCGAAATGCGAAAGACGCCCGTGTGCTGTGCGATGTCAGTGCACGTTAAACAGCCCCTGTTGTCTAACTAGAATAGACGGTGCATCGGGACCCCCGCGTGACCCCAGCGGCGTCACTAGTAGTGGCCCGCCGCTTTGGAAATTCTTCGATCCCAGCGCCGTTGGCGCCTCCAGAAGCGGTAGAATCCCTATACTATCACCTAGGCATTCAAAATTGTCTCATTTTTCGTTCACATGTTTCACGAGCGGTCACATTTTTTTCGCTAAGCCATTGCCAGACCACGTAGCGAAGTGGCTGCGTAACCGAAAATAAATATTTCGTCGTTTTATGTACCGGACACGCGACCCGACGCAAATTACTAATTCTCTTCGCAGACGTGGACGTCCGCCAGTGGCGCAGAGCAACAAAAAAATGCAGTTAGAACAGTCCGAGAGACAAATCAATAAGAGGTAAAGCAAGCAAAAAAGAAACGCTCTTTAGAAGGTTATGGCAGCAGCTTTTATTGCCCGGTTCTAGATGGCGCCGCCATCTGTAAGCCCCAGCAAAGTGGTCCTTGTGACTAGTCACTTTCTGAAGTGGTGTTTCACAGCTCGCGTGATTAGCCGCATTACAAAGAATCACCAAGGAATGCGAGAAGAAGACACTCTTCGGCTAGTGCAAATACTGCTACTTAGCCGAATCACATACGGACTACCGTTTCACGCGCTAATAAAGGGAGAGGAGCAGCAAATTGACACCATCATAAGAGGGGTATACAAGACGGTCCTTAACCTTCCTAAGAACACCTCGACGGAGCGTCTGACCGCCCTATTAATCTTCAACGCATTTACTGGACTGGAAGAAGCCATCCGCCCTTGCTGGACGAGCTCTCCTACGCCGAGTAGGCGCAGCTGCGGACATCCTCGCACTGGATGGTCAATCCCCCTTAGAAAAACAACACAGGAAATACATCAGCGTGGCTCCGATAGCGAAACATATGCTTAAAGACGTTCACACAGGCATCGTGTATCTTACCTACGGCGACGCCTAGCCAATTCCGCGAACGTGGTTTATGTGGACGCTGCAGCATAACCGCACCACGATAAGTACGCAATTGCGGCAGTGGACCACCGCTTCTCCACTCTGTTCGCTGCTTCTGTAAGAGCCGAAACACCAGCGGCGGCGGAGGCCACCGACGTGGCTGCTGCCATTGGGCATTACGAGTCCCAAGGCCAAAGCGCTCTTGTGGTAACAGACTCACAACACGCGTGTCGAAACTTCCCGAGAGGCTGAGTTCCCAAGCGCGTCAGCCGGCTCATGGGCACTACGCCGCTCGCCAAGCACCACCAAATCACCTGGACCCCAGGCCACGAGGGACTGGAGGGAAACGAGAGGGCACATGCTCCCCGCTGTTACCCCTCTACCTTCCAGGTGTAACGAACGCCTCGAGTTTGTGCATCTTCAGAGGAAAAAACTCCCCCCCCCCCCCCCCCATCTCATAGGAAATTAGGCACCCCAGAATGCCGTCTCTTGGCGGCAGATACAGACGAACACATTTCCAAATCTCCATAGACTGCATCTCATACACCCAACATTATACACCGGCACATGTCCCTGGTGCCAGGCCCGTCCTACACTCTTCCACATTTCGTGGGGATGTTGGGCCGAACCAAACACTTTACAGACGGAAAACACGTCTTTCAATTGGTGGGAGGCGCTGCTGACCAGCGATAACCTGGAGGATCAACGGGCCCTCTTACAACAGGTCCGCATGGCAGCTCGCGCGAGCGGAGCCCTGGAATGAGGACCCCACCGATGAGCTCGCACAACTCTCCTTCACTTCAATAAAGTTTTTCCTCCTCCTCATACTGGTATAGATCTTAGAGCTCTGGGGTCAAGCACCCTGATGCGTAATCCCTACTCTTTCTAGTATATTGTACCCAGGAGGTTGGAACTTATCCGTAGCCCTGCAAATACGCATCCACATCTCTGTTCCTTCATTCATCGTCCTTTCCATCGTTCCTTTTTCATCGTCACCCACGGCGCAGTACAGGTTAACGATATTGAGCAAGGCATTCGAGCAATGCCGTACTCTGACAAACAGCGGAAAAACGCTCGTGGTCGAAAATAGTTGGGAGCGCTCCTCTGCGGCGTGCGTCGTGGCCCACACTGGTGCTTTGAACCACCCTAGCGTCGTTTACGTGTACCCGACAGGGCCGAGTTGAGTCATCAGGTCAAAAACTGGCCACTAAAAACCGGCTACTAAACGCGCGCCGAGTCGGGTCGGGTCCAGTCAACTCCGCCGCAAGGGGTAGGTTGACTCAACTCGACCCTGCCCTGATGTGCTTGTAAACGCTGGCGAGTCGAAGAGTCAGGTTAGTAAGAGGGGAGATGATATAAATGCAACCTGTTTTTCGCTTGTGCTGTCGCGCCTTGGTGTCGCTGCAGTTGAACCTGTCTGGACTCGCTAAAATCGACTTCATGTAAACACGCAGTTGTCGAGTCGGGGTGGCCTTGCTCAACCCGACCTCCGACTCGGCCGGACGTTATCGTGTTCATGCAAACAGTGCTCCTTTTAACACCAGCGAGAGTTGGAAGTAACGAGAAATGCGAGTGTTGCAGGCTCGCGTCGTCTCGGCCGCGCGGCCAGTTCGGAGGGCTTCCGAATTTTCGCGTTACTCCGCGCAACTCTTTTCGTTTCTGAAACATGATGACAAAGGGCAGCTTCGCCAAAGAGCGCCGTGGCACAAGGTGTTTATTCGGTGCAAGGTGTGGTTGAAGGCCCATCCATATTCCAAGCATTTCGCCGCCTGATAGGCCGAGAGCACCAGGCCAGGGAAACGCTTGTGGTCACTGGAAAACAGGTGGGTGCTGGGGATGGGACAGCGCACCTCCCTCTCTGGAGCATGCGCAGATCATTAGGTCACCGCTGCGGCAGATCGTTTCTGAAACTCTGCTTGCCACCGTGCTTTGGAGGCGCCAGCTTCTTGACGGTTCACGCTCTGAGCCTTGCGGCCGGTCATTCTGTGCACAGTGCCATTCGCCATGACACCGACGTTTCAGAAGGGGCAGTAAACTACTGTCGGGTTTTCTACGTTTGTTTGTTCCCACCGCCATGTGATTCCAAGGCTACGATAAGGACATTACGAAACAGTAATTTTCAGGTAATGGGGCGTCCGGCAGTGGAATCAACTCATTGGACCACTATGTCGGTGTAGTTGGGTCGTTGTTTCGCGATTCTGCGGCTTCTGCTGCTGTTGGTGGTGGGGTTGATGATAATGAAGAAGGGACCAAGTCGGCAGCGCCAACCCCCCTGTCTCGTTCGTTTCCCGCTCATTTGAGGATACGTGATGTATTTCGCCATGGTACACGTCTTCCTTCAAGGACTGTGGACACCTCATTTTCTTTGCGTGTTTTCTTCTTTCAAATGATGCGTTAGACATTAGAATACATGGATCACTGTGTGGTATTTGCTTACGACCGCTAGATAATTTATAATTTAATTTATTCTCTCATGCTGTTTCGGTTTCATCAACCGAACGATAGCTGTAACGTGTAGTTGGCCTTTAGGTCGCGTGAATGCTGGAAAAAAACTGCAGTATAAACGCTCATACGTGGTCTTAATTAACTACGACACTTAAACCACCTTCTTCAAGAGCTGGAATGACAACAAACGACGCATCGGCAGTTATTTTACCTGTTTTTTTTTTTTTCGTCCTCACGGGACCTGAAGATCAACTACACCGTTTGGTTGAAACCGGAACAGTGTCCAAAAGAAAGAAATTAATGTGTAAATTGTTTAGCGGTCGTAGCCGAATAGCATATGGTGATCGGTGTATATTATACGCATCATTTGAAAGAAGAAAAACACGCACGCAAAATTTTGGTGTCCGTAGCCCTTTCAGTTTAGAACGAAAATGTTTGGGCGGCGTCGTTTTGCGCGTGGGAAAGTGTGTCCATACGGAATGCCTTTCGGATGGCTCTAAAGCCGCGCATCCCGGTAAAGCGGCAAGGTAAACGCGAACGCAGCCAAGGCGCAAGTCCGCCGAACATCCCTGTCGTGCTGCTGGCATTGCGCGCACATTTCGGGTCTCGGAATGCGACGCCAGAGGATGCGCTGTGGGCTGGCGAACTGGGGACTTCGATGGGCTAGCACGAAATAGCCTGCCCCAGTGCGTCGGCTAACCCTGCTCAGCTCCGACGAGCTTGGCTCCGTTTTCGGCTCTCCGTGAAAAACGAAGTGGCTTGCCGTTCCGTTCGTACTTTGTGCGTGCGTACGTGCGCTTTTCATTGCATACCCACTGTCGCGTGCGCTGTTCGCGTCCGGTCCTGCGCTGATAGTCTCCGCTTCGTGGGCTTTCTCGTGCGGCTCTCGCGCCAACCGTAAATCGCCTCCGGTTGTCCCTTCTAAATTGTGCCGCCATTGTTCGCCCGTTCGCGGAATATGTACCAAATAAAACGTTCACGACTCTGTTGTGCCTGGCTAACGTGCGACGTGTGCGCTGCCATTTTTTTTTCTCCCCCGTTTTTACCGCTTTCCCTCCCTCCCTCCCTACTCGTCCTTGTGTGCACCCGTTGCGTTCGTGAGAGGCCGGGGTGCATCAGATTGCCTCCACGACAAAGACGGCGACGCAGACGACGCTTCCGCCCTCGGTCTCTGTTTAGGCCGTCGTGCAGGTTCGCTTCGGCGGCGCTTTTTTTTTTTTTTTTTGCTCCGCTGTCTCGCGTAGCTGTTGTTTCGTTGCACGTGCAAAGGAAAGCTGCCGAGGAGAGAAGTTTAAAAAGAAAACGATACGGCGCTTCTCCCTTCCTCTCGCTCCGCGCGCGCGATCGCGAGTCTCAATCGCGGCGGCTCATAAACCGGAAAGACCAGCGCGCGTGCCGCTGTCGTTTCGCTGTTGCAGCGCTGCGACTGGCTCGCGCGCGCCGCCCGGTCGTCCCTGGCCTCTGGCTCCGTTTCGCGCGGCGATCGCACTATACCCTTCCGTCGGCGTTGCTCCGCAGCAGTAGCTCCTGCGCGGATTTCAAAAGCCTATGCGCGGAGATGACGCACGCGCGTTGGGTGCGGGAAGTGGAAGCATCGGAATCAGCCGCAGCGGCGTAGTGAGCGCGCACTACGCTTGCTTCTCCTGAGCTGCGCCTCGGGAGAAAGTAGGCAGAGAATTCGTTGCTCCCTGCAGCGTTAAGTCGTGGGCGTATCTCGAAGTGGCGCATCGTGTCAAAGCGAACGGCTTGTTCGCGTTGTCGCCTGGTTCGCGCAATGCACGGCATTTGGAACGCCCGCTTTCGTTCTTTCTTGTACGTTAGCGCGAACGGTACGTGCACTTCTCAAGATGATCCGCCGAGAGGTCGGCCTTTCTATCAGCCACGAGAGAGGAAGTTTGCGAGGGAGCTGTTTGCAAGCTTAGACATACGGGGCGCAGTGGAAAATGTCCAGCACCGACGTTGACCTGAGGCTTCGTTGGCCACTCGGGGGTGATGGCAGCTTGCATCCACCTGAACGTAGCCTTAGTCTGGCTGTTCTCATACGCGTGGACTGGGATTATTGCCTTGTCTCAACGGGTGCTACTCCTTGTCGAGCTTGTGTTAAGGGATAACAATGCGCGCTAGACGAATCCGGTCTCCTTGTCTTATCCTTTACTACAGGTGCCCCTTCGTCGTCCACATATGCCTAGGTCAGCAGTTATTATTGCAGTTATCATCGTACAACCGACGCTGGATAGTTTATACTCGAAGGGAGCCGAAAGTTGGTTCGAATTTTGCGCGGTTCCAGTCTTTTTGGACGAGACTGGAGAGATCTCTTCATACTAACGAGAGCCCATTGTATTATTATTGAATACCCGCTTATTGCGTCAGGACACTTCTATGCGCTTCGCGGTGTGTGCGTCGGCCACGGGATAACGGCAACAGTAGCGGCTTCTGCTGCAGCTTTTTCTTCTTTTTTTTTGACACGTTGCCCGAAAAAGAAGCGAGACGCTCTCCTTGCCACGTAATGAAGTGGGCGGCGGGGAAAAAAAAAAACAGTGCCGAGGAGGAGGAGGAGGAGGATGCCGGGCGAAGGCGGACAGCACTTTCCGCGTTCTTCGGCGGCCCGCTTTCTTTCCGTGCGCCGCCGCCAAACCGCTTTGTTATCTGGCCGTCAACGCGTTGTTGTCCCTTTGCCGCTTCCTTTTTTCCACATTTCTTTTCCTCTCCTCCTGCTTTCCGTGTTCATTCCCTTTTGAAGGACTGCGAGGAGGAAAAAATGAGAGGGGGAGGGGGCGACGGCAGACATAACTATCAGGGCGCCGACTCTCCTGACCTGTGATGATTTTTGACGGCACACTGGGTTGCGCTCGTGACGTGAGCGGCGATGCATCATCAGCATTGGCGGGCGGGTGTCGGTGCTGCGGCACTGGGACTTGATCACACGGGGCGAAAGAGGATAGTACGGAGGAGAGGAAGAGAAAAGGTCGGACGATGGCCGACTTGGGGGAAAGAGGGCTCGAAGCGAAGCAGAAAAAAAAAAAAAAAGTAGAAAAGGCCTCTCGATGATGTTCGGCCGATCGGCGACGTCTGGTAGCCGGCGTATCAATGGAATGGCCGCTGCTTTTGCTGCTGCCGCCTTTGCGGCTACCGCTGCTCGCGTGTCTGCGCACTTGTATCCGGATCTGCGTGGCCGCGAATCTATCGGATCATCGCCGAGGCGGGCGCAGTGGACCGTCGCGGTTTCCCGAGGACGCTGGCTGTTCTTTGGGGCGGCGGTGTTCTTCGGTGAGCTTTCGGTTGAGCCCCCCCCCCCCCCCCCCCCCCTCCCTTCGCTAGAGGGGCGCGAAGTGTCGTCGTCGCCTGGCGGATTTGGGACGTGCGGCGGCGGGGGAGGACACGATAAAATTAAAAGTAGGCCCTTCGCGGTATGCCTGTCCGCTCGAGGACGTGGGGGTGAGGATTGACGGGACACTGGGATCGGCACCGCGCCGGGTACTGTGCTGCGCAGTCGGGAGAGAGGAGTAGCCCTTTGATCTTGGTTCGTCCTGCAGAGGGTTGGTGACCCTCTTTCCACAAAGGAAGGGTAGCAGTGATGCAGCCCTGCGTAACAAGAGCGAAGGCTTTGCGTCACTCCGCTGGGGGGGGGGGGGGGGGGGGTGAAAGGTTCCGACGAGTTTGTTTTCGTGGCTTTTAATCCGGCGTCGCTCTAATTGGCTTTGACGTCTGCGCGCAGACGGAGGGCACGCGAGCAGCCTCTTCGGCTGGACCGACAACTTGCAGTGTACAGAGCGAAGCTCTCCTTATCAGGAACCGCAGCCACCGGCACCAGGGTCTTTATCGGGAGGTGTGCTTACGGGCACCTCGTCGTCCTGTCTGCACCAGTATCTGTCTGAGCGAGGCGCACTTTCTTTAAACTCTCGGTCGCTGTCCCTTTTGCGGCTTTTCAGTACCTTCGATGAGAGCGTAGCCGTTCTCGCTTAGACAGGAGGCACCGCGTGTTCTTGCCCAGACTGGCAGCTGCAGGGACGCTAGTGTTTTGATCTCGGTTCGCTTCTCTCGTTTTCCTTCATTTCAAGAGATGCAAAAGGGCACGCGTGCTTCGAGAGCATCCGAGGAAGGCCCGGAGGGCCATGGGTCGAGTCGGCGAGCGGCAGTTCATTAGCGACGCTCGCGCTCTCCGCTTTGCTGTTTTTGTTTTTTGTTTTCTCGGCGCCCGTGGCACTTCCGTGCCTGGAGGCAGGAAGCGCGCAGCGACTAACGGGACGAGGGGGGGGGGGGGGGGGGGGGTGGGGGGGGGGGGGGTGTGCGTGCCACCGGTAGCTGTTGCGGTGGCTTCCAGCGGAGGAAGAAAGGGAAGGCCTCCCCCCGTTGCGGCGCTCTGTGCCCCGCGCCGCGTGACAGACACAATGGTATGGCCTAGCGTGCTCTTTTTCACCGAGGTTTAGACGCGCACTCCTAGACTGCGCAGCCACCTGCCAGGAAGGAGACAAAATAGGCAACTTCTTTGCTCTCTTCGTGTGTGCTGTGCTTGCTCCACCTGAGCGCGGCGTGCCCGAAAACGGAACGAAAAATGCTTAAGGACCATTATAATTGAGGGCTGCTTGGGCTCGCGGCGAAACTTATCCAGAGAGAGACAACGCGATTAATCGGGCATTGTCTTGAGCGTGCCTTTTTTTTTTTTACTTGACCCTGTTGAATACGGGGACGTTCCGATCGAGGAATACATCCCGCCCCCCCCCCCCCCCCCCCCCCGCCCTTTTTTTTCCCCCAGAGATTTTCAGTATAAAACTGGGTCTAAAGCGGGAAATTTTAAGAATTTCAGGAGAAATGGGGTACGTATCTTTTGTTTACTGGTGAAACTGCAGCATTGCTCGATAAGCTTATGCCGTTAGCGTACGACATCGGTTGCGCTCTGGGAGTTCAGGTTGTCTGCCGAACAGTAATAGAAGGAAAAGGAAGCGGTCCCGTCTCGTGTCGTGTCTCGCCCCTCGCCTTTGCGCGAATGCAGTTTGCGCAGTGCGTTTCGGTCAACGGTGACGAGAGTTTGTCGCAGCAAAATCGGAAATGCCACCACAGCGGCGGCCACCACAAGAGCAGATGCGCCCCGCAGTGTAGCGTGCACTGCAAACACCGCTGAACGAACTTCAAAGCCGCCCGAGGCCCACGACGTGGACCGCCCCCGCTTCAGATGCCAACGCCATCCTTATGAATGCCCGCGAGGAGGCCGGAGAAGGCACTAACAAAATTCTCTCTCTCCGGCACTTCCTTCGAGGGCTCGCAAGGCTCGCCGCTGTCGCTCGAGTAGGGGAAGGAAGGAAGACAGAAAGAGGTACCGTATGGGTGAAATGTTTAGGGGAATCCCCCGAGGGGGAGTAAATTTGTAATAAGGGAGCAAAGCACTCATTAGCATCCACCCATGCGCAGCCGTATACGGTTACAAAGGAAAGCTGAACAGCTTTCGCAGAAACTTTGTATACTATAGTTAACGAAAAATTTCTCTTGTCCTGGGTTCGATCCCGTTCCTTTGGGATGCACTGTTCTGCAACAAAAAAAAAAGTGTACGATATGTGCAGGTTTCTTGAAATTGTTTATTCGTTTGCTTTCCTCACGTTAGCAGAAAGCCATTGAGGACGGCAGTTCTGTGCTAATAGCGGCGTGTAATTCATGGGGACGAGCGGACAAAGGTCCCACCGCCGGCGCGCTAGGGTGGCCAAACAACGCAAATGTATGGTGCGGTTTCTTTCTTGCTGAAGGCGTCTGTCTCCCCTCCTCCTGTCGCCCTCCTCCTCATATTAGACTGCCGAAGATGGATGCTGGCATTGTCTTGGCGACAAAGCCGCCCACATTTTCCGCATTTAGTGCCTGCTCGGGCCCGTGTTGCCGTACGCGCAGCATTCTTTAAAAAAATAAAAATAAAATAAACGGTCGGACAGAACGGCGCCTTGATTGTGTTTGGCTCTCCCGCGGCGGCGGTCGAAACGAATTCGTCGGGAGTGGCCTTTGGTGATCGATGCGCGGCGGTGGCTGTGAAGGCGTCCCGTTCGTCCTGCGCGTGTGACCTTTGCTGCCAGCGCGCTTCATCGCGCGGCCCTTTGGGCGCGACGGCGCGTGAATGACGTGGACGAGGTGCAGGTTGATTGATGCCCATTCATTTGGAAGCGTGTATTCGCTGCTTCTGCGCGAGGCTGCACGCTCTACTCTGCTTAATGCACGAACGTGGAACTCCGCCCGCCGTTTCTTTTCGGTCTTCTTGGCTATTTCGCGTTTCTTTGAATCTGTAGCGGACTTTCGCGTTTTACTTTGTTTGCGCTGTAGCTGTTTAAAAAATTCGATTTTTCCCTCGGCAGCCCACCATCGCATTGAGGGCCATAGTGCCTGTGGCACCCTTCAGACAGGCATTAATGTACTATCGCGCTCAGTATGAGCTACACGGCGGCGTGTCCGAGCGCTTGTACAATGGAGCCAATCATGACGTGTTTCCGAGTTATCGGAAGGGAGTTTGGCTGGTCCAACAAGCGCGCTGGAACCCCTCGGCCCCGTTTATCTGAACGACATTGCTGTCATTTTTTTTTTTCTTGTTCTCTTTGTGTCCGCTGAAGAACCACCTACAAGATGCTACAGCATTTTTGCCGCCGACCAGACATGGTGTGCGAAACTTATCAAGGAATGAGCGCTTCTTTCGTGCAGGAAGCACAGTTACATACTAAAAAATACCGATTGTGCGAATCGAGACGGGCACGAGCACGAAGTTTGGGGTCATTCTATGGCTACCGTTATTTCCGAAACTGATATCGCAACGAGACTAAGCGAGGGTGAAGGTGAAAGCAAGTGGAGATGATGCGCGCTTGCAAGAACAGCTGCACTCTCTCCAGGTAACTGGGCAGCACGGCACGATCGGCGCCACTGTATAACCTTGGAGAGCGCTCGGCCACACGCTCGCGCGGTGTAGCTCATACTGCAGTGTACGTACATGTGTGTACATGTGTGTACGTACTACATGTTCCATTTCAGATGCGTCTTTCTCGTCGAAGGCCATCTCGGCAGGAAAACCTGCAAACTAGCTGCCTACCCAGTCTGTGTGTGTAGCTTCCGAAAACTGCACAGCTCTGGTGCGAATCGCGGTGGTGGCAGGACACGGTCGACGAATTGTCTTTCTTCCGTGATTGGACGGCCTACGGACGAAATTTTTCTTTCCTTTCTGCAGTCTTCTTAAAGGGGCCCCGAAACACTATCTTAGTTGACTATTTTGCCTATTGATCGCATATAGTAAGTTAAAGTGGTGCTATTAGCGTCGGTAATACCGCGTATATTCCGTTTTTTAATATTTTAATGTCCTCCCAAAAACAAATTCATGGCTCTGATGGTGTCCCCACACAGTGGCGGGCTTCAGCAACGGATATGACATAACTTGGCGCGAGCTTGATGATTGTACAAACAGTAAATATACTGCAAATTCTGTGAATAAATAGAGAAACATTTTGTCACCTGTCCGCGTTTTATATTAGATCAACAAAAACAACTTGTTTGTCTTAGATAAAAGCCCTGCACAGCAAGTAAAATAAAAATACAGCACCAGGGGCTCTGTCATGGAAATGACGCTGACAGTCTCAATAAGAACGACTTACAGAGTGCAGGCAACCGTGGAGTGCGAACTTCCGCGACGTGCTCTGGCAGGCTGTTTTGATTGGTTGCGCCAGGTGCCGTCATCGGGAGAGCGAAATAGGAGTGGGAAGCCCCGCCAAAATCGAGTTGAGGGCAGCGTTTTGTTTGCTTGTATTTTGAAATTTCTTCATTGAATAACTGCCGTTCCTGTGCATCGATTCCTGTAATTCTTTTTAAGTCAGCTTCTCTGTGACATAAAGAATCCACCTGAAGTATAGCCGGTATCCCTCAAGCAGTGTTTCGCAGCCCCTTTAACTCGCGCACCTGCCAGCGCATCGCGGTTCTCGTGGGTTCGGCCTGTCCGTTCTTGCTGGCATATCGGTGCGCTCGCAACCTCCGTCCATTCATCCGTCAGGCCGGCGTGGGCGCGCACGCGCTGAGACGCCGGCGGCCCGCCTCCTTTCGTTGCACGTCGGGTTGTGCGGTGGCGTGCGTAAAGGGTTTCGCCAAAATGAACGGCTTGGTTGCCGCAATGGCGAACGAATAATACACGCGGTCGCGTCGATTCGAATGTGCGCGTCCGCCGCGATATGCCCCCCGAGTATAGATAGGATCGCGGAGATGATCATGCAGCCGGAACCCGCTCCGGGACCCTTATTATTATTGATCCTCCTCCTCGGCATGCAGTGAAGGCCGTCGTTGAGGAAAGAGTCGGGTAAAGACGTGTCTGTCCGCGCCCTCGTTCTCCCTCAAAACACCCCCTTTCCGGAGAAATACAAAACAAAAAAGGACGTGACGAGGCTGGATTCTGCCTTTGGCATTTGCGTTCGACGCCTGTACATATAATTGCAGTGGTCATCGCTGCCCCGTTCCGTGTCGAGTCGGAGGAGCGTCCGCGCACTAGTACACCTCTACGCGCGTGAACGTCTGCATATGGCTTCTCCCGCTGCCGCCGATTAGACTGCGTTTTGCGCTGCATCGGTCCCTTCGCTCTTTGGCCGCGCTCGGCGTGGCCTGGAAGGAGGCTGACTCGCGCGAAATCGAGTGCGCGTGGCGTGCGGGGACGCCATTGACCTGGGCTCACGAGCACGCTCCCTGCCCGCTTCTCCTCTTTGCTCATTTCTCGCCGGCATGGAGGAAGAAAAACTAGGAGGGAGCATGACGTCACAATCTTGAAGCCTAGTCATAAAAAATATAATGGAAAGAATCATGGGAAATAGGCCCTCACGTGACAAGGCAGTGGTAGCTCTTAGCCGGATTTCGGTTTCGGTTTCGCTCTTTCGTTCTACGAGCAACTGCGCGACCATCTGCTTGTGTTAACTGACGGCTCCGTGGTGAGCGCAAACTGCTCGCTCGCCGCAGCGGCCACCACCCCCGAGCGACGCGTGCGCTGACTGCGGCGCAGTGGAGATATTGGAGCACATGCTCCTTCGCTGTGCCGCTTCTGCAGTGCCGCGTCGCGAGATTCTCGCGGCCTGCAGGGCGCTGGGAATCATCCCGGACAGTCTCGAAGCGCTCCTGTGGCCGCGCGGCAGTGCGCGCACCCGTGACAGAACAATGGTGAGCCTCTGTGCGTTCATCGAGCAGGCGGGCTTGACTTCCCGCTTGCTCTTCGCCAGGTAGTGCACCCGTGACACGAACGCTCCGTGGGTGCTACCTCGGACGGTTATACGCGGCCGGGCGCCCCACCCCGGCCGCTAGTGCAGTGTGCCGCGCGCGCGATTAGTCCGAGACAGGACGCTACGAGCGCGCGGCTATGTATACATACAGTTTACTTCTTTTTGTAAGTGATTGTGCGCAGTGGCCAGGAGACCCCGCGCAGGGGCAGACGTAAAGCCGCCGGCACTCTCTCTCGACAGCGAGAGAGAGAAAAATACTTCACTGCTGCATTTCACGTCGGAACCGCGTATGTGCGCGAGCGTATTCGGCACGACTTGTGCCGTGCCCATGGGCGGGCCGAAGTCCGCCTGAGAAATAGAATCTTGCGCAGCGCGCCGAAGCCCTCGTCAAAACACGTCCGTCCGCCGTGAGTGCTCTGGAAGCCGCTGCGCCCTTTTTTAGAGGCTCGTTTCTTCGTCTACTCTCGAGTTCTCCGCTTATAGCATGCGCTGAAATAAACGCTCCGTATGTGAGTATAACGACGAAAGGAATTCCTCTCCATTCTCTTTATGAACCACAGTTGAACAGTGACGAGGTCGCGGCCGCACCCTTTGATGAAAAGTTTACCTGCAGTTTTCTACAGTGCACCCAAAAACTCAAGAGTGTAATCAACAGAAGTGTTGAGACGCGGAGCCTTCAGACAACCTCGAGCTCGGTACGCATTCCGCCAAAGCTGCAACACAGGCGCTGCGCTTCTGCGCTACATCGGAGCACGGACGTTCACTAAAAAGCACCGCTGGTTGGCAGTCTGGTAACTGTGGAGGAGGGCCTATTTCCCATGAGTCAGTGCGCAAAAGGGCCCTCGGCAGCGGCGTCAGAGGAGGATGGCTTGCAGAGGCTGAGCGCACTCTCTCCTAGTTTTTTTTACCTCCATGCTCGCCGGACCGTGCGCGGCGCAGTTCTCGCACCGAGGGGTCGCTGTAGCCGGCGAGTCCTCTTTTGACGCACGTCCGGGCTGCCGATGCCTTCGACGGACGCCGGGTTTAAGCAGGGAACACATGTCCGGCAACGCGTCCGGCGCGCCGCTCCGGTCGCCGCTTCCGAACTGCCGCACCACAGCAAGCAGGGACACACAAGGAGCGGTGAGCATCGCTGCGCCGCTCAACCCAAGCTCCGCCCACAACCGGCGTCGCACTTCGCCGCCGCGCAGCGGTGCCTGAGCGCAGCGGTGCCTGAGCGCTGCTTGGCTTGGTGTACAAATATTGCAAGAAAAGACGGCATCGCCTTGTTATCAGAAAGACTGCATGCTATACTCGAGCGGCGACAAAGCATGCCTGCTTATGTTGCGAGCTTTCGGCAACGGCACCGCTCGCGGGCGCTCCGGGCGACGAGCTCTGCTGCTGCCTGTCTGCCGTGGTCGTCGCTAGGCCTATAGCCTGCTCCGCATCGAAGCGGCAGGGGCCGGCGCTTCGGAAGTCGCCTGCGCTATAATTCAAGGCCTATTCTTCACTCCGCTTTGCTGTCAACAGCATCATCACACAATAAAATAATAGTATGGTCAGTTTCTGTGGCGCCTTCAGCAGCGGCTAGCGGGCGCCAGTCGAGCCGGACCCCAGCGTCGGGCCAGCTAGCGGCAGCTGCGAGGCGGTTCTCGCAACTAATTCGCTCGTACCACAGTTGTTACTTTTACCAGCAACTCGGTATTGGCCAATGAACCAGAAAAATGATATAATTTTCTCATTTCCCTATCCCAGGGTTTATTATTTACGTCAAGAACACTCATTAGCTCGTTTTTATGACGCCAGCAGACGCGATCCAGGCTGGTCGACTGGCAGGCTCGGCTTACTTCACGTTCGCACAAGAAAATACAGAACAGCCATGCTACCAGAAAGGATGCTTCCTAGATTCGAGCAACGACAGCATGCCTGTGCTAGAGTGGAGCTTTCGGCAACGACATTGCCTGCGGCAACGCCGGGCGACGAACTGCGCGCTAGTCCCCGACTGCCCTAGTCGTCGCTAGGCCTAGTGGTTTCGTATCGACGCCGCAGCCGCGGGCTCTTCGGGACTGGCCAGCGCTCAAAAAAGGTGCTACACTCGGCACCCCTTGTTCGTTCTCCCAAATCCGGGACTGTTTGAACGAAGACACGGTGTTCGGTGAAAACAGCGCTGTCAAACTAACCGTACAATTGAGCAGCCGACACACCGCTCACCACGGTACCTCTGTCGTGCTCACCTGTGACGTCGCGAACTCGACGTCATCGTGACGTTGGCGCTCTGCGCGCTCGCATTGGCTGCCGCTGCCCGCCGGAGCGGCGTGCCGGACATTCGCCGGACGCGGTGCACCGGACATATCTACGCGGTTTGACGCGTCCGGCGGTCGCCGGCTGGCCGGAGCGGCGCCGCCGGACGCGGCGAGCCGGACCGGATTCGGAGCGCCCGCCTGACATGTGTCCCCGCCTTTAGGCTTTCGAGGCGTGTCTGGGATCGCGTTCCATGTGCGAGCCCTGTTTGAGAGAAGCTGGAGTGGTGGGTGGGGGGGGGGGGGGGGGGGGGAAGGGGGGGGGGAGAATTAAGCGTCCTTCGTGATGTAGACGTACGCGACGGTTGTTTGCCCTTGCCGTTCTGGTGCAGGCTTTTCGCACTGACGTCACAGCGGCCGCCATGTTGGAAGACCAGGAAAAATCTGCGCAGCTGTACCGGCGACAATCTGTGTGTGTCTTCTGGTCCTGCGTCCTTTTTCGCTGGTTTTTCTCACTTGAGTACGGCCCGCTTACCGCCACCTGCACCGTGGGGGCGCTCCATCATGGCGCTCGTCTCTCGCTGGAGTCACTGGAAGCTTTGCCAGAGTGTCGTATTCCTCCTCTCCACGCCTGCGGATTTAGTGTGTCCAGTAAAACAATCACCTTTGTGGTGCCAAGTTTATATGCCCTCGCAACGTAATTATTACAGCTAAAGCTGTAGAAGTTTCGTTTAAGCCATTTAACATCGGCAGCCGTGACGCGCTAACGGACACATCCGAAGCGCCTACGCGCCCAATACCGCGCCGCGACAAGCGTTGGAGAACATACGCAACTCGATGGCCTGTCGCCTCCGGTCGCTGGTACTCCCGCTCAGCTCAGCTCAGCGAAGAAAACGGCGCGAAGGGCCGTACCGCATGCCGAGAACTGCGTTCTCTGATTGGTTGCAGCGACCGCAAACCAGCGAGCCACTTCCGGCGCAGGCACGAATATCTGACATTGACAGATATTTGCCAAGCGCCAGCGCCAGCTCGCGTCTGTGCCTCGCGCATGCGTAGACCGGCTCACGACATGTCTGATCACTGTGAGTAAACAAGATACTTGTTTTATCCAGCAAAGGAAAACAATCTTTGCAACCTCTGCAGTGCAAAGCAAGGTTAGAGGACACATCACCTTTTAACGACCTACGGTGCCTACGGTGGTACGGCCTACTGCCTTGGATCTTGAAATGAGATCCTGGGGCCCGCGCTTTGTTTTTCAGTAAGTCGTGGCCACCCAGACGGCTTTTTTTATTGCGAAAGCAATACTACTCCCAAGAACGGCCTTTCGCGTAGCGGCGACCACTTGGCATGTTTGACCTTTAGAATGACGCCTGACGTCATACCATGCCTAGTGACGTCACAGTGTGACGTTATACTAGGAGCGAGAGACGGGCTACCAACTCGGCTCGCCGGATAATGGCGCGCTGCGCTCCTCCCGCTAGAGGCGCTAGTGACGTTTTGGCGTGACGTCATACCAGGAGTGAGAGATGGGCTACCAACTCGGCTCGTCGGATAACGGCGGCCGCTTGGCACGGCGCGCCGCGCTCTTCTCACTGCTTTCGCAACCTACCAGGCTTAACCAAAGCTAAGCCCCCGCCAATTTTTTTTTTTTTCTTGTAAACGATGTAAAATCGACGGTTGCGTCAGGGCGATACTGCAAGCGCGCGAGCTGGCACGGCAACCCCAAAACAACTAATTTCAGCACTGTGCGTTGTGTAGACGGAAGCCGACGCGAAAGACAGGGCACTGACGGAAGTGCTGGCTGTCAAGTGTCAGCTGCCATCTAGTCCCGTATCGGCTTGACAATCTGCGACCATCTTTGTGTAAAAAAAAAAAAAAAAAAAGACTTGCAATGTTGTGTTAAGGCTCTCCAAGTCCGGTCATGCGTCAGGACTTGCACACCAGGCTGAATCGGCGCCTGTTCTCTGAGATGCATGCGGTGCGCAAGCCGTGATTCCGCCCGTAGCGCCCGGCGACTAACGGCCGAATCTATGCGCGCGGACTGCAAGCGGCAATCTCAATGCGACACGCGTAGAAAACACGCTTGCGGAGCGGGAGCTCATCTGCTACGTGTACCCCGAGCATGGCGGCCGGCGGCGCTGCTGTGGGCCGGTGCATACCACCTCTGCGTCGTTTTCCTCGTATTGTTGACGCCCTGAGCGGAGAACGTTTCCAGCAGCCGTACGTGCTGCTCTCTGCATTCCGCCCCTTCCAGACGTCGCCGTCTGACGCAGCCGTGTGGCCGCAGTGTCCTCTACTCTCCACCTTTTGTTTTTTCCTCTTTTACCGGCGCCTGCACCGGATCTGGCTGCGCTGCTGCTCCGGTATGCGCGGTGCCCATCGCTGCAGCAGATGCCGTCCCCCCCCCCCCCCCCCCCCCCCCCCTCTCCTTTGCGCACTGCAGCCGCTGTCCGTAGCACTGGCGTGGCGTGCGTCACGGCGATCTCCGCAGTTGCGTGCACCGCTGCCGAAGGCGCGCCTTGCTGCTTCGTCGCCGTTCAGTGCTTGAACGCGTCCGCGACCCGCGTGCGACGGAGGCAGCGCTGTCTGCGCGTGGATGACTTGCAGCGACCTGTAGGGTAAACTAACGAGGACGGATTTGCGGCTGTCGGCGATGCATTTATTTGTACGGGGGAAATTTGGCGGCGGTGAAAGAGACTGGGGAAGTGGTCGCCGGCGCTGAATGGCGTCTCCCCATGCACGTATCCTTCTAACACATCCGCCGACGTTTGTTGTGCTCAGAGAAAGTGGTGCCCGTCGCAGGCAGCTGTGACGTAATTTTGGTGTGCCCAAAATGCGGCGCGCATATTTCTGTGCTGTGCTGCTCTGCGTTGTTCCTCCCCCTCTGCCCTGTGTGCGTGCTCCAGTGTCGCGCTTTTGTTCTGCGCCGGTCCCTTTTCGTTATTTCTTTTGGTCACTGCGCGCGCGCTGAATGGCGCTGTCTGCGCGGACATAAAAGGGGAAGCGGAGTGACCGGACCGCCAGGCCTGGCGCATCGGGACGAAGGACGAGGTCACTGTGTCGGCACCGTACCCGGTCGTTTCGTGACTGCGGGCGGCCTGTGGTGCATTCCGTGCATGCACGGCTGTGGCTTGGTCCGGGCCACGTCTGGGCGTGGACACTGCTGCTGAGTCCGTTTTGTCCTGCCGCGGGCCCGCCTGCCTTTTGCTCGACTGTTTCCTTCGCGTGCACTTCGTCCCCAGTGGCGTCTGCGCGGCGTCCGCTTTTAAGGCCTTTAAGCGCTCATACTCGCGACCATGAGTCTGTCCGTCCGTCCGTCCGTTACATCTGAAGTAAAAGTCGTAACTAGTCATTACTAGTCACAAGTCATGACCAACTAGTCATTAACCAGTCATCAACTAATTAGTCCCGGCTAACTAGTCATGGACTAATTAGTCATGGCTAGCCAATCCAAGTCGCCCCATAGCCGCCTCGCCTACGGCCGTCGTCTCATTAGTGGCAAGGCTTTCGCCTCGCGCATTTCAGATCGTCAAAGTGTCCTCTGAATTATTTTGCGTAGCGCACACCGTTCCGTCTGAGACTGATGGCGGTTCCATTTGAACCATGGATTTACTCCATGGCTCTTCAAATGAGACAGGCTACACCGAGCACTGTTGTCGGTTCTTATACGCTCTTTCTCAGAGCAGTAGTGGTGAGTTAGGCAGCCCTGTGTAATGGCCGGATTTGAGTTCCTGTTGCGAGACTTCGTCTCAGAGGCCCGTGAAATCAGCACGGGCTAGTGCGTGTTTCGGGTTCACGTTGTATTTTAGCTGGAATAATTTCCATACCTTGTTGAATACGATGGTTCTCGTCCGAAAGGGTGTGCCGGGGGACCTCCAAGCGACCGTAGAGACCGCTTAACGATATCGCGTCATACTCTTGATGGAAGCCCCCCCCCCCTTTTTTTTTTTTTTTGCTCGAAAGGTGCCCGCCGCGGTGGCTCAGTGGCTACGGCGCTCGGCTGCTGGCCCGAAAGACGCGGGTTCGATCCCGGCCGCGGCGATTGAATTTCTTTGGAGAAGAAATTCTAGAGGCCCGTGTACTGTGCGATGTCAGTGCACGTTAAAGAACCCCAGGTGGTCGAAATTTCCGGAACCCTTCACTACGGCGTCCCTCGTAGCCTGAGTTGCTTTTGGACGTTAAACCCCAATAAACCAAATCAGTGCTATCGTTGCGCAATCGGGCTTGGAGACACTTCTGTTTAGGCGGCGTCTGTTTCGAATGCTGTACTGGCCTACATACTAAGTCGCAGTTAGCGAAGAGGGCGAGCGGCGAGTGAGGCGCGTCCCGGCTTTCGCAGCCAGCGAACGGGCGAAGACCCAGCAGGATGAACGCATTGTTACTGCCTTTTTGGACGTCAGTCGCAGCAGTCAAGATGCCTGCCAACCGGACGTAGCGTCAAGTTGAATGAAGCGCTCGGGCAGTCTGTTCTTTCCTTTCTGTCGCGAAAGACCGAAGATGATAAAACACGAGGTTGGCTCACTGCACCGGCGAAACGTTCCTCTCACCTCCCGTCCTTCGTGCCCCGCGTGTGGCCGCTTTGTCCCCCTTTTTTTTCTCTTGCGTCCAGCGGCGGGCCGTGTGAGAAGTGGACCAGCAGACCGCGATGCTTGTCTCTCGCTTTGCGGTGCGCTGGACGCTGGCTCTCGCGGGACAGTCGCGCGGCGGTTCTCGGCGAGAGCCGCCTCTCCGGGCTGGCTGCCCAGCCTCGCATCCCTCCCTGCCTTTTTACGTATGCGCGGGCCGTGTTTTCCGTGGTACCCTTGGGAGAGAACGGCGTGCTGCGAACTTCGGCGAAAGGCAGGCGCCCGTTGATACCCTATTTATAAAAGCTGGCGGTGATGCTGCTTTGTTATCGCTTTGTGCCCCGCCGCTCGCAGCTGCGAATGTTAGCGCGACGGTGTCTCGGTCTGGGAATCAATCCCGTATTCCGAGAACGGGTGTTCCACAGTCCCGTGGGCTGTGATCGCACTTTATGACGTATCGCGAACCAGTGCAGTCTGGGTGTGAAACGGGGTGTAGCCATTATTCGTCGCTGCATGTTGACCCAGGCTGTGGGAATAGACGCGCGTTTGGTTTTGGTTTCCGGACAACTATTAACGCAGTCGGAGAGAGCTGTACAATCGATTTTACTAGAAATAAATACTGGGTAGAGTTGTCCTGCGTTCCCCTTTCAGCCACCTTTTGTCTCACTTTTGTTCCCCATTATTGGAGGCTCGAGTTGACCATTCAGCTCAGTGGCCGGTGCTCTGTCATCTTAGCTCGCCTCTTGGGCCACACGGCATACCTTGTCTTCGCGTTTTCCATCGCTCCGCGTTTCGATCCTGCTGGAAGGCAGAATTGTTCGAGCACGGCACGGAACTACCGCTGTGTGCAGCTGCTGCACCCTGTCCCGTGCAAATTGAAAAAAAAAAAAAAAAATGTCTGCGACGTTCTCACCAAGCCGACCGCATTTCGCGCACGGTTCGTGTTTCTCGATGTCGGCTCCCGTGGCCTCCATCCCAGACCCGTGTAAAAGGTGTGTGCGCGTGCGCGCAGTATCATACGTGTGCGTCACCGTCTCCATGCAGATCAAGATGCACGCGAGAAAGGAGAGCATTTACCGTCGCCAGCGCGGGGATTCCGTCCGCTAATTATAGGCAAAAAGAACACTGCGCTGCGGTTTCTGCAGTTTTCTTTGCGGCGGCGGCGACAGCTGGCCCAGCGATAGCATTGTTTGCCGGCCGCGTCTTGGGAGCTTTTATCGGCAGGGGGTTCTCCCAGGCGCGCGCTCCGCTTTTGGGTTTCTTCTCTTTCCTTTTGTTTGTCCTCCCTGGGCTGTGTGTCGACGGCCGCCTTGAATGTGTCGCCCCCTCTGGAGTCTTTTCTCCATTCATTAGCTCCGCTTGCGCGGTCGGTGCGAACGGCATATTCAACGATACTGCGCCGCCGTCGAGTTCGTTCTTTCCTTTTCGGTTTCCTCGCGTCGGCGCTTGCAGGCTATTCCTGAATCCGTGGGACTGCGGCGCGGCGCCGTTTGTTAAAAGAACGGAGGGAACTTTTCCAGCTCGCTGTTTAACGCTCTTCGTTCGTCCCCCCCCCCCCCCCCCTCCTTTCTTCTTTCTTTTTTTCGTATGAGTTTTACTTCGTGCGTGTGGCTAGTTCGTCCTCTTTTCTTTCCTGGACTACTCTGTGCGCATAGAAGATTAGAAGCGAGAGTAGTGTGCACGTCCAAAAGCTTCTCGATTGCTCGCCCGTCGATGAGTGCGTCCCTTTGGTGCTGGAGTCGAAGATAGTCATTGTCGTACTGTTCTGTCGGCGCGCCGTGAAAGCACTGTCCAGCACTGTTCGGATCCATTGTTCACGGATGGAAGTTGTTCGGACACTGCACTCCTGGTGCAGTGGTCCTTTCGTTCTGAATCTTCCAGTGACGTTGTGCGCACACTTGTCGCACTGCTGGTTGAAAAGGCGAGTACAGAAGTAAATGCAGGTTCATCGCGCGTTTCACGGTACAAATTTTGTCTAGAGCGGAAGGAGCCGAGGAACGACGCGTTTCCCCGCTGCCGTGTTCTGTGCAGCTGTTCCTGCTTAGCGTCCTCTCTGTCTCCTTCTGCTTGCTCTTTAAAGGGACGCTGAGGAGAAATTGAAGTTGGCTTGTATCGACAGAATACCAGCTCCTGATGACAAAAACGCCACTCATACTGACAACAAAGCTCTTTTAACGTAGAAAAGAGCAAGAACCAAAATACAGGTATCGCCGCCACAGGCCAAACTCGCAAGTACGAGCGTGATGACGTCATAGGACAAAACAGTGTTGCTAGAACCAATGGTTCTAGCCACACTGAGACACGAGAAGCCACGAATCACTGAGGCGCAGCCAATGCATGCGCAAATCTCCTTGACGTCGCTATATGGAGCCACGTACCCGGCGGCTACGCGCGCGCCTGCAGCATTGGGACCAATCAGCGCCTGCTCACCGGCGGTAGGTGGGCTCCCGGTATTCTGCTAACGGTAACAAGGTACACGGTATGCTAAAGGTGTCTATTTGCGAGAACTTCGTTGACGACTTCGAGAACGGGACCCATCGTAACGCTGGCAAAACGCCGGTGCAAACGTAAACGATGCGACGGTAGCGACGGCCGCAATAGACGTTAGATGCCCTCAACGTGCGGCGGCCGGCGGTAGCTTTCTGTTCGGCTGCTGCTAGGCCGCTTTGCTGGCCGCCAGAAATCACGGAGTCTGCGTTACGTTATATGCACGTCATCTTTCACGTCACTTAGTCCTGTGTCGTCATAAGAGAATCCCAAGTTTGAATCAGAGCGGCGGGAAAAACTTTTTCAACTTTGAGTCCAAATTTCTTAAAAATAAATGCATCTTTCGCTGCCGGCCAAGTGGCAACAAATCCATGAAATGCCGAACTGTCGGATTTTGCTATAAACAAAATATTAATAGAGCTCTCCTCACTGTCCCTTTAATGTGGTTGTTGTTCCCGCTCCGTCTGTGCCCTTCCGCCGTCGAGGCCCGCGATGATGCGGCCCCCTCGCTCGTCCTCCGCGCGCTGCTCTCCTGCGCTCGGGGCACGCCGGTCGTTGCCGCCAGCAGCATCTGCTCGGAGCCGCGCGCTGGAGGTGTCGGCCACGCGCTGCAGGAAAGCGCCGCAAGTGCGCGAGAGCATTGTCCTCGGGGGAACGCGTCTGCTTGTCCCCTTCTCGTGGATCATTTTCTCCTTTGTTTTGTTTTCGCTGTACAAAAGGATGGGGGCTTGCATTTCGTGTGACCAGTGCTTCCGGAGTTGTCGCGACGAGCCGCTTTTGAGTCCGGCCCGCTTCCTGTGTTTGGGGTCGCCTTTGGTCTTTCGTGTGTTACCTTCGCACTGTGCCTGCGCCCCCGTGGGTTTCTTTGCGTAGTGTGGGTGGTGCTGGCTTGGAGAGAAAAAAAAAGAAAGGGGGCGGGGCCACAGAGAGCGGGGATATTACAGCATTGTGGCCCGTGGCGAAGATCACGGTGTCGAAAACTACGCCGAAGCGTGAGAGGGTGCACATGACACGGGATATATCTCCGCGATGTCTTTGCCCACGGCATGCATCGTGTTGCGGTGC
Source organism: Amblyomma mixtum (assembly GCF_055824585.1). Taxonomy (NCBI): domain Eukaryota; kingdom Metazoa; phylum Arthropoda; class Arachnida; order Ixodida; family Ixodidae; genus Amblyomma; species Amblyomma mixtum. Next base: position 39,149,950 of record NC_143016.1, on the reverse strand, counting down.
TTTTATAGGCCGATATCCGCAGCACTGAACACGGTGAGAGCGAACACTTAGTCAAGCGTCGATTAGAGCTGTAGTCGAGCGCTCAAGTCCATGCGTGCACAGCGGACCTCTTCCGGCCGCATTCTTTCCGTAAGCGCTCTTGCCAGGTCTCTTCTGCCGTCCTTTCCTCGTTCTTCGACACCTTTTCATTTTGTATACCCTACTTTTTTCTTTCTAATTGGCCTGAAAATTCCGTGGGTGTTTCGCCTAATTCGTTTACGCTTGTGTCAGCCGCTGGCTTTCACGCACCCTCTATTTCGGTTGTTACTTTCAACCGTGGTAGTTTGACACAACGGGTGCGATCGCAAACCGCACCGAGCCTCCGTGCCTTTCAGCGTCTCTCGGTTAGGCTCGTGCGCAACGGGTCACACCAGTTGTGTCTCGGGGGACGCAGCTGAAACGATGGGTTGAGCCGTTGGCGGCTATTTCTCGGCAGGCGTTTTGCTCCGGATTCACTCTCCGCCGTTTCCTCGTATGATGCGGTGGCTTGCGGCTCGGGTGCGCGGAAAAGCCCCTGTGGCGGGGAACCGGTCCAGGTCGAAACCGAGAGTCACGTTAATCATTCCCCGCTGCGCAGTGATCTATCGCCGGGACATCGCACGAAACAGGATTCGCGGTTATCGGCCTGCCGCCTTTTTCGCGTGGCCGCTCGGGCCCTTATGCTTGCAGCAGGCCACGTTTGTCGTCCGGCTTGTGCTTTTTCGCACAGCAGCGCAAAGCTGAGCCGAGACACTTTGCGGGGGGATTAGAGGCCAATGAGGCATTGTGACGGATGGCCACTTCTCCTTCCTCGACCGTTCTTTTGCGCCGTTCCGCCGCAGCTTATTTCCCTCGGTTCCGCATTGACAGTTGGAGCGTGAGGCGGCTGCTTATCGTTGCTGCTTGTTGGATGTCCACGATGAGGCGATAGCGAGGTGACTGGTCGCGTGTCGACCGAGCCAGACTAGTAATGAGGCTCTCCTGGTGCGACTTGTTTTCCCGCAACAGTAACGCTGCAGGTTGCGCAAGGGCGAGCTGGGCGGATTTGTTTCCCTTTCCACCTCCTCGCGATTGGAAACTTTTAAGCGACCACCAGCCATGCTCGGTTTTTTCCTTGTCGCCCGCGGGGGCGTTCGTGATGTCGGTAAGCGCGCGTGCAGCCGTGTGCTCACGACTCGCCGGCTGCGACGGGCATCCAATGCGGCCGAGAACGCAGCCCACCTGCCCGGATGTCGCTGCTCGACGTCTCGTCGCCGCGGGGCTTCACTTCCGGCTTGGTTTCCGGCTCGTCAGAAGTGTCTCGGAAGAACTCCGGTCGGTGCACTTGCGTGCCTGCGGCAGGTCTTTATTTAAATATAGAAATGCGCTCTCGGGATCGCACGCCAAATTTCCGTGGCAACACCTTGGCTTCTGCACTGCAGAGCGTCTGGGTAACAATGCAGAACACTGATGTGTGTTATAAGCATGCGCCATACACATGCTGTGTGCAGCTTACGTTGCATACGTGACTGCTGATGTATAGCGATATAGGTGATCTGTGCTATCCAGCTGGTCTTGGAAGAACAGTGAGTAGTAATAGCCGAAGAAGATGGTGGCCTCGGCAGTGCACGGGCTTATATGGGATCTTCGGCCAGAAGAGGTGAGGCGCGGTATTCCGCCGCGAAACGCTGGACGCTGTCCGCATAACTTTTTTTTTTTTTTATCGTTACGCCCGTCTTGTATGGCGGTCACGGCGCTTGTTCATTACGTGTCTGAAGGGGGCATAAAGAGCACGCACGGAGGGCTATTTAAAAGAGAGAATGAAGACATTTCCATGCCATGCAGCTTCCGGCCGAACATCCGGCTGCATCGCGAGGGTGGGAGAGTACCCGATCGGAGTGTCGGAAGACATTAGGGCAGCGATGCATTTCGTGGCAGTCGCTGTCGGCGACATTGCGTCACTCGTGCCACGATCCGGTCGCACTCCGTGTGGCCGGCAGGTTCGATCGAGCGTCCACGCATGCGGTTTCGATCGGACTGTCGAGTGGAGTTAGAAAACCTCCTTTCCGGGTTTTTTAAAGCGCTGTTCGTGACAGCAGGGCGCGGTTTTACCGTTTTCGAAAGAACTTGCGGGGAGTCGTCTTTTCGTCGGCCCCTTTAGGCGGTTGCGTGACGTCACCGAGCAGTGCGTGCAGGATATGCATGCGAGGCGTGCAGTACTTTTTTTTCTGTTCTCACGGTGCCCGTCCAGTGATGCCCCCTAAAGCTTCGGGGTGTTTTCTATAAGGCTCCTAGTGTTTTAATGACGGGGCACCTGTGTCCCCCTTGGCAGCGGGCGCGCATTCTCCAGCGTCTGACCGGCGTTGGAATTCAAGTCACGCCTCCGTCTACACACCGACGCACGCAAAGCGATCTGCCCGAGTGGTCAGTCCGCTCAGGGGCGTCCCAGTCAGGCCCGCTTGGCCGCACCACATTATGCCCGCGGACGGGATGCATGCTTGGGCGCTAAATTGGTCTTGCATGATGATGGGGCGAGAAGTTATTCCGGTCCGCCGTTCGAAACTGTAACTGCATGCGGCGGGGACGCGCGTGTGTACAGAGCGCACCGCTGGACATGCGTGTCGCCATACTTAGCACGCGCTCCGCCGTGTTCCGGTTGATTGGTTTTGCGCGAGCCGGTCCGTCTCGGTGGGCGCGCAGAAGCATGCACAACGTGGGACCCGATTATTCGACTACGGCGTCGCGCCGCGGGATGACGGCGACACCCCCGAGGCGAGGACTGTCGTGCTCGCACTTGTGGAACGGCTCTCGTCAGGACGCCGCTTATAATAAGCATTTAGCGCCTAGCCGGGATGCGCTTAACCCCGCGTGAGGATTAGCGCCTTTTTTTTTTTTTTCCTTCGCTCCAGGGGTTGACGATTGGCGCAGGCCTCAGACGTCGCTCTATCCCCATCTCGCGCCGGACTGGCTTCGGTAGCCTCCTGTGAAGTTTGCCCCCCAGAGGCTTCTCTTAAACGATACAGCTCACTCTCGCACTGGCCTTGGCTAAAACCCGCGATACACCAGTGGTGCGGGTAGAGGCCCTCTCCTTAGGCCTCGCCTTACAAATCAGTCTTTGGGTGTACCATCGGTTGGGTGCTGCAACTTTGGTCCTTGTTCACAAGCACGTGTGCGACATATGGTGCCAGGCCTGTCAGTGAACGGTTGCTGTGATCGCATTTCTTATCGGCGTGCAGACGACAAAAATAGGCTCGTGAAAGTTTCAGCTGCGTTTTCCTGCAGGCAGTGCGAGGAATATGCCTCCGTCCACATGCTCAGTTTCTGAGCAAGACGGAGAAAGAAGAGAGAGCGATAGCGACAGCGGGGGTCCGCCTCGCAAATGAACCTCTTTCTGCCGGGTCTCGTGCGCAACCCTCCTCACTAAGTGGCAGAGCTCACACCACCACTGTCGTTCCGACTGGGAATGGAATGCAATGAAGGCGAACTTTTTGGCGCGGAACGAGCGCAAAGGAGCTAGCGATAAAGAAGGGGGGTATCGATGTCAGTTTGCGAGGAAGACCCGCGGTGTTCGCGTTTTCGTCGCTCGCGGACGTCTTCCACTTCCGACGGCTCGTAAGCACACCGCGAAGTGTGCGCGCGCGCCTTCTGACTTTCCAGTTCACCCCCAGGAGGTATCCGCGCCCGGGGCCATGCGCAGATGCAGCCGGACAAGCCTGTTGTCGCCGGCGGTGGCTGTTCAGGGATCGGCCTTGGGAGCGAACGATGTCGGCGCATCCGCTCTGACTCACATCACGCGGCGCCGACCGAGCCTGTTTGTGGACGCAGTAATTCCACTGCGAAGGACGATGGGCGCGTGCAAGCAGGCGTCTCTCCGACCGGGGACGGCTTCGTATTCCCGTCCCGTCGCGTGTTGTGGTCGTAGACCGCGTTTTCTTGATCTTTCCGAGGTGTTGACACGCAATGGTTGGACGCGGATCCGTCTTGGCAGCACGTGCTACGTTTGTGCAGCCTCCCCCCCCCCCCCCCCCCCCCTCCCCTTATGCTTGGCCGCGCATTGCGTCGGCCGTTTCGTCCAGCTTGTCAGAAGGCGTCAAGCGGGAATCCTTGGGGCAGCCGCTGAACGAAGTGCGCTTCACTTGAGCGACGGCACCATATACGCTCTCGGACCTCTCGTCCACGCCTTTCCTGCCGACGGGAAACGCACGAAAAGAACTGTAGCGCATGCAGGTGTTCTCGTTTTACGCCGACTATTTCTCTCGGCGCTCGCGGCGGGCACTGCTCGCGGCGGGCACTGCCCGCTGCTGTCCCGCGGTGTTGCAGCTTCCGCCGCGCGTGTGGTCTCCGGCGGGGCGTGGGGAGCGCCAGGCGCCGCCGAACGCGCCTCGTGCGTTCGAACGCGGCCCGCCGAGCCTCAGAGCCACCGGTCTTCGATCTCCGATGCGCGCATTTCTCGATCACGCTCCCCGGTACACATCGCGTCTGTGGTTGGGCGGCGGGTCCTTTCTTCTTCTTGGCGATTCCTTCCCTCTCTCTCTCGGCCCTTGGCAGATCGCAGAGCGGCTCCCTGGTCACGCGTGTGAGGTGGAAACCGGAAGGCGTACTCTTCTGGGCCCGCCCAGCTGTCCTCCCGTCAGGAGAAACGTGAGGCATTGCGTTTAGTTGCGGGCCGATAACTTGACGCGTTGCAGCAGCCCAGCAGCAGCACGTATCGAGCGGCGTGTCACTGGCAGTTGCGTTAGAAGGAGTGAAGGGAAGGTGTTTTTTTTTTTCTTTACGTATCCTTGCGAGAGAGGCTTCACATCTGCGAGGTCGTCATAGTCGCATCACAAGTATGTTACATAAACAAAAAGTCAAGTTTAATGACGTCGCCACTTCGGCATCGCGATGCTCACACTGCGAAGGATATGAGGTGCAGCAGGATAGAGGAGCCTGTCGGCTGGCTAAGCACGCTTGTTTCCCTCAGCCTTCTCGCAAAAATGAATCGTGCTGAAGCACCTTAATCTGAGCGGGCTAAGCGTCAAGTGATCACTTTCAAATCGCGTCAGCTGCTGCACACGCACTGATTCCTGTGTCTGTAGTTTGTTTTATGGCGCAGCTCTTAGGCGCCCGTTCGTGGCTTCCAACACAGCGGATTTATTGCAGATCAAGAGCGTAATTAATACGCTACTGATACAGCAGAAGAACTAAGAACAAACATAAAATGCCACATGCCGTCATGCCATGAAATCGGGTTTTTTTCTTCTTTCTTCGATAATGTCACAGACGGTATGCTGACGCATTGATCTGCCCGTGCTATCTCACACGCTTCTTTGATTTCTCTAGTCAAGTCGTTATGGTGCCGGTACAAAATAAATGTCTTATCGACTGTCTTACGCTCCTGATCTGCAATAAATCCTCTGTGTTGGAAGTTGGCGCTTGTCCCGTCTCGTCTTTGTCCTGAGTTTTTCCCGCGCTATGATTACTGTGTTGCAATGAATTACCAACCTGCCCAAGCATATTCTGTTCTGAAGACAATTTTAGTATAGCGCGATTCGCACTCCACTACCGTGAACAGCATCCGCTGTGAGGTATACCTCCGCATTCCTGAGGAGTGCACGCCTGCGAGAGCGTCAAGCCGCGGATCGCGCTGCGTTAAAACTGTGATAACTCGACTCTTTGTCGCTTGTATTTGTCGATTTTGTTTTGAAACACAGTTACCAGGAACGGCAAAAGATGGCGCGTGGTTGCGCATCATTTTTCGCCGTATACATGGAGGAAGAAAAACTAGGAGGGAGCATGACGTCACAATCTTGAAGCCTAGTCATAAAAAATATAATGGAAAGAATCATGGGAAATAGGCCCTCACGTGACAAGGCAGTGGTAGCTCTTAGCCGGATTTCGGTTTCGGTTTCGCTATTTCGTTCTACGAGCAACTGCGCGACCATCTGCTTGTGTTAACTGACGGCTCCGTGGTGAGCGCAAACTGCTCGCTCGCCGCAGCGGCCACCGTCGCCGAGCGACGCGTGCGCTGACTGCGGCGCAGTGGAGATATTTGAGCACATGCTCCTTCGCTGTGCCGCTTCTGCAGTGCCGCGTCGCGAGATTCTCGCGGCCTGCAGGGCGCTGGGAATCATCCCGGACAGTCTCGAAGCGCTCCTGTGGCCGCGCGGCAGTGCGCGCACCCGTGACAGAACAATGGTGAGCCTCTGTGCGTTCATCGAGCAGGCGGGTTTGACTTCCCGCTTGCTCTTCGCCAGGTAGTGCACCCGTGACACGAACGCTGGGTGCTACCTCGGACGGTATACGCGGCCGGGCGCCCCACCCCGGCCGCTAGTGCAGTGTGCCGCGCGCGCGATTAGTCCGAGACAGGACGCTACGAGCGCGCGGCTATGTATACATACAGTTTACTTCTTTTTGTAAGTGATTGTGCGCAGTGGCCGGGAGACCCCGCGCAGGGGCAGACGTAAAGCCGCCGGCACTCTCGACAGCGAGAGAGAGAGAAATACTTCACTGCTGCATTTCACGTCGGAACCGCGTATGTGCGCGAGCGTATTCGGCACGACTTGTGCCGGGCCCATGGGCGGGCCGAAGTCCGCCTGAGAAATAGAATCTCGCGCAGCGCGCCGGAGCGCTCGTGAAACACGTCCGTCCGCCGTGAGTGCTCTGGAAGCCGCTGCGCCCTTTTTTAGAGGCTCGTTTCTTCGTCTACTCTCGAGTTCTCCGCTTATAGCATGCGCTGAAATAAACGCTCCGTATGTGTATAACGACGAAAGGAATTCCTCTCCATTCTCTTTATGAACCACAGTTGAGCAGTGACGAGGTCGCGGCCGCACCCTTTGATGAAAAGTTTACCTGCAGTTTTCTACAGTGCACCCAAAAACTCAAGAGTGTAATCAACAGAAGTGTTGAGACGCGGAGCCTTCAGACAACCTCGAGCTCGGTACGCATTCCGCCAAAGCTGCAACACAGGCGCTGCGCTTCTGCGCTACATCGGAGCACGGACGTTCACTAAAAAGCACCGCTGGTTGGCAGTCTGGTAACTGTGGAGGAGGGCCTATTTCCCATGAGCCAGTGCGCAAAAGGGCCCCCGGCAGCGGCGTCAGAGGAGGATGGCTTGCAGAGGCTGAGCGCACTCTCTCCTAGTTTTTTTTACCTCCATGGCCGTATACTAGTTACACCGAGGAAAAAAAAAATTAAAAAATGCGACTTGTTCACCGGGAAAATACATCTGCGCCAAAAGCTGCTCCAAAGTGACTTCGGCCAATCGCATCACTGACTGCGTGATTCGAGCTCACGGAAAGCTTGGACAGGTTCCCGTGCAGTTGTGTGTGACCCGCGTCCTCGCATCGCACGTTTTCTCCTGCTTTGGCGCATCCGCGCAACTTATTTCCTACAGCGAGAGTTTTCACTTGAAGGGAGCGGGACCTTGTGAGACTGCTTGCTCGTTTGCGTCCACATTTTTCATCGAGTCGCGGGAAAACGAGACTCCATTTTGCAGTTTCCCGGAGGACTTTGAAGCGTGCAGTCTGTGTCAGCGTTTACCGCATTGTAATCCGGGCAGAATGGGTGAACGTAATCGCAACGTCTGGTGCCGCTGATTTCTGTTTAACGCGACCGGCGTGTGCAGCAAAGTTTCGTAATGTTTACCGGAAGTGCCTTGTTTTGTACGGGCATGCCGTGCTGAGACTGTATAGCATCTGATTTAGCCAATCTGCCAGAGAGCACTGCGGTTGCATTGATACCCTGTATAGTTGCAGCCGAATTCTGCTGTGTTTGCCTGTAGCAAGAAGAAAGGCTGCGAATTCGCCCTTTAACTAGCTGTATTTTTTTTTCAAATTTGACCGAATTATTCGTCTGTTGCAAGGAAAACGTAGGCTCCAACTCTGTGAAATAAGCTAAAGCGCGCAGAATGTATCTCTTGTAGTCGGTGGGCTGCCTTGTCTTTCACCAGCTAACAGGATTGTGGCGAGTGGTAATTGGAGCACCTATTTGTTTGTTGTTTTTGTTTGTTTTTCTCTCATAACCTCCGACTAACAGCATTATCACGTATAGGTGCGCTAGCGTTAGAGAAGTCGCAGGTAATCCCCGAGGTCGGGAAAGGAAGCCCGTTGGTGCCCCGTTGCGGCTGCAAGGGGAACTCGCCTGTCAGGCATTTTTCGTTCGTGTGTGCTGGCCGGGTGAAAACACGCCGAGTAAAAATGTCACGCGCAAATGACACGCGCTCTCTGATTGAACAGCTTTCGGTTCACGCTTCCGCATTTCTTGCGCCCTGTCATGACTGGCACCACCCGCGCGTCCCCTTCTCTCGGCGAGTTCATTTTTCTCCCCTTTGTGAACAGCCAACCTCATTTACGCTGCAGGCCACGGTTCATTAGACACTGGTTGATGGGGGGAAGAAGCGTCCGCAACTTTTCCGCCGCCCCGTGGGAGAGGAAATCGGAGCGGAGGGTGACGCAAACCGGCCGAGCGCACAACCCCTCTGGCGCGTCGCCGACGCTGTATGTACAGCGCGGCAGCCGCAGAAGAGGCCGGCAGTGTGCGCGCGTTCTGTTCAAAACGGTGCAGCGTCGTAATAGCCCGGCGGTGTCGCCACTTGGTCACGGGCCAGGGCCGAATCGGATTGTAGCACGCCCCAGAGCTTACCACTCACGACCGCCCACGATTGGGTAACCACGGCCGATCGGGAATCTTTTTCGCGTGCCGGATTCGAGCCCCTGTTCCAGCTTCCGCGACTTTGTTCGCTTTTTTTAGCGGGACGAAAGCGCAGTGTTTTGTGTGGTGGTGGTGGAGGGCCAAGCCGGGGCAGCGGCTCACCAAACGGGTTTTGTGCGTCCTCCTCCCCCTCGTGCCGCGCGGTATTCGGCCGTCGCCGCGTTCCCGGCGCGACGCTGCTCTCGACTTGCCGGCCTCCTGCTGACGTGCTAAGGTGAAGGCCGTTCGTTGCACACTGTGTTGCTGTACTGGTCGCAGCAGTACTGGGCCGCGCTCTCGAGGCGTCACCGTTCACCCGTCCACACACTCGACGACAGCGCCCGCAGCAGCGGCGGCGACGACTTCACCGTTGGGGCAGGTGTCCCGGGACTGGCTTTCTTGGCTCGCGGTGGCGGCGATGCCTTGAGTGACTGCCGCTGGCCCGCCTTCTCAGAGGCTGTGCCGCAATACCTGGGCGAAGAGGGGCAGGTATGTGGAGGAAGCGGTCTGGCTCGCCCGACGTCCTTGCCGCATTCTGCGAGTGCTGAAGGAGAAACCTGCCCGCCGAGAGACTTGTCTGCCGACTTCGGTGCGGATCGGCGATGGTTGTGGCGTGGAACTCGCTGCCCGCAGGACAGATCCTAGTGTGAAACCGTCGGCTGATTTCCTTTCGGATTACGTGCGCGCTCTGTGGTGAGGCCGCTCTTCTTTCTCTGTGCGGCTTCCCACCATCTTGCAGCCATGAGGTACTACGACCAGTGCATCAGGGTAAGTTTGCTTCCTTCCCTGCGCTCTTTTGCCGAGCTGTCTTGTGGCGTCGAAAATCCCATGCGGGCTGATGACGCATCTGTCGCCACTTCTCCCCGTATGAGTTGTCTCTTCCGCATCTGCGAGGGGTTGCCCGCTCCGCGAATGCGTGAGTCTCCGCCCTCGCGGAAAGCGCACGTCGAAGCTGCCTTCAGTTGCACTTTGGCTCTTTCTCTCTCGAGCTCGGTTAGGCTGACAGTGACTCGTGTTCTCCCTTTATTGGGTCTCCACTGCGCCTCCATTGCGCCTTCTGGCTTTCGTTAAACGCTGGCGACGACCGAGACGTTCAAGTCAAGGCCGTCCAATGGCCCTATGCGGCACGAGGCACGCATGGTCTGGATGTCACCCACCGACCGCCACTCTTATAATCTTTCGTTCAGTAAAGTTTTTACTGACTCACTTGCGCCGCGGTACGCGTACGTGACGTGCGGAGAAACACCTTGCTCGCGAGCTGCCAGTTTATTCTGCGCGGCTCCTGCCTGGCAAGTTTATGTGGTTCGGCGTTTGATTCCAAGTCCAGCGGCTTATCATCATGCGTGAGTCGTTCCGACGTTGACGCAGGATAGCTCTTCCCATACTCGTGGGGAAGGCTTCTAGAACGCGTGCACATTCAGTGCGGATGTTGCATTTCCTTTTGGGCATATGATATTTGGTGTGTAGCGCTTGCCGGAAGATGATTGGCGTTGCTCGAACAGATAAGGGCGTCTGCATGAAGCAGTAGCGACTAATGTATCGTAACAGCGTGACCAGGGGTGGTCGATAAGCGCAGCGTTGTGGCTGCCTATTTCCAAATCCGGACAACAGGTCATATGCGGCCGTGTGATTTAACGGAGAAATTACTTCGTGTGCTTGTTTACTCTCAGCGCGCATAATTGTATTCCCCTGCAGGCATTCTGCGCACACACATGCATCCTGCCTGTCGCTTGTTATGGCTGCGACAGCCGCTCTGAATGGTCGTGCCACAGCGGCGTAAAAATGTGGCCCGTCGCTGCTTTCCACGCGGCGTAACCTGCCGCGGCTGTAAAACGATTGTGGGCCGTCGAAAACGGCCGCTGTTCTTTCCATTCTCTCGCGGTGCCAAACAGGGCGCAGGCTAATAAACGGCGCTGCGAGGAAATTGCTGGCTATCTTGCTCCGGCTGGAAGTGCCGCTGTTAGGCAGCTGCTGGTGCCGTGGTGGGACAAACACTGCCCGTGCAAGCGCTCCGCTGCAGGGGAGTCACGCAGTGGCACTAAATACCACCGGAGTAGGAAGTGGTCTGTGCTCCTCGCTTTTCTTGTCTTCGTTAACGCGGTCATTTCGCCTGTAGTTTCCGGTTCGCGAGAACGAAGGCGCTGCGCAGCCTTCTAGAGAGAATTACGTTCAGCTGTCTTGCTTTTTTTTTTCTTTCGTCGAATCCAGTGCTACGCGGACACGAAACTGGAATTTTATGCAAACGCAGCGCTTAGCGAAGCGGCAGTTTTTCAGGATTGCTGCGGTGTCGCTATTCGATGCAGCCTCTGCCGTTTTCTAAGCTGTTGGAAGTCCAGATGAAAGAGCTCGCAATTGACCTCCCGCCACTTTTTTTAGTATTATTATTTATAGTAATAAACCCCCCTAAGATGACAATCACCCTCATTGGTGCCCAGATACCCGAAGTCCGAACCATCAAGGTACTAGGAATATTCCTACAGAACAGTTGGAAAAATAACGCGAGGATTTGCCTACTCAAAGCAAGCGCCAACAGTACGACGTCTCTCCTCATCTGCAGAATTGCTAACAAACACAGAGAAATGAGGGAGGCGGACACACGGCGACTAGTGCAGGCCTTCGTCCTCAGCCGTATAACATACGCTATCCCTAACGCTCTTCTCCCCCGAGCTGAGAAAGAGTCCGTAGACAGGATCATTCACGCAGCATATAAATTAGCCCTCCATCTATCTAAAAATACCCCACCGAAAAAGTGCTCCAGCTAAGGGTAATAGCACGGTCGATGAACTAGCTGAGGCGCATCTTGCAGCTCACTACGAACGCCTCTCCCACGCGACCACGGGAAGGTCTATCCTTAGAAAACTTAAAATTGGGTGCACCACCACGGCAACACCCCGAACTTTCGCTCGCCACTTCCCAAAAACATGCGCCCAGTGCATGACCAAGGCCGACGCGCAGGCAGAGCCAAGACATTGCAATAGCACTACTCCCCTTTGCCGGAAACGGTTCACGTGGAGGCGGCAGAATACCCCGATAAGGAAGCATTTGCGCTCGCGCTCGCAGACAACCACGGACAACCTTTGGGGATAACCACATCTCACAACTCCCGACTATATCGACAGAGGCTGAGGAGGCGACCATTGCGCTCGCTATAGCCGGCACCAGTGCTGGGTATGCATCCTCAGTGATTCGAAGGCAGCAATCAGGAACTTCGCCAAGAGAAGGCTCCATGCCCCAGCTCTCTCCATCCTGGCTAGAGCCAAATTATCCACAGAACGGTTCCAGTCAATATGGATGCCAGCACATACCTCCCACCCAGGGAGCACGGCAGCTCATGAATGTGCCCGAGGATTCGTCAACCGGGCACAGAACGACCAGTGCCCCTGGTTCAGGAGGAAGCGCCCGGTGGTTGCCTACCATAAAATCACCCACCACTATCGAAACGATCGACTCAAATACCCACTCCCGCACAAATCCCTTACCAAGGCAGAGCAGGTTGTCTGGTGTATCCCGCGGAATACAATTCCCGCTGCACTCTGTGCAGTCATTCTAAAGCAAACCTCAATCGCATCCTATTCTAGTGCCCAGAGGACCAACCACCTCTGAGCTTCCAGATCTCAAACCAAAGTCTAAAGCAAACCTCAATCGCATCCTATTCTAGTGCCCAGAGGACCAACCACCTCTGAGCTTCCAGGTCTCAAACCAAAGTGTAAAGCAAACCTCAATCGCATCCTATTCTAGTGCCCAGAGGACCAACCACCTCTGAGCTTCCAGATCTCAAACCAAAGTCTAAAGCAAACCTCAATCGCATCCTATTCTAGTGCCCAGAGGACCAACCACCTCTGAGCTTCCAGATCTCTTAACCAAAGTCTAAAGCAAACCTCAATCGCATCCTATTCTAGTGCCCAGAGGACCAACCACCTCTGAGCTTCCAGATCTCAAACCAAAGTCTAAAGCAAACACCTCAATCGCATCCTATTCTAGTGCCCAGAGGACCAACCACCTCTGAGCTTCCAGATCTCAAACCAAAGTCAGTGGGAGACTGCGTTGCTCAGCCCTAACCCGGAGGTACAACTCCCGCTAGTGGGCTGGGCCCTGGGGGTCGCAATGAAACGTGAACTTGAAGCCACTTAGCGGCGTCGAGAGGGCCCACTCTCTGTCTAAACCCCTGCCCTCTTTGACATATATGATAATAAACAAAAGTTTGTTCCTCCTCCTCCTCCTGTATGTACATATATGATAATAAACAAAAGTTCGTTCCTCCTCCTCCTCCTGTATGTTTGTACGAAGACGGTGCGGGCAGGGCACTTTTTTCTTATTTATTTTTAAGCCCACACTAATATCTGTATGTTTGTACGCAGTGCAGCTTGGGAAGTATTGCTCTTGTCAGTAAGAAAAAAAATGTTCCGTCTTGTAAGGTACACCACGAGACGCGGGCTGGGAAGAGAAAACTGCACGGTGCCCTAGCTGTTCGCCGTGGTGGATGTTTCGCATTTCTTCTTCGTGGGTGCACTGTCGTATTCGCTCTCCACAGCTTTCTTTCTCTTGTTTTTATTTTTCTCGTTTTGAGCGACTTCCGTTTGAAGAACGCCGCGCTGTCCTGGCGGCATCGCTGGCTGAACCCCCCCCCCCGCCGCTGCCGCCCCCCCTACCCTGGCGGAGCGGCAAAGGTAGCAGAGAGAACGTACTGCGAAAGGCGGTTGTTGTGGCGCCATCTGTTGAAGGAGCTGCGAAACAGAGCTAGTTTTATGCTTCTCCGTTTCGGCGCCCTATTTGAGTGAAATGCCAAGGTTGCGCGCTTTTTTCGGCGCCACTCGCATGTTTTTGCACCCCGTGCGGTAGCGCTCCCAGCCGTTTGCCATTTCATGAGATCGTTTACCCAGCTGAACAGTTGTTTATTAGGGAGAGGGCTACCATGAACAGCGGCTTATTATTGCGTGTGCGCTGTTTTCCATCGTTCCCATCTGTGCGGCATCGGCCGGGCTTTTGGTATGCTTTCGTGCTTGGGTTTCAGCTCTGGGCAGTATGCGATGGCTTCGCTGCTTATTTGCTAAACCTTTCTCGACATACACTCGGGGAGCGAGAGTCCTTCGACAATATATGCGTCTCAGGAGCTTTTCAAGGAACCGAAAACTGACGGAAGACGTCTAGTGAGATTGCGATGGACGTGAAACGAAGTTCTGCGGTCGAACTCTGAAGCTGTTGGCGTATCCCATAACCTGGGCATGTATCGATATTCAAAACCTAGCGTCGGTGTCGTCATTTTACTTCCAGAAAAAGCCTGTACTTCATTAGTCTAGGGCGCCAGCCTAAGCCGGCATGCGCGAGACTTGCTTTTGTACACTTGCGGTTGAAAAAGAGCCCGCAAGCCGTGTGCGTGATAGCGTGGAAGTAATGCAGCCGTGCGCCATGGTCACAGTCGCTTCGTCCACCCAAAGATAATGTTGTTTCGGCCGGGTGGAGCTGCATTCGTTGTCGCCGTGAACGATCATTAGAGAGTTTAGTGTAAACGGTACCGGACGCCTGCTGCGCACGCCAAGTGGCAGGTGCGCAACGCACCTGGCCGTGCAGCAGCCACTGCGCGTGCGCAGCAAGCAACCGGTACTTGCCGTGGTTTCCATTCTTCCGACGGCACCCCCTTCCTTCCTAACGGTGTTTTTGGTTTCCTTTTTTTTTTTTGCGCATGACGGGGAAGTTTTATCACCTTTCTCGTGAGTGTAGTAGTCATACACATTGCTAGTCCTGCGCGACACATCGACGGCACAAAATGAAAAAAAAAAGAAATAGAAACGATTACCGCATCTCATGTAACCCCAACACCACCCTAGAAATTTAGATGGACGCACCCCGTATTTTCAATTCCTGGGGAGGGTACGTGAATACGTCTCCGCCATGTGAAAGCTTTTTTCCAGCATTGATGTGCACATAGACAAGGTCGTCCACGGAACGAAAAGTTCATATATATGTTGTGGGGTTTCTTTACCGCAGCAGAAACGGACGCCTTGTTTTCAAGCTCTCCCGTGCGCCATGACACTTGTAATTGGAAGTTACTTATCGGTCCTTTCTAGGGCCTTTCTCTTCATTCCCAGGTTGGTCCAGTCAAACAACCCTCCCCCTCTATCGCTCCGTCAGCCTTCCCCGATTTAATGGAGAGCTTTAGCACCGCTGTACTGCCTGGCAGCGTTAGCAACAGTAATGCGTTACCGTATTTGCTGTACGTCTATCCGGCTGTGCTAAAACAATCAAATCACGCCGCGTAGCTCACCGGAAAACTTGTTTTCGTAATAACGACCTCCGCTGCGACGTGGATTTCCGGATGAGGGGCTTCCTACTCCATGCGTGGGGACCGCTCTCATCGTAGAAGAAATGCGCGGCTTCGCTTGTCATGTAGAGCAGTAACCTTCATCGTCAACAGGTGGCGCCACGTAAATCGTGCCCGCGAAAGGCAGCTTTGGTGCAGCGGAGAAGGAACGGACGGCCCCCGAGATCCCTGACTCAGGAAAGGGCGCATTTTTAAAACGCATTCTTAAACGTTTTAGTTTGCTAAAAGAAGTAAAGATCCTTAACATGCCGTAGTATCATTTCCACTCGATTCAAATCCTTCTCTCTGCTCTGTACTTATCTGTCGTTGTGTCCTGCATACTTACTGGTTAGTTTCATAGTCCTTTTCCACCATTGTGAGTCAACGCTCTTTCTGGGTAAGTATTTAAATACCTTAGCTGCCCGCCTGTTATCCTACAGTTTCCTCGGGCGTTCTTCGTATATTCTACTTAGCTTCCCGTGCTTCGAGCGATGCCCAGCCCATAACCCCCTGTACTTCCTCGTTTGTGGTTTGCCTGTGGGCACCTAGTACTAATATTCCGATAGCTCACTGATTTAGTTCTAATCTCGACTGAACTTCTGCCTTAAGGCACGAAAAACACATTCTGGAAAGTAAGCCCTGGCACCATTATTCCGCGGCACCAGCGCCGGCATGCGGTGGCCGCCGGAACAGAGACGCGCCGCGGAGCGCCGCTGCGCGAGAGATGGCGCGCGTGATGCTGCCTGTGTTTATGCCTGTGTTGGCAACGCTCGCACCTGTGCCGCGCTATGCGTTCGTGTCTCCGAAGTAATACGCTGAGACTTCGCATGCATGCTTTATCTGCAAGTTTCACACCTTCGACCCTTTGTCAAATTCTAAAAATCTCTTCGGTAGCCCTTTAATCAAGGCAGGCACCCGGTTCTGCGACACTGTATGCTTGCGCTCGAGCGAAGGCGCGTAGACTTAAAATTGCTCTGCAACTATAGCACTGTGCCTATAACTGTGCAGCTGAGCCAAGATTTCACTTTCCTTGTTCCACAGAACACCGCCCCAGCGCGCAATAGACAAGCGAGCTTCCAAATGCCCCCGGCGCTCACCGCGGGAGGCACGGCCAGAAAGGTCATTCGAAGCAGCGGAAGGCAGCAAATGGGCGACAGATTGACAAATGGCAAAACACACGCGCGCGCTCGCGCGCACGCACAAATGAGCGGTAGTGTGAGCCCGTCGCAAGAAGACAAGGGGAGACGTACTCCGAATACTTAGCCCCGTTTTCCAGGTGCTGAAGCCGTTACTATAGTTGCTTTAAAAGAGAGCGCGCAGCAGTGATTCCGTCTACTTTCGTCGCGAGTACCCGTTTTCGTTGGCTTTGCCGCGCAGCTGAGTATTAGCACGCGGACCATGACACTTCACCGCATGACACGACCGTCTTGTGGAGAATGCAGACGCCATACCGAAGGCTTTGGTAATGGTCGCCTTCTGGTGGTGGAAAATAGTTTTGTGCTTACGTTTTCCGTCCCATGAAATTAGCGGGACGTAGGTGCCGTCAAGGACATCAAGCGCACTGCCAAGCAGTTTTAACCATGCTTCGAAAACGGAAAATAAGCGGGGAACCGGAGTGGCGGCCCGTGTGAAGCGAGGAGGTGGGGAAAGGGGGAACTCCAACGACCTTGGAAACTCTGTCGGAGAATTGGAGATGTTTTCTAAGGAAAGGAAGTGGCGCTGTATCTGCCTTACATATTTCAGTGGACACATGAACCGCGCCGTAAGGGTAGGGAGGAATGTAGGAGTGAAAGAAGAAAGGAAGAAAGTTGTATCGTAGTGGAGGGCTCCGGAATAATTTCGACCACCTGGGCATCTTTAAAGGTGTCGAAGAGGAATCTGAACTCGTATTTTTACCGCTGTAACTTGATCTACACGTTCCGAGCGTTCTTGGAAACTTCGAATTATTGCCCTGTGCGGCCGATTTCCCTAATTTAAATCGGATTAACGTCCGGCTCCCGCCTTTTTTTTTTTTTTAGTTCCCCACAAACGGTGGGAGGAGTCGACAAACCGTTCACCCAGTCCCGTGGCGGCTGGCCTCTCTGCCATCGGCCGAGTGATACGTAGTGATCGGCGAAAGGAAAGAATCATTGTGTGCTGATAGCCTGATACGGAGTCGTTGTGTGCTGCAGTGATACATGGTAATTGACGCTAATTGCTTGTGTGGCATTCTCTGTTTGGCAGTTTTAGTGTGACACTATCGCGAAGCACTTGATGCACCGGAGGGCGGCGCGGTGGCACCACATGAACAAAGTAGCGGGTCAGTGCTTCGGTGTCTGGAGTCTCGCTTCTAGTAAGCAGCCGGCGTTCAAACCCGAGTGGATTGTCAGCTATAGGCTTCTTGCAGTCGGGCACAGCTAAGGTTGGCGGAAGCTTACGCCACGCTCGTGCAGGCGGCGTACGAGGCGTAGAAATGCTGACACGTTTTGTATAATAAATGCTCCCTCGTGTGCCTAAGCATGAATTGCTGCTAATATATTACCAGGTTATCTATGCGCAGTTACTGCGTAATATCGGTAATGCCACCTTGAGGAACATAATATATTCAGGAACTGTTGCCTGTAAAACGGTACTCTCTCGTTCAAGCTCCTTGAACGTATTGGTCATTTTACCCGCGGGCTGTAAACATATTGTTGTTCATATGCGATAGCCCCAGAATTTACCAAGCGAGTTCCTCCGCGTTTTTCAAACGCTTGTTGCGCGTGTTTTGACAGGCAATTGTGACGCCGGTATTTGTTCCAAAATCCAGCGCCGTCTCTCCGGCTGCTTTGTTGTACGCAGGCGGCAACGCTGACCAGATGACGTCGTCGTCATCATTTATTTGACCCTTAAAGGCCCCTTGGGGGGGGGGGGGTATTACATAAGGGGGTGGAGTAGTACATTCAACATGACTCACATTGGTGGGGAAAAATTAAAAAAAAACAAAACAAGAACAAACAAAACAAAAAACACACAACAAAAGCATAAATAGAAATAAAGTCAAAAAAGGGAAATAAAACAATTTACGTCCGTAGCTGCAGTGCGCCCTCCGTGCCTCCTCAAAACGCATTTCTAGCGATTTCTTTCCATCGCAGTTAACGCGTGACGTGCTAGGAGCGCGATGCAAATTTGTTTCTTCGCTTTCGAAAGCGGTTGCTCGTTCACGATTCCCTCTCGGCCGACAGAGGGTGAGGGGCCGCTTTGATGGCTGACAGATTTGGTGCGGCTCGTCTCCGGGTCTCGGCGCTGTTCGTGGCGAGCGCCTGTCTTGCGTCGTCGTCCTGTGGGGCCCGCCGTGGTCCGGATCCGTCTTCGCGAGCGTGCCCACGATTTCCTCGGCCGTCGGGGGCTGATCGGCCTCTTCCGTGCCGCGGTGACTGGCGTTTGCGGGTCACGATCCGCTGACTGCTCTGCTCTCCTGCCGGTGGGCTTTTCCTCTTCGGACGTTCGCTCGCCTGCCCGCTGGGGCGTAAGGCATCGACGCGCCCGAAATGCTGCTCTCGGGACGATGCGCGGCCTCTCTTTGTCTCTGCTTTTCGGTCCGGGCTGCGTCGATCACGCTCCCTTTGTACGCAGGGGAGGGGAGGGAAGAACAGGAACGTTTGCGCGCACGACGGCATGCGCTGTGCTGGTTCATCGGACTACGCAGTGTTGCAGGCTAGCATCGCCTCGAGGAAATATATCGTTCCCTATGAGACTTGACCAAGCCGATCCACTTTGACCGTTTAATGCCGCTGTCACACGGCCGCCTTCGATCCTTATCGAGACGATCGAGGTGGAACTCCGCGCAGATCCGGCGTTGCGAAACTACCAATTCAGTCGCGGTCCGTACCGCTCCCGATCGACCCCAAGGCGGTTCCCGAAGCGCAATCTAGGGCTGCTACGCACGTGCTCAAAGAACAATGAAAGGCAAAATAAAAATGAAACACGCAGTAAGGTACTCTATAAAAAAGGTGTGAAATTCAAAGCTTTTTTTCTTGATCCAGTGCGGCTTGATTTCCAAAGCTTTGTTCGCACTGTCAGCGCCGCAGACTACTTGAGCGGTAAAAAAACAGCACCCACGTGCACGGGCCGGTGTTCGGTGTTGGTTTGTGATGCGACCTCCTGTTGCGGCGTCACAAGCGCAGGATTTTTTCATCGGCAGTCTTTTTGTTTACTTCATTTTCCTACAAAACTCGTTTTTATACAACCGCACGGGTATGCAGCGGATCCTCTCGTAGCGACGACCCCGGGTAGAATCCTCGAACAAAATGCGCCCAAGAAAGAGAGGTCACTCGTGTTTGGACGCTGTCTCATGCCGGTGTGCCCGGAAACGGGGCGGCACACAAACTATAGCGCGAGAACTCGCACACCGGGCTGGAGGAGTGCCACTGGGGCGAGACAAGAGGGTCTGACAAACTTTAAGCGAAATAGCACAGCACTACAGACTAAGCAGGAGGGTCCTACCACCACCACAACCCCAGTTAGGAGAAGTAGCAAAATAACGTGGAGAAAGCTCCTGACAAACACATACCCAAACCCAGTTGTAGTCAACCATATATATGGTCGGAAATAAGATCAGACAGATCAGAGAGATGCTCATCACGCAGTGAAAGGGGATGTGAGAAGTCACCAGGCAAGGCTAAAAACATAAGAACAAAAGATGCCTGGGAGAACCTTCTGCGAAGCTCGGACCCAAGAGCCCAACGACTGGCCGAAGATGCCACCGGGGTCCAAGAACTACCGGCCTGCAACTAAGGTGGCTGTCCGAACCTTCGGGCTCTAACCCCCGAAGCGTGGGATAGCCCTTCTATTGGACAAATAAAAGTTTCCTCTCTCTCTCTCAATTACCTGGCCAATTCATCAGTCTCGAGATCGAGTGGGAACGTGTGGCAGAGTTGCATGTGGAGCGGGATCTAAGGTGTCCATCGAGGCACTTCTTATTTCACTCCCACCTTCCTCCCTTCCTTTACGGCGCTGTTGAGGTTGAGACAGTTACTGCGCCATTTCCTTTCCTCCATTAATTGACAGCAGACTAAAAATGGCCGCCGCGGTGGCTCAGTGGTTATGGCGCTCGGCCGCTGACACGAAAGCAGCAGGTTCGATACCGGCCGCGGCGTGCTAATTTCGGTGGCGAAATTCTTGAGGCCCCTTTACTGTGCGGTGTCAGTGCGCGGTAAAGAACCCCGGGCGGTCCAAATTTCCGGAGCCCTTCACTCGATGAGCCATGTGTGTGACATTCAGCTTATGTAACCTCCGCGTGTATCACGCCGAGCACCCCCCCCCCCCCCCCCAAATATTCCTCAAAAAAAAAAAAAACACTTCCAGTATGCATTGTTCCGTGTATGTAAATGTGTCTCAGGGAAGTAGCTGGTGGTGTACATTCAGGTTTCTTTGTGCTGCAGCGCTCCCAAAGCACGCAGCTTCATGTTGGCGTCGTGTCTTGACGTTGATTCGAAGGGAATAGCCGCGTATCCTTGCGAGGCCACTGTCTCTCCCTCCTCTTATCTGACGCGTTTCCCCGCACTCGCTCTGAATCGGAGAAGCTGCGCAGAGTGCTGTTTATGCGTGTGGTGCAGCATTGGTGTGGGAGCACCATCTCTACCAACCTCATGGGAAAACCGCGTATACGCAGGGCTTTCTCGGATGCAGGCATCGCCGCCTCCACTGCGTGCCCTTTTATTATTATTATTATTATTATTATTATTATTATTATTATTATTATTATTATTATTATTATTATTATTATTATTATTATTATGCGGCACGGGTGCGCGCGCGCATTGCGTGGACGCCGGACGCGTTGTGGGCCGCCTCATTAATCAACCCTGGCGGTGGATTATGCGCGCGCGGCACGCACGCTGGACCTGATTTATAGCGGCTTCCGCAGTTGCCTCTCGTTACCGGTTCGAAAGCTCGTCATGACCCCGAGTAAAAGCTGCTCGCTCTACAGGTCCTCCTCCCGTGGCACTGAATTTGCGGTCGCGTGTCGCCTAAACCATGCGGCGATAGCGGCCTTTTCATTTTTGAAAGAGCACCGTATCTTGAAAGCGAGGCCGGCGAGAGTTCCTTCGCTGCCATTGCCTTACCTTTTGGGCTTTCGCTCGAGCAGGAATGCGTGGTCTTTGCTACTCTGCATGTTTGTGCGACCCATAGCGAAGGTGTGTGGTGTGTGCAGGGCGGGAATTTGTGGCTTTTTTTTTTTTCCTGTGAGCTGGCACGTCTCTTCGGCTAATTTACGGAGAACAGTACTCACTGCTCGCTTTAGTAATGCAAAACAGTTCGAGGATGGCTGCGTTTGAAAGAAAAATGAGTGGGGGCGGGAACAAGGACCTGCACAGACCACATTTGTGCGTAGACCACGGGTCGAATTGCAGCAGGGGGAAAAACGTAGCGCGAAGAGGACAACGACGATTAAGACAAACATGCACAGCGCTCTGTATGTATGTCCTTCTCAGTCCTTGTCCATTTCTTCCCTGAATCATGAACAAACAAGCCCGGACGTCTACCCTTCCGCGTTGGAGCGCTTGCGGGATGCTTATTAAAGGAAGCGCCAAGTCCCATGCCGTCTGCCACGAGCGTTGCTACATTCTCTCGGTAGCCGTTAGCCGTTAAAGTAACATTTCGTACTTAGCCTTCATCTTCCCTTCTTCCCGAGAGCAAGCTTGGGTGGGCGTAGTTTAGCTTTCTCACATTGCCAAAGTCTGGCCATGGTTCGGAGCCCTGGTGGCAGACCCCCTTTTCTTCTGGATTCTGCCGGCGTCGTCCTTTTCGTAACCTCCGGCTAATTTCCCGTCCCGCGCACGTCTCCCTGCGCGCCACCTTGAGCGCCTCGCGTTGCGGCGACGTGCCTGACGTCTCCGTCGTCGTCGCGACCGGTTGCAGCTCGTCTAGCGCCCTCGCGGCGCCGGAATTTGGGTCACGGAAGCTTCTGTGTGTGTGTGTGTGTCTACCTGCCTGCCGACCGCCGCCGCCGCGGTGGTGGCGGTGGTCGTGCGCTGCTCGCGCGCCAGCCGAGCATGCGAGAAAAGTGCTCGCTTGCTCACCCGCTGCTCACGGGAGGAGGAAGGCTGCTCCTCAGCCCACTCGCGGAGAGGCCTCCTCCGCGTTTCCTTGCCCTCTCTGTTCCGATTGCGTTGTGGAGGAGGGGGAGGGGGCCTTGCGAGGAGGCCGCTCGTGGAAGGGCCTCGTCGCCGTGGTCGTCGTCGGCTCGTCGGCCAGACCGCGCCGAACGAGCGGGCTTCAACGTTGGCCTCTGCCGCTGCGCTGGCCCTTCTTCCCTTTGATTATTATTTTCGTCTCCCTGCGGCTCTGCCCGAGTCGTGACCGAACGCCGCCGTCCTCCCGCCTTCGTCTCGAGCGGTTCTGCCCCTGCGAGCCGTGCTCGTACCTCCCGCTGACTCTTCTTGTGTGTCGTGCCCGTCGTGAACGGCGGCGTGGCCTGTGTGTGTCTCCCCGTCTTTCCTGTGCGTGCGCACCGCAACCCCCGTGCTCTCCGGAAACCCGCGCTGCTCCTGCTCCTCGTTCTCGGTGTGCCTGGCTGCCCACGGCTCGCACCGTACTCCTCGTTGCCCTCTTCCCCGCACCCTCCTTCAGTTTGGCCGCCGGCGCTCGACTTGTAGCCCGGCGCGCTCGTGTCGCCTCATTTCCGGCGTGTCTTGTCTTCGACAGAACGGCACGGCGAAAAGACGACGTGAAGTAGAGGGAGCGTTGATTGCTGCGCCGGAGCGGAGAAGCGACGAGCACACCCCTCCCCCTTCTCCGCATTCGACTCACGAAGGAGTTCGCGTCTTCTGGCACGGACGACAAAGCGGGCCGCGATTGAAGACGTCGCTGCGACTGCTCGGCGAGCTTGTTGGGCGAAGGCCGTCGCTCTGTCGTCGTCTCGCGCCATGGATTAAGGCCCGACTGGAATCGATGCGCCCTAACCACATTAGCGGCGCGCCTCGGCCTTCGTGATAGCTCGGCCGTCGTTATCGCGTGAACAGGAACGAGAAAAAGCGCGCCGCTAGTCAAAGCGGGCCACCAGTGCGGCGTCCTTGTCGTCGCCTTCTCGGCGACAATCGGACCGGAACCCGGACGGAAGCGCTCTTTTGGCCCAGGAAGGAGCGGGGCGCCCAGTCAGCGGCGCGGAACGTGCTGGGCAGCAGCGGCAAGAGGAGCAGCAGCAGCCCGCCGGCCTTTCGCGTCCGACAAGCGGAAGTGTGTGCACCGCTTGTGCGCGTACCTGTGAGCTGCCCGCGGAAGTGGTGGCGTCGTCGCCCCGGCATCTGTCTTGGAGCAGCCTCCTCCTTCGGCCGTCGACGGAGGTGTTAACAGATTTGTTGCACTTTGAAGAGGCGCCAAGAGGACGGGCATAATCTGCAGTGTCCCAGCCACCCCTGCCTCTTCGCTGGCTTTGGGTTGGGCCGTCCGTTGACTCCATGGCACAGTTCTTCTCCAGCAGCACTGCGGAGCTGTTTCCGTGAGTCGGCGAAGCTGGGTTTCTCTCGGCGCGTGGTGGTGAGCGCTATGCCGTCTCGCCAGGAGCACTTGCTGACGCGCACCAGCTTCGGCGGCGGCAGCAGCGCCAGCAGCGTGTGGGGCGGCGGCACGTACGGCTCGTACCAGGCGTTGGCCGCGGCGGCCGCGCCCCCGCCTCCGTGGCAGCCCCCCGGGGGCTACCAGCAGTGGGGCTACCACAACCAGTCATTCCTCAAGTGGAGGACCTGGACGCAGCCGGCGGGCAACCCCTTCCTCAAGGGATACGACCCGTCGCAGTTTGTGAGTGCCCCTTCGTTCTCTCGACGCTGCCGCCGGATGACGACCGAAAGTGGTCCGCGGAATCATTGCATTGCGCGCGACACGTGAAGCCTGGTTGCTTGCTGGCCGTCGCTCTATGCCATTGTTATGGCTGATCTTCTAAACTCGGCCGTGACAGCTGCTTTTTGATGCAGGCGCTGTACAGATGCTCTCTGTGCTTTGCTGCACGCCCGAGGGCGTCGTAATCGGCCTGTGAACGCGAAAGTACAGTCGGCAGCAAAGGATTACGGGATGCTTGTGCTCGGGAACAAATTGATTGCTGCGCTGCCTCAAACCTTGGTCTCCTGGTATTGACACCAGTGCATGGAACAGGCTTGACGGCATTTTCGATGGTTGGATTGCGCGACGACGCTGATTTTTTTTTTTTTTCGCGCTTCAGCATTTCGTGAAATTTTGCAGCGGTTGTACATTGGTATCTTGGCCGTAATTGGGGATACCGTGCGAGCGTGAGTAGTTCCGTCTCTGTGTACTTGCAGCCGTCGGAACACTACGTTTGCGGACTTCGGCTTGTATAAAACGGAGACTTCCCGTTTTGCCACGGATTATCTCGTTTTTGGAACTATATGCCTCTGATACGCAATCTTACACATGCACTAAGATTGCACAGTCAGGTAGGAAGTTGGAAAATATTTTGATGCTGTCGAAATACCTGGCAATACCGAAAATGCCTAACCCGACACATGAGCCATGGGGGAGGAGCTGTCCAGCTCAGATTCCGACGACCAGAGGACATCAGGGCCCGAGCGGCAAACAGCCTCGAAGGGAGAAAAAGTCCTGGACGGAGAACCACTCACGCTCCGTCGTCGAAAATATTCGTAACAAGTTATTACCACCCTCACCTGCCCACCCTTGGAGTTATTAGGAAATGCCCACTAGTGCATGGTGCTTTTTTTTCGGCTCGCCCTCTAAACCATTGCCGCCGAAAAGTATAGGTATTGCGGACATAACTTGGTTCTTTGGAAACGGTGACCCATTATGCCCCGCATCAACGTGCCGTGCCTCAATGTGCAGCCTGTGTACCACATGACGGATAATTGAGTAAATCGTCTCACGGTAAACCCCTTTAATGAGTAGATTTACATATTTATCAATAGGCAGGAAATAGAAACAAGCTTGTGACAGGTCTTGAAAAAAGCTGCAGTAATTTCGGAAGAAACGCGACACATTGTGACATGGACAATTGTCTGGAGATGCTAATCGCTTAAGGTTCACAAGGCAAATAAAAGTAAACTGGCAAAGAGTGAAATTAGTGTCTACCTGCGAAGCGCATTTTTCGATACGTGGAGGACTGCTTTTCTTGCCAGCCGCGCTCTCCTTGGCCCCCCTGGCTCCCTTCGCTTTTTAGGACACCGCTTCGAGACGTCTTCGATATCGTTTCGCGTTGTTTTTGCACTAGTTAGAACGCGGTTATTATAACAACCCACCCTTTACATCTGCTATGAATTTACCTTCCATCAGTTCCTCGTAGTCGTTCTGTGTTCATTTGTTCATTTGCCATGTCGGTGCACACTGCCTGCACATTGTCTTTAGTTTCACAGTTTCGTAATTCAGAATCTCCGCTAGAAAAATGTCGCAGGGAGCAGCATCGAGAACGAGCCGTATGGAATCCATGCACAACATTAAACGTGTTCATGAAATTATATAACTTTTTTTATGTGCAGGCTTAGAAGTAATACCTCTTAGCCTGTTTTGTGACGAGCGAATTTATGGTGACTGTTATGTCTCGCTTTTGTCCTGCCAGCCCATTCTCGCAACTTTACCCATTTGGTTGTCTCGCTTTTCGGTGCCAAAGGTCTTGTCGTCTCTATAGTGTCAAAGCCGCTTCTGTTGTCAGGCTGGTCTCTTGTTCGGATTCTTACGAAGAGTTCACTGAGCCAGTTGATAGGCATGGCCACGCCGTCGAATTTCGACTGCGCGTGTCTAGTGGTGCCTGTGCCGACCTCTTCGGGAAAGGTGCGACCATGCCTCACCTAGTGAGCTTCACTAATAGCACTTAGGGTGAAAAGAACGAACTTGAAGTCGCGTGTAACGATAACCGAGCCTGTAAGAGTTGTTCGCAAGGAAATCCCCGTGACGAATGGCCTCCAACTAAATTATATGTGCCGCTGTGCAAAACCCAAGTAATAATGCAATCATTTACCTGTGAGGGGATTAAATAAAGACACCGATAGTTCTCAGTTCGCTCTTCGTAACCGAAAACCAACTTTTGCCGCCATTCTGGGATATTGTTATTTTATGTCATTGTGCCGCTGTCAGTGTTTACGCGCAGGTCGCTCGGCTACCTGCTTTGTAGACCTCGTCGGCCAATGCTGTATTGTCATATGTTATGGACGCTGTCTCTACAGGTTGTCTCACTTTAATCGATGCAACAAATTGAATATCATTGATTTATCATGGTGACACTAGCGCATTAGGCTAATAATCTAAGTTAACAAATCTACTTGAGGATCGTATCCGCCTGGTCGGATAGCCCACCCTCAAAACCTGTGTTATCTAGATGTTACCACGTATTTATAAAGAAACCTGTTTTTAATGGATCGAAACGCGCTTTACAGTGCACTCACAGTGGAGGTACGCGTCCTTGCACATTTTAGTTTCTACAGAGGACAAAACGCATGCCTAGAACGACCGAACTGTGTGTTCCGCAGCTCTCAAAGCCGGCTGCGGCCAGGAAGGCAAAAAGGCGAAAATGACAGTGAAATGCTATGAGTTTATATAACCGCACATGCTTGCATTTATACCATTTTTAACCAAATGTTATCGCTAGATATCGCGTGTTCAGCGCGAAACACGCCCAGAACGTGTTCCAGACAAGGTTTTGCCCTCTGTGCCACTGTTCACCCGTCTTCAGCACTCATTATAGGTTCTCACTTTTGCATTCGTGCAACGCATTCCAGCGCATGCGCAAAACACGTACTCTTCCCTCATAGAGCGTCCCCATTGGTCGCGAAAAATTTTCGCTGGAGCACGTAGTGACCCGGGAAGCCTCCGAGGAAGAAGAAAAAAAGGGGGGAAATGCTGTCGCCGATTTTCTCTCTCTCTCTCTCATGCGACGGCAGCCTCGTTTCGGGCCTTGAATCTACTCGTTGTGCGCGCTCTCTCAGGCAACCGAGAAAGAATACAACCGTGCTGCGGCAACGGCAGCGCGCGATCGCGCGCCGGATTAAATGCCGCTGCGCGCGGAGTCGGATATAGCCATGCACGGGGCCACGGGAGTCGGTCTTCCGTTTCATCTGGAGATCGCTGTTGCTCGGCCGACCGTTGTTCGCCGCGGTTCGACTCTCCCTCTCCCGCGGCACTGCTTCGAACGCACCACGAAGCGGTCCCTGTGCGTTTCGGATGTCGGCCGTGCTTAGCGGGGCCCTGTTGCGACCGAAGGCCGGCCAGATAAAGCAGCGAGGACGCGGAAATGCGCGCCCAGCGTTTAACCTTCGCGCGCGAACTGCGTGCGCTTGCGTGGCAATTAGCGGCGTCGCGGACTCTGCTGCCGGCTGATTGAGCGTGTCGCGACCGCGCCTTGCGTTGTAACGGCGCTGTGTCGGTGCGCCTTGGTTGGAGAGGCCCGGCGTGCTGCTTCGGTCGACGACTCCAGCTGTTGAAAACGCAGGCCTGTTCTTGTGGGCAACAGTCTCCAGTTGCGCTACAGCTAGAAAACGAAGCTAGAAATGCCTCCAGCCAGTGGAGTCAGCTGATTTTTCGTGACGGCGCGGTTTGTCAGTGGTGAACCCCTGCCATGGTAGGTTAATCCATGGTTAATCGCTTGTCACGCTAGTGTTACAGGAGGTTAACCACTGATTAACCGTGACGTCATGAAATCGGTCGACGCCATTGACTCAACGGGGCCTCCTTTGAGGGCGTTTGCCGCTTCGTTGTTGAGATGCATCTGACTATGGGCATTGCGACTGCTCGCAACGCTATACACTGAGGCTGCAAACGGGAAAACTGTCTCGTAGCTGTTAATATTATTGTTCACAACTAGGTTGCGAACAGGTTCAGAGGTGTGTGTAACTTAATGTGAATATGTGATAACGGGCTCAAAGGTGTGCGCAGTTTAATTTAAACATGTTAATCGCATTACCAAGCTCGCTATTAAAACCAGGTGCTCGCGCAAGCGATGTGAAGAAGGTAAAGGCTGCTGCGGTTACAAGTATAGCTGTACTACGAAAGGGGGCACGCTGTCTGCTATCTAACTACGATTGCTCCAAATGTACGAGTGGAAAGCACGTTTTTTCGTTTGCTCTAAATATTTATCCTCTGGATGGATAGCGACCATTTTCAGCCTAAGCGTAGAAGCTACAGCGTTCTTTCACTCCCTGTACTCGTGTTCTTGAATCAGTCTGGCTCGAGGTGGGACGGAGTTAAGTGCGCCGATTTGTTTCAAGGGAGCACCTGGAGTCGCGCCTGCACCATAATCAGATGGGGATGCTGCAGATTTTCTTCTCTCTCTGGCCTGTCTGGCGACATCAGCAAAATTAACCGTGTTGCCCAGTCTCTGCACGGGGTTCTCCGCGTTTTGTGCGCTCCGAGAGAAACGGTTTGGGGCCGGACGCGGTTTAGGCCGTGTTCGGGGTTAACGGAATTGCGCAAGTGTTTGTGAATGGATGAGTCGGGATTTGAGTGGTGAACTTTAATCTGGTGCTCCATTACGCTCAGAAGAAAGGGGTAGGAGTGTCCGGACTATGTCTAATACTTAGCTGATCCTGGCTTACTAGTGAGCGGCTTATTCTTTCGTATTACTGCTTGCCTAATGTTTCAGGGAAAGAGCACGGTCGGGAGTGACCTGTTCTTTTGTCTACCTGCGGTTGAATTGTTATGATAATAGTGCGTGCTTGACCCGGGGGAGAGCTGGCACATCGCCTGGTTTTTCCCTAACGGTGTCGGTGAGGAGTCGCCGTCTGCTTATATCTGGGATAAGTGGAGCAGGGGCATGATTGGCAAACTCAGTTGAGACCGTAAATGGGCGTCTAGTGAAGGCACCTATCTGGTCATTAAATTTCTTCCACTCAGTGCGACGCTTCTTCAGCGCGTAGTTTGCTTGCCGTGTCGACCGAATTTTCGCGCCATGATGCTCCTATAGCGGTCCTCGGCACCTTGGGCGTTTGGTTCTTCGCCTCTATTGGCGAGGAAGCGCGTGTGGTCGCGTGGCTGCATCCGGGACATTTTTAAGACGCATGCGACGCCGGTCGAGATTGCGACTCACCTCGAGACTTTCTGCCTCGATAATCGGCTCGGCGATCTGCCTCGATAATCGGCTCGGCGAGTATATATCCCTGGATCTGCCGCCCGCTCACTATCGGCTGCCTTCTCGTCCGGAGAGCGGCGTGTGAGGCGAGCCCCGGCTAGGGCTTTAGCCCCGGCTATTCTAGTTCACTGTACCCCGGCTGCTTCGCGCCCCCGGCGGGCAATATTGCCGTCCTCCGTGCAGTGGCCCTTTCACGTGCGAGCATGCCTCGTCGGCATCCATTTTGGCCGCTGCCTTGGGCCGTCCCTGCAGCGTCGTCGCGGAATATGGTTGGTCCTCCTCTGGCACGCTGCGCCTGCCGTGCCGATTGCCAGTGCGTGAGGCGAATGCGATTATGCGCTGCCCACTGTTTCTCACCGCTCGGTTGTCGTGCGTGCATCTTATAAGCGCTCAACCAGCGGAAAAAGAAAACACAAGAAAGCGTGGAAAGAAAAAGACGGGCCGGACCGCCCTTGAAATGGACTCAAGCTGTCGGTTACTGCGCGTCAAAGCAACACTTGTCTTACGTGCGTCCTTGCGCGGTGACCGGTTTGTCTTTGTTTAGTCTGTGAACCCTGTTCTTTCATCAGGAAAGGGATAGATCGCCTGTAACTCTGGCACCAATCCTCTCCAGCGTGGCGTAGTGCGGTGATAGATTCACTTTGGCTGGTGAGGTTGGAGCGCAGCGTCAGTTATATCAAAGACAAAGAAGTGTGGGCTTAAGCGACCTGCAGTTAGTTGCTCACAGTCACCGAGAGGAGGGCTGCGGAATAATTTCGACTGCCTGGTCTTCTTCAACGCGCGCTGTCGTCGCATCGCACGCGGCTGTTCTTACATTTCGCCTACCGTGGCCGGGATTCGATCCCGCGACGTCGGGTTCTGCAAGCCGACAGAGAAACTGCATTCTGCTCAATCGTGCAAACCCTCTTTAATGGCGAGAGAAACGTTCGAACTTCGTCGGATGTGAAGGGGAGCACGATTCCTGCTGCGCGATGTACTGCACAGTGAAAGAGGTTAAAGCGAAAGTCGGCACATTCTGTCCATTTCCGGTGATCGCGCCGCGCAGCAGAGACGTCCGAAAAGAGGCAAGACGCGAAACCGAGCGGCTGACTTGACGCTGCCGCTGCTGGCCAGAAATTGCTAGTGGCACGAGCGGAGTTGGTGGCCTGCACCCCCGTATGGGCCCCTCTTCCTGGGAGGGACATGCACTGTATCGACAGCGAACTTCCTCCTCCTCCTCCCGGTCCCCTGTCGCGGAAGGGAGCCGCCCGCACGCGTACACCCATAGATGGCCCCGACGGCGAAAGCGCGCCTCTCGCCGCCGTGGGCGACGCGCTCGTGGCATCCTCCCGGTGGCATCGAGCCATGGAATGCGCGCGTCCGCGGGTGTGCGCGTGCCGTTATCGACCCATTCCTTCATGGGCGATCGTGCGCACACGAGGCCGCGAAAGGGTGCTGCGTTGAGAGGCACCTCAGCGTATCATTTGGCTCCGACCGCACGAGGTTCCCGTTTCGCCGTGGTCGTCTTCGGGCGTCCAGGTATTAGCGCTGGGCGCATCGCCAGTGGGCACCTCGGGCACCCTTCACTGCGGAGCAGGTGCCCACGCGTAAAGGGGCATACATGTATGTGGCTGTCGATTCGTTCGCGTTTTTAGGCAACGGTCTTCGTACATGTACGTATGTGTGCGTGTGCCGTGAGTTACTTTTTTAGAATCGAGGTGTGCCTACCGAAAGAGGGGCGTAAGGTACGAGGCATTACGGCAGTGGTGGAATTATGATTAACTGCGACCTCCTGGAGTTTGAGGCTGCGCGACCCCGATGTGCGTACCCCTTCCCCTCATAATTCCACCCCAGTCGGATTGTTGCCGGGTATTGAACTCGCGAATAGGTGCTGAGATCCGTTCATTTGCCGAGCCATCGCGGCGTGTGCCCTACTCATGTACGTGAGGCAGTCACGATGCCTTCTCGAGCTCTCCTTTGCTGCCATTCGATTCGAGCTTCTCCATTCGTGACATCACGCAAGGTATTAAAGCGTTCCGTGTGTGTGCATGCATGTACAATCGGCCTATATTCGTCCTACCGCGCCCTCCTCTCCACATATGGTTTTCCCTGCTCCTGGTGCGGCCTTCTCCCGGCGTCATTTTTTTTCTTCTCCTGTCTTGAACGGTTGCGTTATTACGGGTCATTGGTTGAGGCACGGGCTTTTCGCTTCACGCACTCACCGCGAACTCCTTCCGCGCCAGCCGTGACTGCGCGTGCCTGGCGCGATTGTTGCGAGAGAACAAGAACCTCGTTTAGGCGCACAATGGGAGACGGTCGGGCCCTCTCAGACTCCGATAATGCGGGGCGCAGCAGTCGTGCGTATACATATAACCTGCGTAGCTTCGCTCAGTCATTCCTCTGCTCACCGGAGCAGGGCGAGCCGTTTCGGCGTGCATGGACGTGTAGTCGTCAAAGCGTCTTCTCTCCTTGCGTCTGCCTGCGCTTGGAGATGGCGGTGCACAGTCTCATCCGTCCGTTGCGATGTGGTTGAGTGGGGATCCATGGATGGACGGATGCCTGCGTGTTGGCCCCCAGCAGAGCGTAGGCACGTCGGGCTGTGTGCCGCTTCCTGCGAATGGCATATATGCAGCCCGAAAGGTGTCCCGTCGAAATCTGTAGTGTGTGTGTGTGTGTGTGTGTGGGGGGGGGGGGGGGGGTTGCAGTTTTGCATCCATCGGAAGGACGCGGTCGGCCAGTGTTCCTCATTCGCTTGCGACACTTCTTTCGTGACGACTCGTTGCTGAGCCAGGCGCATTTCACATCGCACCGCGTAAGAGCGCGGAGCGAAAGAGAGGGGGACTCGAATTCTGCCCATAGCTGTTGTTTATTCGGTCCTGCTCCATTAACAAAACTATTGAGTGCTCAGGCGTCTTGGCTGGCTACTTGGTTACGAAGCACAATGAAGTGAACAGCGCTGTCCAAGAACAAGCACAGAGTGGCGAAGAATGGGAACGAGCACAGCGCTGTTCGTTCTCATTCTTCGTTCCACTTGGTGGTTTCTCAGGCTGCGCTGTTCACTTCATGAAGTATTGAGTGGTGTTAGTTTTTGTCCCCCTGCCGATTGGCTCGGTTTTATTTGGCAGCGCTCGGGCGTGTTTGTGTAGCTTTATGTGTAAGTGTGGCGAAATTTAGGTTCGCACGCTTCGTGGACGACTGGTATAATTCTACTACCCGTTTGTTTTCCTGCTGAGCAAACGTAGCACTGTCGAAGCCAACGTAACGTGCTGTCAAGTTGCGGTGTTTGCTGAAAACGGTTGCACCTCTTCCTTTTAAAGCCCGACCCACATGGAGCGGTTTTCTCGCGGAAAACCTGCGTTCGGCCGCCCGGCGGCGGCCGCTTGGCCGCCGGCGGCCGTTCGCCGCCGACCAAGCAGTGCTAGATACGTTCGCCCGGCGGTCAGCCGCTCACCGGAAGCGGCGAATGCGAGCTGTCAGCGCGGACCAATGAGGGCGCTCTCTTCCCGCATCTAGCTTCCGCCCGCGCGCGGCGACAAACATGGCGGCGCCTTCCGAAGCCGGACCCCTCGCTTTGGACTGAATTCTTGTTGTTGCTGCCTTTTTCACTGCGTTCACTGGCCGTAAATGGAGCACCGGTCTTTCGCTTCGTCTCGCCTTGCCTATAATAAAATTTATAAGTGATAAATTTGCCTTATTTTTTTATTTAGAGTGACGATTCTCCCACTTCTAGGCTTAAGAGGAGAGCCGGTTTGTTTACAATAATGGTTCCTGTCCCGAGAACCAGATGGCGCTACTATAGGCTGAGTCTATTTTTGCGTCTCTGCTAGCAGCAGCTGCCGGTGGCTCGGCGCGCAGGGTGAAACCGAGGGGGGGTGGAGTGGAGAGGGGAGATAGCATACGCTGAAATAAAAAGTGAGAAAGCGCCCTCCAATAAACAATGGCTTTAGAGTAAGCTTACAAATCTTTTTTTTTTTGTTTTTGTCGGCAGCGGTTTGGCGGCAGCCGCCCGTTTTCCGCCTCTTGTGGTGCGGCACAGCGGCGGTGCGTCCGCGTTCCGCCGCGCCGCTCAAAATCCGCAGCGCAAGTTCGCTCCATGTGGGTCGCCCTTAAGGCACACCCGCCGCGGTGGCTCAGTGGTTACGGCGCTCGGCTGCTGACCCGAAAGACGCGGGTTCGATCCCGGCCGCGGCGGCAGAATTTCGATGAAGGCGAAATTCTAGAGGCCCGTGTGCTGTGCGATGTCAGTGCACGTTAAAGAACCCCAAGTGGTCGAAATTTCCGGAGCCCTTCACTACGGCGTCCCTCATAGCCTGAGTTGCTTCGGGACGTTAAGCCCCAATACACCAATAAACCAGAAGGCACAAGTGTTCATATAGCTGGCATCGTTGAAATCGGTGTACGAGTTACGTGTATACGGTTCAGCTAGGTTGCTGCACGTTGTTTTCTCTGTGTGTGTGTGTGTGTGTGTGTGTGTGTGTGTGTGTGTGTGTGTGTGTGTGTGTGTGTGCGTGCGTGCGTGCGTGCGTGCGTGTGTGTGTGTGTGTGTGTGTGTGTGTGTGTGTGTGTGTGTGTGTGTGTGTGTGTGTGTGTGTGTGTGTGTGTGTGTGTGTGTGTGTGTGTGTGTGTGTGTGTGTGAAAAATTTGTGCTCGTTTCGTGCCAATAGCCCTTGTCGTGTTCTCTAATGTCTCTTTTTTTCTTCGCGCTGGTCAGTAACTGATTTCTACATCCCAGCAACCCGACGTTCTTCGCGGAAACGTTCGTCGGAAAGCAGCGCCGTGATCGCGTCGGTGGGGGGGCGGAACGCGTGAGGATTCCCCGTCACCATTATTGCCGCCATTCTTTCCGCGCGAGCGAGGCTTTTGTTTCGTTTCGGAAGCGCAGTGGTTGCACCGCTGGGATCCGCGTCCGAATAGATGTGCGTGGGTGGACGTAGCAGGCCGCTGCATGAAGGTGGGCCGAGCGCTCGCGAAGCATCCCCCCCCCCTCCCCTTGTTCCTTCCCCACGCGGCGACAGCGTGGTGGCACGCGCCTCTGCCTTTGTGCGCCGGCCTTGCCTCCTCCTCCTCTGAGGTACTACGCGAGCGCGCGTCGGCGGCTTGGCTGGACGCGCAAGCACGCGGGCCCTCTCGCATTCATGGACGGCGTCGGATGCCGCCCAGGCGGGGACGACGCTCGTCCTTCGTCTCGATGCGCAACAGCGCGCCTTCTTTTCTTCCACTCGCTGCGAGTCGCGTGCCTGGGATATGCATCCCCGTTTTGGGGCTTGCGTCACGACTTTGCACTCGAGGCCTCTCCTTTTTATCTTTTTGCCCGCATTACCAAAAGAAGGCCGTCGCGCGGCTTGGACTTTTCCGAATGCAGTACACCCGGACCTGCCGAGGAAGTTGGGAAGACGCCGCCCGAGCCGTGTGACCATCCATATCGACTAACGACTGCTCGTATCACGCTTCGATCCTGAGGGATTTGTGGGGTCTTGGGGCCGCTGGACGTCGGTGTCGTTGGGGAAAACGAATGCTAACTAAGCATGCGGAAGCAACTCCGAGCGCACATGCGCACAAAGACGCGCACATAGCACCATGATCTTTGCGAGTGCTTCCACTTTTTCACAAGTAAGGCTTTTCGGCGGGCTAGTTGGTATATATTCATATTTGATAGGTTTTGCGCTAAAAAGACGTTCGCAGGAAAAAGGATTGAGACGACAGTAAAGAAGTGTCACCCAATACCCAGATCGCTGCCCGTGCTCTGGTGACACCCCTGCCCCCCTGCGGCTGAGCCCATGGTGACGACCGTCACTGGGTGCCTGAACTGAGGGTGCCGCCTAGGATACAAACCGCCGCAGTGTTCGACAAATAAACGCTTAATCTGTCCGTCTGTTTGTGGCAACCTGTGCCGAGTTCTTCCTTCGCATTGTTGTCAGGTTGCTTACCGAACGCGATGTTCTGTGTTGCACGATCGTATAGGTGAACAGAAACCCCGGGAGGAAGCTGGATCTCGTGGCGAGTTTAAAGCGCAGCCACAAAAGAAACTGGGGAAGACCTTCTTTCATCAAGGTGAAGCTCCAAAACCCCCGTACGGTCGATTGGGATTTGGCGCGCGTTAAAGAACCTCGAATGATCGGCGTTGACCGGGAGCCCTCCACTACGGTATGGCTCGCAGCCCGCTAGTGAGTTTCTTTGACACGGCTGACCACTACCCCTTGGAGGGATCGGTAGCAGCGGATACAGCGGAGCCTGGGCCGCGAATGCCGACAGTTCTGCGTCCGTTCAAGCATGACCACGAAGCTTTAGTGACTTGTAACGGTCGCCGGAGACGGCCCTCGTCTGCCTGCCTGCGAAAACGTGTCCTCGCGGCAAAGGGGTTGAATAAAAGCTGCACGCCGGTGCATCCCGTTAAAGAAGAAGAAAAAGACAGCGCGGCAACAATGCCTCTCCGCTGGTGCCCATCCTTTTCTTGAATCGAGGCACAAAAGCGTCGTCTGCCCGTCGAGACGAGGCTGCGCGTCCGCCTCTTGCGGGTCCCGTCCTTGTTCGCGGAGCTTCCCCCTTTCCCTCCGTGCGGGAGCTTACGCGGCGCTTCCTCGTTACCCCGCTTGCGTCTCTGCTGCTGCTCTTTAAATCGCCAGTCGCCCTTCGTGCGCGCGGCCCTTTATGCGTTAGCCTCTTTCCAATATAGGCTGACGTGCGTGTCAGGTGACGCTTTGAGCCCCACCTTTATCTCTGTATTTATTTATTGCGTCGCATCTTGACGATCTCTAGGGCTTCGATCTGTCTCCTCGAAATCAGCGGGGCTTTTGCAGCGCGTCGGCGCTTCGGAAGTAGTGTTAGGGTCACACCCGGGCCTATTGTCAATGTCAAGTCAAACGGGAAGAGGAGGGTGGATAAGAGCTTCGGGGTGGGAAGCTTTTGGTCGGTAGAGGTTAAACAAAGGTAAGGTTGAGGCCGTCACATGCAGCTTGTGGCGACCGTTCCCTGTAAGCTCGAACTGAAGAAGACGAATAAAGAAAATGTCCTGCCTTTTCGCCCTCTGCGTCCTAAGAGGTGGGCGGGCTGGTTGCGGCTTGAAGAGTGGTGTGTGTAAGTTTCGTTTTCGGCATATTTCATAGCGCGCGCACTCAGAGAGAATCGCGCTTGTGCGTCCCGTGTCAACACCTCCTAGACTAGGCGGTGTTGCCCGACAGCGGTCTCCCTCCTGTAGACGTACCCATGTTTACCCTTAGTGCGTGTTCTACCCTCCGCAGTGTCTCAGTGGTTACGACGCTCGGCTACTGTACCGGAGTACCGAGGTTCGAACCCGGCCGCGGCGGCCGCGTTTCGATGGAGGCGAAGCGCTAAGGCGTCCGTGTGCTGTGCGATGTCAGTGCTCATTAAAAATTCCCATGTGGTCGAAATTGCTCCGGGGCCCTCCACTATCCTCCACTATGGCACCTCTTTCTTTTTTACTCGGGCTCCTGTAATTCGGATGTACACTCGCCTGCTTGCAGTATGGCGTTGTGAAAATTGGTTTTTGAGGGAATGAAATGACGCAGCAACTGTCTCACATATCTCGGTGGACACCCGAACCGCGCCGTAAGAGAAAAGGGTAGAGGAGGGAGTTAAACTGACCACAGAGTGTGTTCATACACTAGCCGCGGGTGGAGCTGGAGTGGAGTGCAAGTTCGCTCTTGGATAAACACGTCTCGGTCACTAAACGGGGAAACGCTATATAACTGCATGGCACTGTCCTTAGTCTGCGTGGACGGCGAAGTGGGCGACGCGATCTGTGCGGGGAGGGCGCAGTGTCGCTGGTGCAGCAGTCGCTTTGTCCAGCCTTCCAGTTTTGGCCTTCCGATTCGTTCCGTTCGCGCTTCTTTGCGGGTCACGGCACTAGTTGTGTGGTAGGAAACCTCCAGTTAAGGCTCGCTGGTGCGCAAAACTGTTCCGGGAGGAAACTTCCTGCACCGCGGCGTGGTCGTTTTTTCCGAGCGCGCCTCCGACTCGCCGACTCCAATTGGGTGCACCGATGCAACACTGCAGCTCGGCAAATGTCGAGTCGGAGTACGTGGCGCCTCTTCCGCGCCCTTATTGATCCGGCACAAACCCGTACTGAGACACAAAAACAGCTTCAAAGGGCTATACATAACTTCACTGGAGACACGGCCAAACTGGCCGATGCGCTCCGCGACAAATATTTGAGTATACACCAGGATCCCCGTGGTCAGGCGTACTCGTATGCAGGTTCCGAGAACGCGGATTTGGATCAACCGTTCCAGCTCCATGACCTAAAAGCGGCCCTGGCTAAAATGAAGCGAGGTACAGCACCAGGCCGGGACAAGGTGACGGTAAAGCTTATTGCCAACCTCCCAGATCCCGCCTACGAAACTCTCCTCGATTACTTCAACACTATCTGGATTGGAGGCAC
Organism: Amblyomma mixtum; assembly: GCF_055824585.1. Classification (NCBI taxonomy): domain Eukaryota; kingdom Metazoa; phylum Arthropoda; class Arachnida; order Ixodida; family Ixodidae; genus Amblyomma; species Amblyomma mixtum. Next base: position 39,112,567 of record NC_143016.1, on the reverse strand, counting down.
AGCACTCCCCATAGATTGGAAAACGGCACTAGTAACTTTCATTCCCAAGCCAGGTAAAGCCATTAACACCGACAACCTCCGGCCCATCTCCCTCACTTCGTGTGTGGGGAAGCTGATGGAGACTATGGTCCGCGACAGATTGTCGGCTTTCCTGGAACAGCAAAACATTTTCGCAGACACCATGTACGGTTTCCGCCCACACCGATCCGCACAAGATGTCCTGTTGCAACTTCACAAGGAGATTCTCGACCCCGTCGAGCACCCCAGCAATGATAAAGTAGTCGTCGCACTTGACCTGCGGGGGGCTTTCGACAATGTGACCCACGAGATCATCCTATCCCACTTGTCGCAAACAGACTGTGGGCGCAATACTTTCAATTATATCAAACAATTCCTTACAGATCGCCAATCCTATATCCGGCTGCAAGACACAGAATATGGCCCATATCAGCTTGGCACACGAGGGACCCCACAGGGAGCTGTCCTCTCGCCATTACTATTTAATCTGGCCATGATGAAGCTCCCTACCCAGCTGGCAGAGGTCGCCGGTGTGCAGCACGCTCTGTATGCGGACGACATCACCCTCTGGGCAACACAACAATCGGTTGGAGACATCGAGACCAACCTGCAACAAGCGGCAGCTATTGTGGACGAATACGCTCGTCGCTGTGGTCTTGAATGCTCCCCGAGCAAATCTGAATTTGTGCACATACGCCCCAACTCAAAGTGCACAACCAAAATTGCCCTTTCCCTACTTAGCGGACCGATACCTGAACACGAGGAGATCCGGGTACTGGGGCTTTTCATTCATCATAGGCGCAAGATAGACACTACCCTAAACAAGCTACGTAAGGTGGGGGACCAGGTGGGTCGGATGCTCCGCCGGGTGTCCAATAAAAGGGGGGGACTACGATGCAAAGATGCCCTGCGGCTGGCCAATGCATTCGTTACCAGCCGGATTTTATATTCGGCTCCCTACCTCCACCTACGCAAATGCGATGAGAATGCCTTAGAAGTAGTTCTCCGCAAGGTTTATAAGAGAGCGCTCGACCTCCCCATAACGACGTCCAACAAGCGTCTCCTCGGTCTGGGGATGACCAACACCTTTGGGGAGTTACGAGAAGCTCATCTTAACAATCAATACTTGCGCCTAAGCAAAACACCTGCGGGGAGCCGCCTTCTGACCCGCTTACACATATCCTACGCAACACATACAGAAGAACGGGTCCGCATCCCTGAAGCCTGGCGCTTTGCACTCCAGGTGCGACCCCTTCCAAAGAACATGACTGCAGACACCCATGATGGTCGCCGTCTCGCGCGGGCGGAGGCTATTTCTCAACAATATGGCCATAAGCCAGGTGTCTTCTATGTGGATGCGGCCGGCCCACACCATGGGGGTTGGTACACGGCGGCCGTCATCCACCAAAACACTACAGTTCAGGGCCTTACTTTCCGTGCCCCAAACATTACATTTGCGGAAGAGATCGCCATTGCACTGGCCGCCGCAGATCCAGAGTCCCGAGTCATTATTACGGACTCCAGGGGCGCCTGCCGCAATATTGAGCAAGGGTATATTCCAGACCGTGCTTTCAAAATTCTCCACGCATGCGAATACACAGGGTTTCCGACCCATCGTACCATCGTGTGGGCTCCGGCTCATGCGGGTCTTGAGGGGAACGAGGCAGCAGACGCTGCCGCCCGCGCGCTTACTCACCGGGCGTCGCCTCATCCGCAGCCTGATCCGGAATTCAATTTCAATCCGGCCATCACCTTTAAAGAGATCACCTCTCTTTATCAAAATTTTCATGGTCTCTATCCCCCTCCCTGTAAAGGCCTCACCAGGGTGGAGGAGCGCTGGCTTCTCCGCCTCTATACCAATACTGTACTGTGCCCGACAGTACTTAAGCACTTCAATTCTTCTTTCTCGGGCGCGTGCCCACACTGTGAGGAGGAGTTTTCGGACACCTACCACATGGTGTGGGCATGCCCTTCCAATCCTGCCTACCCACCCCTCCTCCACCCCACTCGAGAGGACTGGGAAGCTGCCCTGCGCGGCTGCTCCGAACTCCATGCCCAACAGGCATTGGTAGCTAGAGCCCGGGCCGCTGCGGAAGCTACAGGGATCCCGGACTAGGGATCCCTCCTAGTGTTTGTAAGGGGCGGGCCCTTCCGGCTCGCCCCATCGACCTCTCACTGTAAATAGAAATAAAAGTTTTCCTCCTCCTCCTCCGTCGACGGCGCAGCGAGCGACGACCAGGAAGTGGCTGACCTTGGCGCGGGCTTCTTTTGTTTGTTTGTTTGTTTCTTCAATGAAGGGCTTCAGAACTCCCTGCCTTTCCTTGGGGACTTGCTTCTTCTCCCACCACTTCCTCCGCTTGACACCCTCCGGCGTGGGCAGGTGAAGCGTTGTTGTGAGGTTGGCCTAGTCATAGTGACAACGGTACGTGTCTATAGCGATTTAACTCGTTCCTCTAGTCGTGCAGTGCCGGTGCGCCTTGAGACACGCGCCAAGTTTGCTGAAGCGAGATCGCCAGGATGATGTACTGTACGGTCTGCTGGTTGTCGCGACATGCAAGGCCGTCGAGGTCGGTTTGGTGGCCCAGAGTGTTGGCTGAACCCGTTACTTAGTCTGCTGTTTATATACATCATAATCGTGGACGTTATCTAATGTTGCTGTTTTATCTTCCTTTTGGTTTTTGCAATGAAAATTGTTCCTCGCACTCCCCGCCTTGGTGCTGATATCGTTCGTTGCTGTACTCCGGTGTCGGGTGCGTATCGAGTTTGACGAGGTTCATTTGTCTGCACATGTGTCCGCAATGTGTAACACAGCAGTCAGACGCTGTGGCGTCTCTGAATGACCCTGTGCTGCAGTTGCTGTCGTTAAGAGGTCCGCGTAAGCGGGAGGAGGAAGGGGGTACCTGGATGCGCAACGCGGGAACATATCCGCGGAGTTGACCGTGGCACGGGGATGCCGCGCCGGCGAAGAACGCGTTCGCCTAGCTTCCCCGAGCCGTCCTCGAGCACGACCCGCTGTCTGTCCCCGACCGTGCCTGTCCCCTTTGGTTTGGGCATTCGCATGTGCACTGCACATCGGGCTTGAGGTGTGTGTGTGCGTGAGGAAAGACGACTGTGAGGGAATGTCGGCGTAGACGTCCCTGCGCGCTAATTAGCCCCGCGGACGTGTGCGAAGTTCACTCTGCGTTCTGTTGAGATTAAGCGAGGGGCCTTTGTTGTCGCGTGACCTAGCCCGCACAGTCGCGCAGGAAGCCGCCGGCCAGCCTGCGTGTTTTGCCGTTTTGGTAGGCGGCCGAAGGACTCGCGGCGGGGCCGTATACGTCGCTGACGGACAATGGGAGCGGCCGACTTCTTTTTCCTCGGCCTCGTGCGCTTCTGTGCGAGCAGCTATTATACTTCGCGTTTCGTTATTTTTTGTTTTCACACTACCATTTCACAGCCTAGGGACGTTTCGGCTGCGCTGAAGGCACACTAAAGGATCGGCGGCGTTGGCGGTCAGGTGCGCTCCAGTTTCGCGAAAAAGCAGATCATCCGACAGTATTGTGGCGGGCAAAGCGTCCTTCTTGGAAGGGAAGAATCCTGAAAGGGTCTATTATTTGTCGGCTGGCACCCAAGTTGAGGAGGCGGGGTCTCCGGCTGCATCCAGCTGTAGCTCGATGCCCACTTCACCAGTCTCGCCGCTTGGCGCGCTGAAGCTGTGCGTCTGTATTAATTAGAGGGCACACAGTATTTGACTGAAGTCTCGTATAGTGAAACGGACTTCAGCAGGACGTGCTCCTAGGCAAATTACCAGTAGTTCGTTGGGTGACGGGAGTGGACGCTTCTGGGAAGACCGACGTACTGGTTGAGAGCGACAGGGGATCAAGCGCATAGAGAGAAAGTAAAGAAAATCGCATAAGTATGGTCGCCGCAGCTGACTCATTCGCAGCGCTAGTTGCAAGTCACCGGGCTCTAGTTTTCTTTACCTCTGTCTGACATAACTGTGACCGGGAGGATGGCTCTCGTGGCGGCCAAATTACTGTCGCTTTTTGTATTGCGCCTTGTGGCCTGTGGTTCAGCAGTCTCCTGTGCTTTCACTGCAAGACCGCGTGCTGTGTCTTATTTCCTTTTGCCGTACCCACATGCGTATTTTAATGAAGTTGATTCTGGAGTGAGTAAACTTACAACGCAGTAACTTCAGTTGGCGAGTTGTTCATGACTGTTTGTGCGTTGTGCCCATGGCTCGGTAGGTCGACGTCTGCGACTTTCAGTTGCCCCCATGACGTCTGAGGAGCACGTAGCCCCTTAAACTCTATCATATTAAATCGCTGCTCTAAATCGATACGCCTGGCTGTTCGACATCTGCGCTGTTAAGCGCCAAGCTATTTTGTAGCGAGCTGTTTTCAAAGAAAGGCATTGCCACCATAGCTGAAGCCGTGGAGCAGCCTCTCTGCTTTCTTTGGAACAGGTCGTGAAGCGGTGTTTTCGCTAAAAAGAAACTGTCTCGAACCAGTGCGTTGCGCCGGTTTCACTATTTGCACCAGTTTACATCAGCACTTCTCCGATTGCGCTCTCGACCGCATAGTTTCGGATTCGACACGGTGCTCTTTGTGCCCGAGAGCAGTGGTTTCAAGTCGCATCGGAATCATTTGAGGGCAGCGGGTGTGACGGAGCGGCGCTTAAGTGAATTCTAGCTGTCCGGCAACTGTGCTTGCGTGCACTAGCCGAGTTTTGGTGAAAGCGGCAGCACTCAAGCTCCTGCTGAGCCCTTACCCACGCCTCCTCTACGCCCTCCCGCTGGTGGAAGCGGGAAGGGCCGGCGGCCCCTGGGCGAGCCGTTCCAGATCGCTCCAATTCGGAGCAGCCGCCGCCGTTAATGGTCCCCCGTGGCGCTATCGAAGCGATTGGCCTCCGATGGGGGGCGCCGGCACCGCGCGCGCGCGCACCCATTTGCTCTTCGGCCTGCGTTCGTTTTCTCTGGCGAGAGTCGTCGTGTATGCCTGTTGTGCGTGCCTGTTTATTGCAGCGCTTATTCATTGGGGGTCCTCATGCCCCCTGGTGCCTGAGCGCCTGCAGTCTTCCTGATTTCGTGCAGCGTCGTCGAAGCTCTGTGAGCGTGCCCGCTCCTGTATGGCGGGACGAAATGCGGGGCTTGCGCGCACGACCCCGTAGTTCTGTCGTCGCTGCGGCGTGGCCGCTGTAAACATGGGCCGCTTGCGGCCGTCCCGTTATCCTCTTCTTCTGTCAAGCCAGGTCTCGGCCAACTTGAGGAAGATGCTGGGGAAAATGGAATGCCACTAGTCGAAGGGGAACGAAGGTCGTGGCCCGCAGTGGCGGCCCCGCCTTTGAATGGAGTCGGTACGGGCCTGGCTCCCACTGCATGCTTTGAATGGGATTGTGTGCTCGTAGCTATTGCACATTCGGCCGAGCTAACCTTCGTTGTTTCTCTCTGTACTTTTTTTTCCCCCTGTTTTTATTTCTTCTTGTGGGGATGCGAGGCTGTCCAGGACAGGGCTTTGCGATGAGGCGTGCTGCATCAGGTAGCGCGTGGGGCGCTTTAGCGTTGCGCGTGACGGCTCGCGAAAGCCGAGTGCCCTTGTCCACCCGTCTAGCTGTCTGTTGCCGTCTCTTGACGGAAGCTTTTTACATCCCTTCACGAAAGAAATGCTCAGACACACCCCTCTGATAGAAGCCACTCTTTCGTTTTCTTGGACCACATGAACTGTATACCATTCTCACTGGCCGGCAAGGCTCCGTTCCCATTTATCACGTGATCCCGAGGGGATTATGTCGTGAAGCTTTTTGTTGCTGCATAGATACGACGAGAACAACGTAAGGTTAGCAAGACTCACTGCTGCAGCCATATCGCGCCGGGCGCTCCGCCCCGTCCGCTTGTCCAGTGCGCCGCGCGCGATTCATTAGCGGCAGGACACTACGTGCGCGCAGCTTTTTATATCGCCCAAGCTTTACCTTTTTATATATTTGTAAATATTGGAAATATTGTATAAAACACTTCCCCGTCTTTTCTGCTTCCCTCTGTACTTCTGGCTGTCCTCTCCCTGTCTTGTTCATGGAATCGACCACTGGGAGCAAGGAACAAAACAGCGATCAGTGTACAGCCAACTATAGCCTCAATCGCGGCCTTGCTTCCCTCTCCCTTTTATTTCCGCCGTCTGCAACGCGGATGCTTAAGATATGAGATAGGAATCGCTGCGGCTGGCAACATCTTTTCCTTCCTTTTTTTTTCTATTTTTCCGATAATCACCTATCCTTCTGCTACTCCTATATCGCTGTGAGAACAACGGGCCAGGAAGACATCGCCAGAAACGATTTGCTAGCTTTTTCCGTGGCAACCCGCGCGATCGGGCGTGTAGTGATTCCAGAAAACTCCTGTTCGAAACTACACGCTTGTTATCATCGTCATGTGCGGGTTCCCCCGGTATTTGTGAAAAGACTCTCCGCTGCTCAGAACGACGCGCCTCCATGTTTCTGTGCTTTCTTCGAACAGGGTTTGGGTATTCATTCTGTCGCGGAATTGTGCCAAGTTGAGTCGTTTCGTTAGGGGTTGTTCATTGTAGTGAAAACGGACTCAAACCTGCTATTACCCATTGCACAGTGTTCTCGACAGTGACAAGGGAGTCCTGTTCAATCGTGACATCTTCGTTCTTTTGCACGTGTATACAGGTCGGAATCACCGAAGGGACCGTGTCTTGCGTTTTCATCCGTTCAGGGATGAAATCGGCTCCCGCACAGATGTTCACAGCCGGCTGCGTGGAGAAGCGTTCGCACGAGGAAGTTGCTCTCGTGGCTCCTGTTCCAAGGGCCCATTATTCCCCGCATCGTCGTAATCTCGCCACACAAACGGTGCAATCAAAAGGGGGGAGGGGCATTTGTAGCACCTTCTATCGCTCGCCGCTCCCGAGTGGACGCGTCGGCTCGCGCTCGGGGAAACGTTGCTTGCGCCACGCTCGCGCTGGATTCCAAAACACGGCGGCGGTCTGACGAGGGGAAAGAAGCCGACAGAGCCTGGCGTTTGTAAACGCACTGACGCCTATTTCTCCGCTTTCTTTCACGCTGGAGCTTAAGTGTTTCTATCCAATTTTTGTTAAAGCTTGAGCCAATAGATCGGGGCGACCTGGAGGCATCCGATATTTGCCAGGACGGGCTGTGCTAAAATGTTGCTCTGTGTTGTCTGGCCCGGCTGTACGCGTTTTTGTTTTAGCGAGTCTTCGGAGGAAAATTAAGGGTGCTTTACACGCGTGTGCGCTTTCTTCATTGCTGGTATTTTTTCCCCTCTTGACTATGAGTTCCAAGTAAGTTACGTTTCACAGCATCTTGCCCCACTCACCTTTAGTTGGGCGTACGCAGTGAGCTTACGTACGCAGCGACTCTGGGGGTAACGAATGCGCATGCGCTGAACGCTGCGTATCTTACCGCGTCCCGCGGGCGTACGCACGCTACAAACCATAGCGTGCGCGTGCTACGTTAGAGGACGCGTTGACAAGATGATGGCGCGCTTGTCGCCCGCTTTGGAATGAATGCATGTCGCCGTTGCTTTCTTCAACGCGATAGCTCGCTCTGAGTGGTGGCGCTCGCTTTTATGTCGCACACTGAGAGGTTTAAGCGACAGCTAGCCCTTCGTTTTTAAGAATATTTGGCGATTTTCAAGCTTTTAGGCCTAACGGTATGCTGTGTTTTTTCCTTATAGCAAAGACACCTGGCGAAGCAATTCATCTTTTTTGCCAGTTTGAACATTTTCTCCTATTTGCATTGTTTTTCTTCTGAAACCAAAGAGAAAAAAATCTCGCAGTAAACGTACCCGCCCTAGTTACGGATAAGTTTCTTCAGCCTAGCGTTGATGTGTTTTGACTTCTTGTCACTAGGTGGCGCCACTGTGTACACGTGCGCTTGTGGGATGCTGGGACACTGCAGACTGAAAAAGTTTGGTTTGGTTTATGGGGTTTAACGCCCGAATGTGACTCAGGCTATGAGGGACGCCGTAGTGGAGGGCTCCGGAAATTTCGACCACCTTGGGGTTCTTTAACTTGCTCTGACATCGCACAGTACACGGGCCTCTAGAATTTCTCCTCCAAAGAAATTCGGGCGCCGCGGCCGGGATCGAACCCGCGTTTTTTGGGTCAGCAGCCGAGCACGTGTTGGTGCCGTTTACAGCGCACGCAACGCAGTGAGCGATGTGTGCGACCAGCGAAAAATACACGTTTTTAGCATGCCGGAGACGCATTAGTGGCGACGTATACCGGTTTACCGGACGGCTCCTACGCACGCGCAGTGTCACCACCTGGTCGCACCCATGCTACTGCGCGTGCGCAGGAGCCGTCCGGTAAACGGGTATACGTCTCCACTCATGCGTCTCCGGCATGCTAAAAACGTTTGGTAGCGTAGAGTAGTAGACATTTAGCATAGCGGAGGCGTACTAGCGTAGACGCACACGATTACCGGATGCCAGCATCTCGCAACAGCGTGCGCGAATATGTCTACGCCCAGTACGTCTCCGCTATGCTAGAGCTCTCCAGCGTTCGTTTCGTGAGAGGAAGTTCACTTCTGAAAATTCTGTCGATCGGACCACGAGCAGTGCCATCTTTTTGTTTCCCCCCTGGACTCCGAAGTGTTTGCCTGCGTTTTTCTCGCGGCGTGTTAGTGACCGCTGGAACGGTAGTGCCCGCCCCGATGAAGTGATCGTCTTCTGGCGGTAGCATGGTGTGCGTGCGTGTTTCCTCTTCCCGGTCACACCCGGGCGCGTGTCAGGCATCTAAAGTGGCCCCGAGGCTGCCCTTCTTCCTGCTGCCGGCGTGCGATCTATATTTTTCTATGCTTCTTCCTCGGAAGGGAGGCGCTCGCCCCCTTCTCCGTGACTGCGAACCGGGCCACGTATGTTGCGTAGGCGTTACGTTCTGCGTTGACTACGAGCGCCGGGTTTAGTGCCTAAAGACACGTGTAACCACATATCGTGAATGGACTACTACGAGTAACGACGCTCGGGCCCGACCCACGCTGCTGGCAGTTTGCACGCGAGGCAGGCACTGACCGTCAGGTGTAATCTCTTTGCCCTCACTTGCCCCCCCCCCCCCCCCCCCTTTCATGAATAGGTATTCTTGCCAGCCACATTTTTAACCCTTTAACCACCAGCCCCGGATTGTACTCGTCATGGGAGGTTACCAGTATGGCGAGTTACACTCGTCCAGACCGATGTCTCGCTGCTCCCACCGCCAATGACGAGTTACGGTCGGCAATTGTGTTGGTTGCAATTTTAAACACTAGAGGGCGGTAGTTATCCATGAAGTGTTTCGCGCCTTCAGCGCGTGTTGCAAGCATGGCAACTGTCATTTTCGCCAGTAATCGCCAAAACAGTTCGGCGATTTTTGGTACGTTTTTCGGAAATTATTTTGGCGGTTAAAGGGTTAATCAAGAGTTCATCAAATAATCAGTCACGTATGGTCGACGGTTTGATCGTTTAGGTGCCCCGTGCCTGGCGCTGGTTAGGACATATGTGAGCTTGGCCAAACGTATGCTGCGTGACCGTGATTGGCCGTCGTGCGTGCGCCGGCCGTTCGTTTAAGGTAAGGCGCAACTCCATGGCGCTTGGCAAATATCTGTCCATGTCAGATATTTGCGCCGCACTGGCGCCTTCGCCGGAAGTGGCTCGCTGGTTTGCGGTCGGGGCAACCAATCAGAACGCAGTTCTCTCGGCATCCGGTGCGGCCCTTCGCGCCGTTTTTTTGCTCTGTTTTATCTCGGACGTCGCTTGGGCAGCCATGGTAACTGACGGAGGATGTTTTTGTTTGTATAAAAAATCTAATACGCGAACTAACATTCAGTTTAGTGATTCAATGACTTGTCTTTTTTCTTTCTAAGATCAAGACTTCAAGTAGTAGTCCAACTCTTTCGGGTGGTTTCGGCCTAAGGAGTCTCGCAACAATGCAGCAACGCGAGCTGAACGCGAGTACCAGCGACAGGAGGCGACAGGCCATCGAGTTGCGTACGTTTTCCGACGCTTGCCGCTGCGCGGCGTTGGGCGCGTAGGCGCTGCGGTCGTGAGCCTCACCTTTATAGCGCTGTTACATGCCACCAGAGGCACCCACTGGCGTACATGCGTCTCGGGTTGTGGCGTACTGAGTTGATGTTGCCGCACGCGCATTTCGTGGTCGGCTCTGGGCTCGCTGCCTTTCTGCATTTCTGCCCCGACGAGGGGCCGGCTCCATCTTTGTTTGAGCTGTGCCTGACGACGCTTGCCACCTTCACGCTTTCGTCGCTTCCCGTGTGGCGTCGCCGCTTCTTCCAGCTGGCTCACCGTGGGTGATTCGGCCGTCCCTTCGACGAGAGCGCGCTGTTCGCCTCCGTCGCCTAGTGACCATTTTGGCGACTCCCCCCCCTCGTGATCGAGCTGGCACCTGTGGCGACAGCGCCCGCTCTTCGGTCTCTGTCGGCTTCCGGTACGCTCGGTTTCTCCGCTTGCATCTCGTCTTTCGCCGGACGGACGGGGCCGCGTGTCCCCCCGAGGGCGGCCGGGCCTCTTGCATCAGGAGGCGTGCGTGCGGTGCGGGCGTTATCTGTCGCGCACGCGCCCCGCGGCGCGGTGGGCTCCGCTTCCGCGATGGAGGACGGTCGACGTCGTCGTGCGCACGCCCAGGTATTCGGGGCCGGCGGCACCGCCGTTTCGTCAGGGGGCCGAGAGAGAGCGTGTGGCCACCTCTCCAAATTGCTCGCCCGAGTATTATTACTCTCGGCATTGTGCGTGCCGCTGGGGGGCCCAGTCTCCTCGCCTGCAGGAAAAGGCTGTAGGATTGCTGCAAAGGAGGGAGGCGCTGGCGGCCTGTACACCGCTATCCGGTGGTCTTGCATAACGGTGGAAAGTTCCGCGCCCATCTTTTTTTTTTTTTGTGCTTCGCTTCAGTTTGCCGAGAAGCCTTCTGTGTGACGACTTGTGGACGCGCGCGCGTACCAGTAGCGACTGCGACAGAACTGCCGTATTCAATGCGCCGTGCTGGCCCCTCCCCCACTTTGACCATCCCATAGTTCTTGGCGTTGCCGGCGATGGGCCATTTCGCCGCCCGGGAAGCGAGGTGTCGTGTAACGGCCCGCGTCATTTCTTTCGCAACGGCTTGTCATTGCTGGCTTCGCGGAAGGGAAACACGAGAGAGGAAGTGTGCCGATACTGGCGGCCCCGTCTGACCGTTGAGTGTGGCAAATGCGCGGCGGCGGAGAAGCGTGTGTGATTCAGAAACATTAGGAGGCGGGGAGGCATCGTGAGGGCGAAGTAATAACCACACAATGGGGCAATGAATGTGTTTAGAGGCACGCCGCGTCCCTTTCGCGTTGCGAGCGCCGTGAGAACAGTGGCGACGGCTGAGTGAGCGGCTACAGCGAGCCGTGCGGGCCGTTTCCGTGGGTCGGTCTCGTCCGCCTTTCCAGCCGCGGTCCCACGCGGTTCTTTGCCGATTGCCGCCCGTATTCTCTGCCGGCCCGATTGCGTCTTGCATCTTCCCTAGCGACACACCGTGTGCAAGATTTGTCTACATCTGCCACTGCCGCCTTGGTTTCGGTGACGGGGAAACCGGTCTTAGCCCAGCATTTGGCTGGAGTGAAGAGTTTGACTCGGTGCTCACAACTCTGAAGACCTCGTTCCTGTAACTCCTCGCGTTACCTGCATGTCAGCACACATAGCGACTGAACCAATCGCCTTCCGCAGCCACGCCCGGTTGGTCATGCGCGAGTTCCGGCTGCTTGCGATCGTGCGCTGCAAACGGTGAACTTCGTTTGTGCAGCAGCTACAAGAGCATAAGCGGATTTTGTTTTCTGTGTCAGGGCGAAAAAGCAGAGTAAAAGCTATGCCTCGCGTGCTCGCTAATACGGAACCGTCTATCCCGACGCATCAGGCTCGCCCTTGGGGAGGGTGGGAGCTCGTTCGCTTATCTGTCCGCAGTTTCTTGCAGTCGGGTTGCGGCCTTTTGTTTCCCCTTCCTGCGCGCGCAGTTCGGCGGCAGATAGGACGGACGGCGCGAGGCCGCCCTGTTTGGTCTCGCCCAGACTTGGTAAGGCAGTATAAACTTGTTGCCTCCACTTGAACTGCATACACGCGCGAGCCACTTAGTGTAAATGGCCGCCAGACGGGATGTTGCGATACGAAGAAAGCTCCGCTCGTGCGGCCCCTTTGTAATGCGCGCGTACTGGCGTTTTGTCGTTCTCCCGTTTTCTGGCCGCCCTTCGTCGCGAACCTGTACGCGACAGGTCGACCGCCAAATCAGAGCGTTAGCGCGAGCGATCGGGCGCAGCCGTGCCGGCACCGATTGCCGTTCATGCTTCCTGCTCTCCTGCGATCGGTGTTGCCGGGTAAAGTGGTAGTGAAAGGAGACGGTGCGATAACTCGCCTCTCGAGTAGCTGCGGATCGCGAACATCACCGTCGAATGCTGCTTCGTTCGTGTCGAATCGGCTCCGAGCGTTTTTACTCGTGCTGATGAATCTATCTGCGCTGGCACAGGAAGCAGTTAACGACCTCTGTACACAACGTGGCGGCTCGGCTTCAGCCAGGGACGTTTCTAAACGCCTTGTGTCCCTTTCGCTTTCCGTCGTTTCTCGCCGTTGTCAGCTGTTTGAAAGAGCGCGGATGATCCCGCACTGACTGAAACATGCATCTTTTCAGACGATGAGCTCGAGAATGATGTCCTCTCTTCCTTAGCACTGGCAGAACATTACAGTAGGCAGTCCACAGAGTACTCGGGCTGGCTATGAACTGACGAATGAAATTTCTGTGAGGGCATATGCGCCTTTGGGTGAGCAGTCAAGACACGGAGGCTGTTGCAGACTGCTGCCGCTTCCACCGTGTCGGTGCCAGATGCACATAACATCCCAGCGAGTTATGTGGCGACGCCCATGGTAGCCCCTATTGGAGAGGTCCATATACACAGCTTGCAGCGCACAGCCAAGCGATCACTGTGCGTGCGGTAGTGTTTTTTGTAAATGCCTTGCCTGGCGAAACTGACCGGAATTGCTGTCTCATCGCTAGCTGCACGCATAGGAGAATCCGCCCCGACATAGACCGGCGAAGTTGGCGAAGGATCGGAACCCACAAAGCACGCCCCGAGAGCGTTACCGCGGCCACTTTGTTTCTCTCGAGCTTTGTGGCATGCAAAAAAAACATTAGCTTATTAAGATTTACGTGCCCTTCAACGAGCACAAGGGGGGGGGGGGGGGGGGGAAGTAATCCGTAAGCCCCGTGCCTTCTTGAGGCAGCTGCTTTGAAGTCGTCCCGCGCCACCGTAATGCGGCGCTGCTGGAGCAAAAGGTGGCCGCCTTACACGGATGCATGACTGCGAACGATTTAGTGTGCGCTGCTAGGCTTGCCGGTGTTATGTTTTTTTTTCGCATTTTTTTTTCTCTTGCCGCCTTGGCCGTTTGTAGCGGCGCCCGGGGTGCCTCCTCGACTCGTCGGAAAGCGGCGATCATTTTGCGTGGCAACGGGAGCGTGCTGTGCCTCGGGCAGGCAGCAAAAGAAAAACGAGAGTTTAAAAGGGGACAAAAAAAGAGATTGCCGGGAATCTGGAGACGCTCATTAGCTAGCGGAGCAGGCCCGGCAGGCATGCGGACTCGGTTGCGGAAGTCTGACTTGACCGGGCACCAGTGGACCGCGTAGGGCCAACTCGAAATTTTCGCTCACTCTCTCTCTCTGTTTCGCTGTGCCTGTGTGCTGCGAGTAAGTGCTTGGGCGACGAGGCAACGACATCCTACGCAGTAGAGCTGTAATACGTGCGTACAGGTCTGCACTGCGAAGGAGGAAGGAATATGCCGGGTTTCCTTGCGCACGGAGTTTTCTTGCGGCGGCGTCGCCTGCTCGCCGAGTATAGTATACTTTGCGGCTGGCCCGGACTCTTGCCTCGTCTGTATGCGTTGCTGCAGCATGGAAGAAACACGTGAGAGGTGTTTCCTGGGACACCATCTAAATAAGCGCTGTGTAGGCGTTATATACCAGGTGTCCCTGCTGAATGTAACCAAGCTTTTAAAAAACACGGGGTGTCCTAGCCGTCTGAAATCAAATGAGGGTTGTTTAGAGTCGCGTGACCTAGTCTGCAGCATTTTTTTCGTTCTTCAAGGTTGACTAATTAGTCAAGATTAATTAACTAACTTTTAAATGATTGACTTCAGGAACAAAGTGTCAATGGAAAAGTTGTAGATCGCTTTGAGAAACAGCTTACTGAGACATTTGCAGCAAATATTTACGTAAAGTAGTTTTTTTACTGGCCTTTAACCATAACCCGCACATTAAGAAAAAACTTCTACATGATAACTGTGCCACTTCAACATCCAAAGACGCGCCTTAAAGAATAAAATCCGTTTTTTCTGAAGTCCTCTCCTCGTTGAGACTTTGGGTGCACATTGGGGCAGAGAAGTGAGCGAGCAGCTGGTCACGTGACAACTTTCTTTTAAGGCCTATAAATGAAGCTACGTAAATCGTAACTTGACGGAAACAGCACTACTAGCGGTTTTTCGAGGTGATATAAAACTTTTGCATTGACACTTTCTTCCTGAAATCAATAATTAAAAAGTTAGCTAATTAAACTTAACCAGTAAATTAACTTTGAAGAGCGAAAATAATACTCAAGACTAGTCCACGCAACTATGAACAACCCTGAGTTGGTTTCACTGGACTAGGACACTTCGCCTTTTTTAAATGTTTAATTACATTTAGCTGGGACACCCGGGGATGAAAGGGTGGCTGAAGAGAGTAGCAGAAAGGTACTGTAGTGCTTATTGCAACTGAACTTATAGTTCGTGTATATATAAGTATGATAGAGTCAGGTGAACGTGTGGACAGGTACACAAAAGCGCTGAAATCCACGAGGTGCGCAAGACTGAACCCTCTTGCGCAGCGCACCCACTGTTTCATTCGTTCATCTTTTTTTTTATTTTTGCAATTCTATAATTTATGACGATCTCGATTAAACTTTGACAGCTCTTTGGAAGATGCGGCCTCACAGAAGCAGGGTGCCTGGCCACCTGGAAAAGCTGGAAAACCGGGAATTATCCGGGAAATATTTTGTAGTTGGAAAAATCACGGTATTGTCAGTGATACCGGCAAAAAAGTGGTCAGGTCAGGAAAAGGACCGACCGAAATCAACCCGACGGCCCGTCGTGAATTTTACCGTGAGTGACCAGCACGCGTTCCGTTCACATTGGCTACACAGCTTTTCTTTTCTACCGTTTTGAGGCGTCGCATGGTGTACGTTTTAGCTGTCTTTTTCTCGTTGGCCACGGAGGGAGCACTGTTCATACTGGTCGGTTCTGTTCTGGTTGCCACACTCCCGTATAGGTTTTGGCTGATGCAGGACAATAGAAATGGCTATGCTGGGAAACACAAAGCTTTGTGTTTCCCACTTACCTGTTCTGTGCCCGCCCCTATAAAAGGGGATGCATTCACAATGTAAAATCACTCCTGAAGAAGATCGGTCTTCGGATCGAAACGTTGAGTTGAATAAATATGTTTCCTTTAACGAAGCGTATACTTCGCTATATATTCTTATAAGCAGTCTAGTACTTCACGCTTTCGCAGCATATATATATATATATATATATATATATATATAAATTTCCCCTTTTGAATAGGTATTGTATACTGTCCAGTATCGTCGGCCACTATATTTTTCCGCCTCTTCAGTTGTCAGAGAATTTTGACTGAAATAGTCAGGGAAAACTTGGAAAGGCAAGGGAACTTGAAGGGAGTTTAGCTTGCTGTCCCGAGAAGGCACGCGACGAAGGCTGCATTCCCGAGCCCTTTGCGTGCGTGTGCGCATAAATTCTGTACTTTTCGTCAAGTCAGGACGACGGGGTGCGGGCAGAAACTGTGCGCTGTGCAGGCTTTCAAATTTTTAATGTTTTCTTTTACCTTACATTTTGCTCACTGCACTGTTCGGCGGCGCCGCAGCCACGTGTACGTCCCCGTCGTTCGTGCAGGTTTCGCTTGCTGCGTATGAACTCGAAACTTATGAATTATGGCCGCTTTAACGGTGTACGGTGCAAATTTTCCTCTTTTTTTTTTTTTGTGGGGTCGCAGCTCGATGACTGCTTTCGCGTCCTTTTCCGCATTTCCTTTACCTCATACCATCGAGTGCTTGTTTCCGTCGAGCATTTCGTTTTTCCGCTTAAGTGTGTGGCACCGAGGGGCGGACCCTGCAGGCGCCGTGAGGTTTGCACTTTGCGTGTCGCGCTCTTACTTTTCTTCGTAGGTGCATCGAATATTTCCGGCGGCGCACGCAGCGCTGTCTCGTGGATGGCGGAAGAAGCGCCGCCGCCTGCGATGCCTTCGCCGGAATCTGCATATTTGCGTACGTGTTGGGCGCGGAAAGCAAGTCAACATGCCGATTTCCTCGAATGTTTAGTCATTCCGCATATTTCGTCGTTCAAGCGGCACTTTTCCTGTCTGCGATCAGGCATATGTATACACGCACCTTTTTTTGTTCTTCGAGTTACGTTCTCTCCCTGCATGCGAGCTCGTCTTGGTTGGGCTGCCTGGTTCTCTGAAGGGCAGCCGGCACCTTAGACTATAGTCTGCTACCATCCTTTCCTCCCGAGCTTTCGGTCGAGCCACAGCGGAGCGCCCTCGTCGTTTCCATATCATTAAACGTTTTATTCCGTCATTCTTGTATTTCTTTACTGAGGGTTGCCCGTATCCGAGTAGGGGCAAAATTGAGAGACCTGTGCTAGCAGCTTGATAATTGTTAATTGAAAAAGAAAATTGGACTTAAGCTCCGCCTCACGGATATAGCGCGGTAGCGTAAATGCATAATTGGTCATTCTCTGCTTTACATTCATTGGTCTCTGGGAGTTCCTGTACCATTCCTGGCGTAGTGAATGGTGGTTGATTATATAATGCAGCGGAAATTAAGAGGAGAAAATGGATTCGGGAGGGACGGGTAACGAGAACATTTTTTAAGGCAACATAGTATTCGAGGCAAGAAAAACGTAGCTATATGTGCGGCGGAGAATCGGGTAGGCAGAACAAGGGTAGTGGATCCATGTCGTTTGTACAGCATCCGGCTGATGACGATAATGATGGTGGTGATGGGCAGAGCGACAACGATGTGCCTACTCCATGAAGGAATCTTGCTGCAGTCCCTGCAGTTACCCTGCGATCTTTTTCGGGAGCTCGCTATCGCTGTTAATTCGAACGGACTGTTTCTTTACAGCCCAACATCGAAATGAAAGCGTCTCTTGGGCGCACACAGTGAGCGATAAGTGGCCATTCCTCTCCCAAGTTCCGTGGGCCCAATAGCGTCGCCATCCAGCGATATGGTTCGAGCCCCGTTTGAGATGAAGTCAAAGGTGGCCTGTGGCGAGGACAGCAGGCCGGTACGTGTTCCGCGGTTTCAGTGTTTGGCAGTGGAACACGTCGCGGATATTGGTATTGGGACATGCACATTGTTGTCCCCCTTGTCCATTCCCTCTCGGACGACGAAGTTTCTAGTGAATACCACAAAAGTACAAGTATGGCTGTCGTTGCGTAACGGTCCTGCGCGACCTTCGGCGTGATTCTTGCGAAGACCACGGGACTGCGTTCGCTGCCGGGTGATCTTGTGGCCACTTCCCGTGCGTGCAGTTGGCTATTGGGGCCAAGTACTGCGAAACGAGCCAGCAGCGGTGCGCGAGTCTCATTTGCGTGCTCGCGTGCGCTTGTTGCCCGATGGAACGTGGCCTCTCAGTGCATTGCGGCGTCCCCCGCCTTGCCACGGGCTGCATGCCCCCCCTCCTCCGCCTGCCTGTGCAACGACCCGCCGCGTTTTTCCCCCTTCCGCTGGCACGCGCGACCGCGGTTCGTTTTCCTGCGCGCGTGCGCGGCCGCGAGCCACCGGTCGTCCGTGAGGTTCCGGCCAGGCCGCGCAGCCCCTAAACGTCCCACTGGACCTCCACGCGCCTGCGCTGCCTGGCCGGATTTCGAAAACGCGCTGCTTTTCGGCACACGCGTGTGCTCGGTGGAGCAGCACCATGGTGTCCGTCCGGGCGAAGAAGTCGGGGCAAAAGTTACCTCGTTGCAGCTTTGGCCGTCCGGAATCGCGCAGCCTGTAAAATATGTATTGTGGGTTTATCACGCCTTTCGGGAGTATGGTGCGTGCGATTGCGAATCGCAAACGTGTTTTTCCAAACTGTTGACGAAAGCAGTCTCCAATGCCATTGACAGGGCCAGCAACGGTGCAGCGGTATTGGGCATTTCTTCGTCGACCCTGCGCGTAATATTACCGCCGATCGTTTTGAAGCCGGTGCGCCCGAAGGCTCGAAAATCACTTGCGTCCATTGTTTTCGCCGTCCCTATACTGTCATCTTGCCCCAGGTCTCGTCGCGGCGACCCGTTCTAACCCTTTGCCTCGCCTGCACTGGGTCGCGCCGGCGACTCCCCCCACCCTCACGTGCACTCTCCTTTTCTTTCTTTTTTGCCGCCGTCCTGTCAGACTACATCGCGCGCTCCTCTCCCGTGTCGTTTCCGCGCTCCTTCGACGAGCGGGGACCACCACCGGCGCACAGGGCGCGGTCGACTGACTGACCCCGTTCTCGGCGCTTTCGATGAGTCATTACTGGAGCCACTTCCTGGCGCCCGCCGTTCGCTGTCGTCGTCGCCGCAACCACGAAGGTCGTGCACCTGCCGCTTGAGCTTGAGCGCGACGTGTGTGGGTGCCAACCCGGGACCTCGCGCGCCCAGCCCAGCGGTGCCGTCTTCCGGCAGCGGGCCGACGTGAGCAAGGGCGCAGAGCTTCGCGCGGGGCTCTCTCTACCGTTTCGCGCTGGCGGAGCTTGTAGCTTTTCTGTGCGTGTTTACTCTGGTCTTCGCTTAGCCTTTGTTTGCCCGGCTTTTATGGGCGGAAAAGTGCGTCGCGGAATTTCTGCCTTCGATTGTTCGCGCTTCGTTATCTCCGCGGCTGCTTTGCAGCTGGCAGGTAGACACCTGGTGGTGGACGTGCAGGGAGTCGCCGAGGTTTGGATTTAATGATCGACATGGACGGCGAAGGGAATTTGTGATTTTGAACGCGTCGGCGCACCTCGCGCAACTACTGTCCAAAGTAGGTTTGGCGTGAGCTAAGTCGGTGCGCTGCAGGGAATGCTTTGATTTGAAGGGGGTTTTAACGAGACGTGTCGTGTGGCAGGTTCCCGTTGACTTTGGGCTCGTAGCCGCGCCAGTTGCGTTTCCAAATTCGAAAGGTCCCGCTTTTAGGTGACACGGAATTGCCCAGTTAACAAACGGCGGACGTTGTTTGGCCTAGCGTACCGTGGCACTCCCAGATTTTTCGTGCAGCACAACAGCATGAATTGCGTTGCGTTAGCCCGGCCTGCACTTGCTTTGTACCTTTGGCGCACTCGTCACGGGAGGATGGGTGAGGAGGGGGAGGTCGGGGCTGCGCTTGTTCGCGGGCCATTCGGTGTGTCCCCCCGTCGCATCATTGTTTCCCTCTTTGTCGGCCCTTGTCTTTTGCGGTCCCACGAATTCGGTGCAGCACTTGTGGCTCGCGAACAAAGCGCCGTTTGCCGTGCGCGATAAACGGCGTCCGGCGTTCCGGCAGCTTAGTGATGGCCGATTAGATTCGACCGCGCTAGGCCTCCAAATCGGAGGTTAAAAAGAATTGCAGGGAACACCTCAGCTGTGCCTTAAGATTATGACGCGGTAGCTGGCGTTAATGGGTTATTGCCCATATGTGCGGAATTGGTCATACTCTGCTTTACATGAATGGATCCCTGAGAGTCCTCATCATGCCACTCCTGGCGCAGCGGTTAAGCAATGCGCCAGCAGTGTGCGACCTCTCGCGACCAGTCATTAATCAAACTGTCACCTGCCACGGTGCGCAGTTTGCTCACAATCCGATGGGCAGGTTGTGATGACGCCGCAAGGGCACGTGACCTTGGTGGCCCACCTGCCTCTAAGGTTGCTTGGTTGGTTGGTAACAACTTTATTCATAGTCCTGCAGAGCTTTCGCCGACGGGGCCTTAGGTCTCCCACGTGGGAGACCTAAGGCCCCGTCGGCGAAAGCTCTGCAGGACTATGAATAAAGTTGTTACCAACCAACCAAGCAACCTTAGAGGCAGATGGGTTACCTAGGTCACGTGCCCTTGTGGCGTCATCACAACCTGCCCATCGGATTGTGAGCAAACTCTCTGGAGATTTTTCGCGGATTTTTCGTGACGCCGTTGATCGCGTTAAGCGATAGATTAATGAGATTAACAAGCCACACAGTAGGTCGTGAGAACGTTAATTCTTCAGGATCATGCACGTAGCCGGTTGGATGGCACCGCCACTGCGGCGAGGAGGCTAAAAAACGGATGGCGAAAAAGATTCTTTGTGGAGTACGTCCCCAAGTATCGAAAGCCACCTGGCTGCTCTCCCCGCCATTCCGCAGACGAGGAAGGCAGCAGGGCAGCGTCTATGTGCTCCTGCGCCGTGATGAGTTGTGCTGGGCCGCTTTGGAGTCTCGAGACAGCGTGGGAAGGCCGTCCACTTGCGCGT
Organism: Amblyomma mixtum; assembly: GCF_055824585.1. Taxonomy (NCBI): domain Eukaryota; kingdom Metazoa; phylum Arthropoda; class Arachnida; order Ixodida; family Ixodidae; genus Amblyomma; species Amblyomma mixtum. The sequence goes on along the minus strand of NC_143016.1, from coordinate 39,092,078 downwards.
CTCTCTCTGAGGAGGCGCCCGGTGGCATTTTTTTTTTTCTGCTTGCCACGCCGCCTGGTGACTGCTAGCGTAAACGCCCCATGTGTAGCGCGCTTATCGCGGCTGTCAGAGAATGGCGAGCAAAAGGTGTAGAGGCCCGTTGCGCAGATACCGGCCGCATATACCAAGGCCACCTTTTTTCGATGGCGAATATCTCTGGCCGCGCGGAGCTCTCGCATCGCCTTATCGGCGGCTGGTCAACATCGCCTTGCTCCGTCGCGATCCGGTCTCCAGGAAGTTTCAGGGCTGACGCTTTTTCCTTTTTTTTTTTTATCAGCGCCGCCTCTCCTACGCAATCGGTGTGATGTATGCCGCGTGCATTTCATGAGGAGACGGCGGCGATCCGGCGGCTGACCCGTTGTCGACACTCGACTTGTTCGCGGCGCGGTGGTTCCTTTGTTGGCGTGCGCGCGCTGAATCTTGCCTGCCGGCGGGAGCCGCGCGCGGTAGCAGCAGCCGAGGTGGAGGTCGTCGGCGCTCACAATGGATTTCGTTGCCGCCGCGGACATGGACGACGTGAGTGGCCGCCGCCGCCGCACGGAGGCGAGGCTCGCCGCGCGATTGTAGAGACGAGCCTCGCCTTTTGTCGTGCCGCTTTTCTCGTCTGTACGTTCCCGCGAATCGTTGGGCAGAAATGTAACCAGAGCGAAGGGGAGGTAATTGAATGCATGGTTTAATGGGAGCCACTAGCAGCGTACGCTTTTTTCTTGTTTCTTTTTCACAACATCGCCAGCTGTAAAGGTTCACAGCACTGATTTTAAACTGCTCGAAAAATAACGTGGACGAAGGTTAGTGTTTTTCGAGGAAAGGAAATGGCGCAGTAACTGTCCGACTCCTCGGTGGATACCGCAACCGCGCCACATGGGAAGGGAGGAAGGTGCGAGTGGAAGAGGTGCTTTAGTGGAGGATTGCGGAATAATTTCGACCACCTGGGGAGCTTTAACGTGCACTGACATCGCACAGTACTCGGGCGCCTTTTCGCGTTTCGCCTCCGTCGAAGCGCGACTGCCACGGTCGGGTTCGGACCCGGCTACTCCGGCTCAGTAGCCGAGCCACCGCGGCGGGACGGACGAAGGAAGCAATACGCACGACAGATACAGCGCAACACTGAGCCAGCTTAGTGAAGGCCTTGCAATGTTTTCGTGCCGGCGTCGACGCACTAAGTGTTAAGCGTGCCCAGTACTCAAGCAGCGTGCGATGAGGGACCAGTAGGCATGGCAGGATTTTAAGCATTAAAAAGCTGCGCAGGAGACGGGACAGGGATCTCCTGTGCGTCCCCCGTTTGCTTTTTAAATGTTGCGCAGTAGCCACATGAGCTGCAAAATGAGGCTTATGGAGATTCAGAGCGCTTCACAAGGGCACAAAGCGCTGCCCTTGACGATCGATCAGTCACCTGTCCAGCAGCTCTGCCGCTCTGAGAAAAAAATGTAGTAGTACTTACTAACTTTGGGGTAGTAAATGAATGTCAGATATGTTACTACCCTGTTAGTAACTACAGTTAGTAACGGGAAGGTTAGTAACAGTTACTAACCCATTGAGTTAGTAACGGCTGCTAGAGTGCACGATCGCGTGGGGAATGATCAGCGCGGTGAGCATTGCGACACCTGTGAGACCCCAGGCGAAGTCTGCCGCCAAGGAGCAGAGTTTTCAGTACCTCTGTTGCGGGCCGTGAGGTCTATTTTGGGTTCTGAAATATAAAAAATGTCACGCACAAGCAAACAACACCGAGCAGTAGTACGGTATCTCGCTATGGCCGCCACCTCCGCCGTTGAGGAAAGCGATCGTTCCAGTCGGAGCGGCCGCTAAACACTTCCATCGCTAGCCTTAGTCGGCAATACCTCATGCTGTCCTTTACATTAAGACCTTCTGTTTAGTTACTTGTCTGCATGTACAGGTAGAAGCAATATGAACGGTAGCGCTGGAGCCTGTGGTGACTCCAGCCGGTCGAGTGCCTGTGGCTATTCTAAAAGCTGGAGGTGCACGATGATGCATGCGTGCAATATTTTAATTAGTAGGAATTTTTATAACCGTGCCTGATTTCAGAAGCGGAATACGCACCGAACGAGCACTACGGCGCGTGTTCAGCTGTCACACCACGTTCCAAAGCAGACGGCAGTAAAGCACGACAGGGCGTGCCTCCGGTGTTTAGAACAGCCAGAAGCGCGCGAGTGGCTCACATCGCCTCGGTAGCCTCAGCCTCGCGTGTTCCCTTTTATATTGCTTCTGCATGTACCGTGCCATATTTTTTTTGTGTAACTATTAGACTCACTTTTAAGAGCATTGATAAGACGGACAGCACCGGCGTGTGATTAAGAGGTTACAACGTTTTTACTCCACTTGCAGGCGTATTCTTAATAGCTTGAGATGATAAGCGAAACAGAAGACATTTTAGGAGATCAAGGCGCATCACTGCATGGAATTCGAGCGTTACCGCAGCCGTAGTTGTCCCGCATGGCGCCTCAGCACGATTGCATTTTTTTTTTTTTGTTTCCGGTGGTGGTTGGGCATTTAGAAGCTGGTTGCCTGGATGAAATTCGCGGCTTCATTGCATCTAAATCCTAAGGCTATAAAAAATTCCACTGATGGTTCGCGAATAGCACATATCCGAAGCAGGACACGAAAAAAGGGGGGAAGCTGTTCATTGCGTCGTCTTTCGGGATGTTGTTCAGCACTACAGCGCAGCCCACCAGATCGTACCACTTCACTGAGCCGGTATGGGTCTGTCATTGAGGTGTACTCTCGTTGTAGTTTAAAACTTCGTCAGCAACAAGCGAAACTATGCCTCCGATTGCTATTGGGGCGGTATACGCTTGGGATTCCTGGGTGCGCGTGCACATCTCAAGCGTTTCATTTTGATCTGATGTCAGCTGCTGCGTTTGCTATTGTTCTTCGTCTCGCACACGCCGGCAAGGGAGACTCCTATGCCGTTCATTTTTCGAATGTCGTTCGTTTCAAAGAAGAGCCAGTGAGAAGACAAAAAGTCTCCCCTTGGCTTCTCAATCAATTGTTCTTCTGTGTTATCTTTCGTCTGAGCTCTCGATATGGGAGGCGTAGGTACGTCCTACAGGCTGCATACTAGCGAGGACTTGAGAGCTTAGATTAACCTGTGTCTTCTTTGTTAGTCGTTGTTCGACGCCTTAAAGTGCCTGCACAGGAGTTTGTGAACAATATTTTTTTTTTTGTTACATCGTTCGACTCCGTCACTGCTTGAAATACCACCCCGTGCGCCGAAAGAGGGAGAAAGATTATCTGATTGCTCTGGCTAGCGCAAGATTTTTGTGGCGGCGACAGTTATTGCAACACCGTGACGGTCTGTGCATCGCCTCGTTTATTTATCTCTGCTATATTGTCGGTGGCCGCTGACAGTAGAAACATCGGACCTTAACAAAGTGGTGTGTGTTTAGTCTGTTTCCTTATTTAGGAGCTTTAGAATAGGGGGCCCCAAGCCCCTCCCTTCGAGAGGTTTGGGCCGCCGAAATGTGCTGAACATAAGGCACGCCTTGCGCCTTGGGTTGACGTTAGCGGCGGACGCTGTTTTGCCAAAATAGCATGCGCCGCAACGGCGCTCTACGTTCAGACAATATGGCGGCGCCCGCTGAAGCGGGGCCCCTCGCTTCACCACCCGATTCATTTCCGCTACCCTGTGTCTCACGTTCACGGCAAACTAAAAGGCGCACGAAGCTTTCGCTTTGTCTGAAGATGTCCGCACGTAAAGGCGCGTTCCTTTTATTTGGTCAGTTAGCGGTTTGGTGTGCCTTGAGGTGTATCGTGTGATGTAGTATGCGTACTGTTTTACAGGAAGTAATTGAGCAAATAACCACTAAAGCTGTCGCGTCATATCCTTAAGGCGGACCTTAAGTGCCCCCTTAATATTGCTGTTGCGTTCTTGCATCTGCATGTGCCTTTTCGTTCTTTTATCGCCTCTCTTTAGCTTCAGCCCGGAATGCTTTCCATTCTGTTGACACGCCTGAAAGATACCCCACCTGGTCAGTCACATCATGGTCAGGGCCCGTGACGTTATACTGTACTGCTGAGCATGGATTAATGGGTTCGATTCGGGGTGTACGTTAAAATAACTCGGTGAATCCGATCTCACGCCTGGGCGCTCCACTGAAGGGATTGCCCCCGCTCCCTTGTGCAGCTTTGACCCGTAAGGGTTCATGTCTAAAACCTGGCGAGTAGGTGCGTACCGCTATCATCGGAACATTTGGGAGATGTTTGTGAACACGGGCCTGGGAGGAATTACTACCAGACGTGTCATCGTCGGGCCTGGGAGGGATTACTACCAGACATGAGTCATCGTGAAGCAAAGATGCGGCGGCAGCGGCGGAAGCAGCGGCGACGGTGTCAAGTGACCGAGTCTGCCCTTGGGTCGCCGGACAGACTGATGCTGCGAAAGGTCAAGCTGTTCCTGTTAATTGAAAGACTGCTGTGTCCTCGACAGATGTCTCGTGTTTCGGACATCCGGCGGGGGAGTACGAAGACGTTCATTCACCTGCTGGGAGTCTGCGGGAAATTCCTTTCCAACGGAGGCAACGAATTTGCTGCAGTGGTCAAAGTGACACGTCAGTGTTTGCCGGCTCTGTCTCTACCCCTTCCCATCGCCCGAGCTGCGAGAGAGCCCAGCACCGCCCCCCTGCCGTGGGTGGTACCACCAGTGTCCACATCTGCCCACCTGATTGGACGTCGTTCTCCGAACTTTATTCCCCGGTCAGGGATTTGGGGAATACGAAGCCTATTAAATGGGGTGTTGTTTTGTGACCGAAGCACTCCTTTCTCGACTGTAAATATGTACAAATAAACCTGATGTACAGTTTCCTCCGTAACGGAGTTTGACACCGTCCTTCGGAGCCGGGACCTGCGGGGCTGAACGAGTCAGTCAACTCAACGGCCCCTCTGTCTCCAATAGCTAGAAATGAGGACGGGCGTTCGCGTTTAGTGTGCGGGCCACTGCTTCGTTATCGACGGTTGCGGCCACTACATTGGCGCTGCCCACAAGACCCTCGCTGCAGGTTGCCTGCATTCTCTAAAGGGACCGTGAAACATGTTCTGAGTAGAGCACATAAACTCGCTCAGTCACTACATTGTGTTGTCATGATCACCAGAATCAAATAATACAGTTCTGCTGCACACAGCTGAGAACTTACTACCGCGAGCGAATGTTGGCGAGCTCTTTGGAGCGACTTTTTGAAACTTGTGTTCTCGTCCGTGTCGTCGGTTGAGAGATGGCTGTTGGTCAGATTCTTTCAGACGCCACGCAGCTGCCATACCCGCGGCCAGTCAGCCGCGTCGCTCGGTAAATCAGGGAAGTCCCCCCCGGATAAATTTACGCGCTTGGTGCCGAGAGGGGGCGGCCGGCGGAGCAAAAAGTTACGAGAGCAGAGGGAAATGCGCGAGGACGCTGGATATCAAACAGATAACTCAGCCTCTAACATATCTAACATACGCATTAAAAAAAATATTCTTGGAAGATATTCACGAAGCGGCGTCCTTAAACCCGCCAGGCATACCGCAACCTCTCTGTGCAAGCTCTCTCTGCTCGCATTCTGTAGCGGGTGTGAAACAGCCGCGGTAGCTGACCCTTCACATTCCGTGGCCGCACAAAAACTAGGAACGGCCCTGCTGCCTTCGCCTGGCCGCTTCGTTTGCCCTTTCGGCGCTCTGCTGGCTGCCGAGTTGATGGAAATATAGCGCTCTAAAAGCCACTTGCAGCGGCATTATAAGCTGTTGAGGTATTGGTGCGTGGAATCATTTCTTTTGTGAGTGCGGCGCGTGAAAAGGCCGCGCGCGCACCCTTGCATCGCTTTCTCCCACGCGCGCATGGAGAGCGAACGAGTGCGTTAAGGCCTGTAAAGGACTCGGCACAGGTGACTTCATGACCACACTACACCGCAGCCAGGACTACAACACCGCGCCGCAGCTCGAGCATCGGTTTGCAGAGGCGTCTATGTAATCCGACGTGTTTGTATGTGGATCGGCTGAAGAGCGTGACGCCACACAAGTGAGTCAGATCACTGCCGCGGAGCACTTTAGGTCAAAGGGGCAGCGCTGTGACTCACTTCTGTGGTGTCATTTCTCTCCTCCCCCGGCCTTCTCTGCTCGTGCTGTTTGTTCCGCCCCGACGTGCTGCACGGAAAGCATTCGTGACCGGCGGCGAAGTCCCGCGCGGCAAGCCTTGGCGCTCCCTGGACAGGAAGGCGACGTGGCCGCTCATCATCAGCCTTTTTTTTTTCTGCTCCTTTTTTGCTCCGCTGAGTGCCAGATGCCGGCCAGCCATCGGAGGTCTCGTGCGCGTCTCCATGGTGGCACTGGCTCTTCGCGCGCTGTCAGTCAGGGCCAGGATTGTGCTCTCGTGGCTGCTGGGTTCGCGACACGTTTGCACGGGCTTCAGCGGCGCGCATCGCTGGGAGGATGCCTCGGCGGCGAGAAGAGTCGAAAATGCGAGTGTCTCCCCTTTCTCTCGCTTTTACGGTTGTCGGGACGTCTTGTGTGGAAATGCGTGATGAAATGCCTGCAGTGTGCTTTGCTGTGAACTGGGAGTATTCGCTGCAGGTTTCAGAACACCTGCCGAGCCTCTAACTTTAGACAACGAACGCTAAGCTTGTTCTGTAAGCACGACAGCAGTTTATTATTGTGTGGCGAGCGAAAAGCGAACACATCGCATATATCGAACGATCTTCGTTGGGATTCAGTATGCAGATAATGCGGTTTGTGTTTGAGACGCCCGGGACAAGGTGACCTCTGCTTCGCGTAGGCAGTGGACCTTGTTTTTGTGACAGCGTCCTCGTGAACTTTTCGCTTGACGCGACGTCTTTGTTGTTTTTTTCCTTGCGCAGAAGGTGGACCCTGAGCTGATCTTCACCAAGCAGGAGCGCATCGGCAAGGGTTCGTTCGGCGAGGTGTTCAAGGGCCTGGACAACCGGACCCAGCAGGTGGTGGCCATCAAGATCATCGACCTGGAGGAGGCCGAGGATGAGATCGAGGACATCCAGCAGGAGATCATGGTGCTGTCGCAGTGCGACTCCCCCTACGTGACGCGCTACTACGGCTCCTACCTGAAGGGCACGCGGCTGTGGATCATCATGGAGTACCTGGGCGGCGGCTCGGCGCTCGACCTGATGAAGGCGGGCCGCTTCGACGAGCTCCACATCGCCGTCATCCTGCGCGAGGTGCTCAAGGGGCTCGACTACCTGCACACCGAGCGCAAGCTGCACCGGGACATCAAGGCGGCCAACGTGCTCCTCTCCGAGATGGGCGACGTCAAGCTGGCCGACTTCGGCGTCGCCGGACAGCTCACCAACACCACGAGCAAGCGCAACACGTTCGTCGGCACCCCCTTCTGGATGGCGCCGGAGGTCATCAAGCAGTCGGCCTACGACTCCAAGGTGGGTGGTGGGCCCTGTGGAGAGAGTTTGTGTTTTTGGCTCCCCTTTCTTTGACTCGACAGGGAGCTGAAAGGCTCTTTAGGATGTGGACACGAAAGTAGACAAAAGCAGCATGCGTCGCAACCGTCGGCGTATTTCGTATGCTTTCTTTATTCATTCAATGGAACTTTTGCTTGAGAGGCTCGCTCAAAGAATACATGAAGAGCGTGGAGTCAAGCACCGCATATTTTACCTTGGACATAAAAAGGTTCGCCTTGGACCTTGGACATAAAATGGCACCACTTTGCGACCAAAGCATTCCATTCCAAGTATTTACAAAACTCGAATGATTAAAAAATCGCTTCGTCTTTGGCAAGGAAACTTCGCAGTCTTGGCTCGTATACCGATCACAGTCGAAAGTATATGCGGCCATTGTTTGCTCTGCCTTGTCGCCGCGTACAGAAGCACGCCCTCATTGTCCGGCTTGCTCTTTCACAGGCGGCACAGTGCGGGGCGGCGGGGTTTCATTTGCCCGTGTAAGTAATGCCGGGTCCTTATCTCGCGTTGTTTAACTTTCATTCTGCATGAGCATTTGCCGGGAGATCGAGGAGCTAGCTATCTGTACCGCGTTAAGCCCCAGCTGGTGACGTCACCCTTCGTCGCTTTCTCTCACGCACGCGCATTTCTCGCTCTAGGAACAGGCTTTGCAGAGTTTTATGTAGTAACTGTGTGGTATTGCTTCAGGGAAATCCGGTACACGTCCTTCCCCGTCCTCCTGTCCTTTCGAAAAATACAGTCACTTAGCTGGTGCCGCCGTCGGCATTGCTACCGCGGAGGTGTTGGCGGTCGAAGTTTAGATTGGGTTGCTGTCTCTCGAATACGCGGAGGGGATGCGCCTATTACCCCTTAGTAAAAATGCTTTCAGGGACGGATGACAGCGCTAAGATTTTCGAAGGCTACACCGCGAGTCTTGGAATTGCTCTGGTCCGCCGTTTTGCGCTCGTAAAATAGATACTTCCGCTTTCCAGGCGTGTACCGGCATGCAGCCCCCCCCCCCCTTTTTTTTTTTTCTTTAGCTAGGCATTCGGGGTGGTCTGTTGTTCAGGACGCGCTTATCAGGGAGGGAGACAAAGCATTAGCACTGCCCTTCGGCTCGTATGTTATCTCCGTTCCGAGTGCTGTGTAGTCGGCGTGGCGCATTCGTGGCGCCTCTAGTAACAGGTGTTCGTCGATGAGAGGCTTTGAGATCGTCGCCTCTTTCGCTCCTCTGCCTTCGGGGCAGAGTGTGAGCAATCGTTTTCATCGGGAATCGTTACGACCAAGTTGTCGCCGATATGGGGCCGGCGTCACGCCTCGCTACGACAGCCGCGGCTCGCCCCGAGTTGTCGACAGAGCGGGTCAGCAGCGCTCGCGTGGCAGCAACTAATGCGTCGAATGCCGACGCCCGTGTTTACAGCGGCGTGCCCTTTGGACTATCCTAAGGCCGCGCTTAGTTATTCGATTGTCCGCTGACATCTGTTGAGATGTGCGTTTAGTTCCGACGAGCGCGTGTGGACGTGCCTGCCGGTTTCGCTTCCGGCCGTTGTGACCAGCGCTGTAGGCTGCGATTACGAAACCCCCATCGTAACGTCGTCAGCAGGCTGAGGCCGAAGCCGAACAATGCTGCGGGTTAGGCGCAGCGTTTCTCTTCGAAACTTTCGCGTCTACAGGCTGGCGCCCAAGAACGCTCCTCCGACAGGCAACAGCCGCGGCAGCACAAAGGGCCCCCTGCATCGGATCCGTGTTTCTTGGCGGCCGCAACCATTACTCACTTGGCGCCAAATCTGATTGCCAGTGCGTACGCGACAGGGCCAGCGCCGCCGCCGTTGTGTAAAGTTAAATGTATGATAGGAAGGAGGGGAAAATGGACAGGAAGAAGAGAAAAAAAACCTGGCGCAAAGTTTGTGCTTGGCGTAGCTCCGCCGACGAGAGATTGGGTCCGCGGGACGTGCGCGCGTGTGGACGCCGTTAACTTTGTTGCTTCTTTGCTGCGCCGCCGCCGGTCTTTCCTCGCGGTAATTGCGTTTCGGGCCACACCCTGCGTTTACCCGCGCCGGCGCAGAACAATGGAGCAGTGGGATGGAGGCCCGCGCGTGTGTTTAACCACGCGCTGCCGTACGAGCCCTGACACGTCGTCGTCCGTTGTGGCGTCGGCAGCACCTACCGTGGTTCCCATTAGGGTCGCGTCGTGGCCCTGTCTGGGCTGCCAAGGCGGAAAGGGGATTAGCGAATATAACAGCAAATATGAATAAAGATGACCGGAAGGGGAGGAAGCGGATTTTTCGCTTCCTCTGCGGTTTACTTTTTTTTTTTTCACGACGCGTGACACTTCGTCGAGGTCACGTTGATGTCTTAACCGCCGCTTGTGTGTGTACATGGTGGCTACTTGGTCGGGTCGGGTTCGCAACTCCCCGGCGCCCTCATGTTTCAAGACGTGTCAGCTGGCTGACTACGCGGGCAAGTAACTGGAGGACTGCGTGCTGCTTGTCTCGTTGGTTTAATATGCGTCAAATGGAAAAACTGCTCTGCAGTACTGAAAGATTGCAGTGCGTCGCATCTAGCTGGCACCTGAGCCCGCTGCCGAAGTTACTAGTCTCGATTCTGAGCCCGAATTTCGTAAACTGGCATGCTTGGTCATATTACCCCAGACCGTGAGTATAGTGGATGAGAGGTCAGATCCTGGCGCGTGGCCGTGTGATTGGTTAAAAAAAAATGTAAAGAATGCATAAGGACGTCGTTTAGGAACGAAGGCTACTTTGGTTTTAAAACTAACAACAGTCTAGTAAATTGGTCGTCTGTGTTTTGACGCGAGCAGTAACACAGTTCAAAGACTCGATCGTAAAACCTCGTTTTGATTTAGTGAGAGGTCAGCTAGATATTTGATAGCTTTGTCGCGAAGGTTGGCTTTTTCTCTAAAATTAAAGGCCCATAGACACCTAATTTTAGTTCGAAGTGATGCGTTAGATATTAAAATACATGATTCACCGCGTGGTTTTGACCTGCGTCCACTAAATAATTTGTAATTGAATTTCTTCTCTCGTGCTGTTTCGGTTTCATCAATCGAACGGTGGCTGTGACATGTAGTTGATGTTTAGGCCACGTGAGGCACTAAAAAAAACACACACATATAATCGTTGATAAGTTGTTTCAATTTACTACAACACTTAAGACAGCCTGCTTCAAGATTTGGAAAGACAAAAAAAAAGCGTATCAGCAGTTATATAGCCCTTTTTTTTATGGCACACGTGGCCTTAACACCAACTACACGTCACAGTCAACGTTCGGTGGTTAGGCTGATGAAACCGGAACCGAAACATCATCAGGAAGTTCAGTAATAAATTACTGAGTGGTCCTAGGCGAATACCGCTGGGTGATCTAAGTTTACTAATATGTAACGCATCATCTTAAAGAAGAAAACACGGAAGAAAGAACTGCTCGTTTATATGAACGAGTACATCTGACTTCAGCTGATTCTGCGGCTGCGGTTTCTAACAGGTGTTGAAAGGTGCGATTTTCGTAGCGATGTTTGTGTACCCTTGTTTCGCTGAAATTAAAATGAGTCGCGATGTTATTGTGCAAACTGTTCACTGCAAGATAACGCAGGGTTGTGGCCATAGGGGTCCACGCGTACGTACGCAAGCAGGGCCGTCGTGTGGCAGCCTCGAAGGGATGCCTCGTGGCCCGAATCCTTGTTCTTTCTCCTTATGGCGTTTCGCTTGGATGATTAAGGTCGTTCGGCAGCATTAACGAGAGCAGACGTGCCTGGAAGTCGTGTTCTGGATTGCGTGCCGTGAGAAAGAGAAAAGGTTGGGGGGCTTAAAGTGAGCCTTGCGCAAACGATAAGTGAACGCTGCGTGACCCTGTACTGATTTGTCGGATTGGAACTACTGGTGCTGCGCTTTCTGCCAATTGCGCACGGTAACGAGCAGTGTAGCAGCGGGGCTGCTGTTGCAGTGCCCGCGCTTGCTCTAATTTGTGCGCTACTCTTTTTGCTGGTGACGGCGGTGAGGCTGAACTGTTCGCACTTTGATAGTTTGGTCGTAGTGCTTGGGAGGACTGCGCTAGAGAAAATGAATGGGAACGCTGACAGCTTCCTAGCTTTGGCCCGCACAAACTTTTATTTGTTCGGCTTCCGCAGTGACCCGAGCTGCCTCACTTTGACCTCATCACATTGCGTACGCCGGGCAGTGTTCGTGCAGCACTGCCAAAAAGCCACACCTTATTTTCCCGATCTCGCTGCCCGGAACGCTTGGCTTAACTTCGGTGGAGCTGGATAAACAGCCGGCTCTAGCCGAAAATAGGCGATTAACTTTCTGGGGTCTTAATCTGACCGTTTGAAAGGTTTGAAAGAAACCACAGCGGGGATCTGTGTCCTTTGCGTTGGTGGAATCGGGTGGCTCCCTTCCCTCGGTTAACCGCAGCATGAGGCTATTCAAGGTCACGCGGGCCGAACGACAGCGGCAAGTTCGTCTCTGCATGCATCGCTTGCGTAGATGCACGTGAACCCTGTAACGGAAATCCGCTCGGCTCATTGGCGGCTGTACAGATCCCCCGTGGCAACATCAGCTAAAAGTGCTTTGAAAGCCGGTACCCAAGGAAGCCTTCGAAAACTAAAGGCAGTGTCCGAAACCCGCTTTTGAGCCAAAACGATCACTGCCAGAACTTTTTTCGCCCTTGTCAGGTCTTGACGCACCACTGAATCGGAGTCTGTGGGTTGTGCCGTGTCCTTCTGCTTTCGTCCTCGTTCAGCTTCCACGCTATTCACTCAGAACTCGTTGCATTTCTCACTGCCAAGTCCGTGCCTTATCCTCATCCACACAGTGCCATGCTTATGCTGACGCCGATGGGCTTGTGGCAGATTCACTCCTGTGGTAATGGGTCCTGGAATGGAGAGTTGGCACCTTGGATCGCACTAGCCGCGCATGGTTCTCTTCTTGCATGGTTCCTTCTTGCAGAGAAGGAGCGTCTTTGGGCGGGGCTTTGCAAGAGCTTCGCCGCAGCGTGGTTGACTCCGCCTATGAGCCTTAAAGAATAGGGTACGAGACGCAGCCCGGGTCCGCAATACTGCCGTTGGGACTCATTTTCCGTCGCCTTGGTTCCCTATCTAACCTTGCTGACGCCTGTGGCTGACGTTCGCGTTTTATTTCAAGTGATAACATTCTGGTCTGTGCGGCTTCGGGATTTAGTGAACCCACCGAGCTCGTGTAATTCAAACAGTAGCGCAAAGGACAAATCACGGAAGAGAATATTCAATAACGACGGAGTGAGCGACAGCACGAGCGCTCGTTCCGTGTTTTTGAAGCGAAAGCTTCACTACGGGACCTCGGGCTTTCCTCGCGGCGCTTGCGGTTTTCACCTTCGTTTGACCTTCAGATAAAGCAAAGGAAAAGAAAGGCGCTTAACTGGTCCTGCGTTGGCATTGACAACGTTGTGGAAGAAACGCGGCGCCGAAGCCATAGGCCGTCGGCGTTCATTTTGTTCATTGGCGTTGTGCGTTTTAGACTACGATGATTTTTAAGGAAAGGAAGTGCGCATAACTGGCTCCCTGGGTGAGTGGACGCCTGAATAGAGCGTTGAGATACGTGGGATGGAGAGAGAGAGAGAGAGAGAGAGAGAGATGTGGCCTGCTTGCGTTAGCGCTGACAACGTTGTGGCAGACACGCGGCACTGCAGGAATAGGCCGCAGCGTTCATTCGGTGAGCAAACTCTCGCGATCAATCATTAACTGCCACCTGCCAGGGTGGGCGCGCTGCCTATCCAGTGTGCGGAACACACACAACGTTACAGACGCCAAGGCGCGTACTGTTGCCCGGTACGCCATAGCTTTCTTTCTCTACCAGGTTCAGCATGTAGTTAAACCGCAGCTAATTTTTTCCTCTTTTGGTGGATGGTCGTGGAGGCATTCGGTTTGCAGCCTTCGGGCTGCGGCCGTGTATCTGTTTTTTCAGCCAGCGTCCGCTCCGGCGGACGCGGTTGTTGCGACGCGCGTATTTACTCTCTTTTACTCTGTCCTCTTATCTTTCAACTCTCTTCTATCTGCACGTGGCAGCGGTGGTGGTTCGGCTTGAGCCAGTTGGCAGGCCTGTGCACTTTTCCTTTCCATCCTTCTCTCAGTCGCAACCAGCAACCAACCTTCCTCTTTTGATGTCCATCAAGCATTCCCTTTTTTAATTTCCCGCGCTTCATGCTTATTGGCGGAACGACGTCCCCGCTCTCTCAGGGCTTGAGCCAATAACGAAAAGCGAATGCGGGGCGCGGCTTGGCTCTGCTTCAGCCAATGACGATAAAGGGAGGGGAAATTCAAAAAGGGAATGTCATTGGTCTCACCATCTCGGATTTATATTCTGCTGAAACCAAAAGCTGTCTCTCTCAGTTCCAGTTCGTTCGGCTGGTTATGCCGAAGATCGTAGTTTTGTCTTTAGGCTTGGTAGTGGTTATCAGAGCAGTGCGCCTCTTTCAAGAGTGTGCCGCCGCGGTGGCTCAGCGGCTATGGTGCTCGGCTGCTGACCCAAAAGACGCGGGTTCGATCCCGGCCGCGGCGGCTAGAATTTCTTTGGAGGAGAAATTCTAGAGGCCCGTGTACTGTGCGATGTCAGTGCACGTTAAAGAACCCCAGGTGGTCGAAATTTCCGGAGCCCTCCACTACGGCGTCTCTCATAGCCTTAGTCGCTTTGGGACGTTAAACCCCATAAACTAACTAACTAAACTATCTTTCAAGAGTTCTGTGCCTCGAGTCTGCGTGTTCATCTGGCCCGGTTTACCCGTCGTAGTCGTCTCGTACTGTAATTTTTGTTCCGTCCGGCGAACATAACTAGCTCTGATCGACGACGAACGGCTACTTGGCCACCGGCCGCCCGACGGACGGCGTTCGTCGTTTTTTCGGCGGAAAATCTTTCCATGCCGGATACGTGGATCACCACACGGTATTCGCCCACGACGCTATATATTTCTTTTCATGCTGCTTTGGTTTCAACAGCCAAACAGTGGTCGTGACGTCGAAGTTCAGTATAGGTAGCGTGAGGCATAAGAAGACTGCGCCATAACTGTAGTTTTTTCTTTCGTGGCGATTCCGGCCCTTGAGGCAGACTGGCCTTATCGTTGTAGTAAATTAAAACGACGAAACAGCTATTATATCGCAGGGTTGACTTCACGTGGCTTGTGCTGAACTTTGACGTCGCAGCCATCGCTCAGCTGTTGAAACGGAAACAGCATAACAAGTGAAATTTAATTTTAAATTATTTAATGGTACATAAAAAAGAAAACGCACAACCCAAATTTTTTTGTTCGGACGCCTTTAAGGGAGCTGGGAACTAGGTTGAGGTGTCATCCCTTTCTCCTCAGCCGTGTACAGTCATGAACAAAAGTTTGCGTACACGCGGTGGAAAAAAGAAAAGGAATTTCTTTATTGGTTCGCTGGTGAGTTTACTGTTTTTTTTTCTTTAAGGCTGGAGCACGCTCGCCCCCTCCTGCTTCAGAGCTTTTTGTTGACCCCCTTCGCTCGATCGCATAGAAATAAATTATTTTCCGCGAACCCACATCCCCCGAACTTCTGTCACTGACCGTACATGTACTCGACTAAAAGGATTTAATACATATACCACATGCTCCCAGTGCTAAGGAGACCGACCTGTTCCTCTCCTGAGTTTCTCGGCTTGTGCGTTCTAATGCGATGGCGTCGGAGGCCCCGTTCCCCGGAAAAATCCGGCGTCGGCGTTGTGAGCGAAAAATCACGGGCATGGCTCTGGTAGGTCGTCCCCAGAGAACAACCTATATAGGAGGCAGTGGGCCACCTAGGTGACGTCACCTTTCGGCGTCCTCACATCCTGCCGACAGGATAGCAAACTGCCCGCCGTGGCAGGCGGCAGTTAAATGAATGGTTGGTCGCTCACAAGGCCCACACAAGGCCCACCGCCGGCGTTGCGAGCGCTTGTCATCGCTGGGCAGTGGTGCGCGCATGCTTAACCGCTGCACCACTGTGCCAGGAGAAGTATGAGGACTCGATCTACGAATGTAGAGAATGACCTTCTGCATATATGGGAATTAACCCATTACGCGATAGCTTAATTGGTTAATGGGTTAGGCTATCACATAGTGGATTAGCTTAAGTGTCCCCTCCAGTCACTAGCCAACGGCTTTGCTGCGGACCTCCTACGCGTTGTGTCTGCCGCCTCGGCAGGAATGCATCCGTGTCGAGGTCGCCGCAGCCGCGCGCAGTCGAAACGCGTGCCCGCTCTCTCTCGCATTCATTTCGCCCGCCTTTGTTTGCGGCGCCCGTCTCGAAACACCCCCCTCCCGCGAGATGACGCGCGGCGGTCGGGCGGCGCGAACAGGTGGGCGCTGCCGCCAGCTCATCTTCACGTAACCCGACCCTCGGCGTATGCTTTCCAGCCCGACTTCGCAGCGGAAAAGAGAAAACAAGTGACACGTTTTATGTGCTGCACCAGCATCCTGCGGCACCGAGTGGGAAGGCGTAGGACGAAGTGATTGTGGGAGAGGAATATTCGCTTTTCACCCTGAATTTATTTCATAGCTACAGTTGGATACAACTTTAAAAAAGCATTCGACTGTAGTTACTGATGATACTCCGCACCGAGAGTTCAGCTGGGTCTGTACTAGATCTTGTCACCTTCTCTCCTGGCAGTGTCAGCAGATGTGCTTTATTTTATTTTTATGCGAAGCATATTAACGTAGGTTTCGGGCCTTCGCGCGACGCCCGGCGGTGGCCACCATTGACCTTGAAGTGAGATCACATGCTGTGACGTCACGTGATGACGTCACACCGGCTGCAGATGGGGCCTCATATCGCGCCGTCGGACGTCGCCCGGCGGAGGCCTCCACGCTTCGGTTCGCGCCGTCGCGCGCGACGCGGCGGCGGCGCCACCATCGCTGCATCACGTGATATGTGACGTCACGCCAGGGATGAAGTGGCGCGCGCCCGCCGTCGCTTCAGTCTCTGTGCCCGCAACCGCGCCAGCGTCTTTGCGCCGGGCGTGTATGCGGTCAAGATGCCTCCAAACGCTAAGGACGTTAATAATAAGAATGCAAAACGAAGGCTGCTTCGCATCCACTGGGCTTAACCTTGATAAGCCTCCAACTTTTTTATTTGGGAGTTGGGAGAGGAGGGGGAGTTTAGGCGTGGCTTTGGTTATTGGGAGCTCCTTTCACACCTCCCCCCTCCCTACAGGCTCTGAGGTGCAACTTAATGCTGCCGCAGATTTTCCAGAGTGTTGCATCCTGCCCTGAAATCAGTGGCATTTTTTCCCCTCTCCCTCCTCCTTCAGATTTATTTCTTTGGTGCACTGTGCTGTATGAGGTATTCTCTCTATCAGAACTGTAGGTATGTGAATGAATGAACTACAGCAGAAAAGAAACAACAAAATAAAACAAGGTCGATATGCTAATACACTGAAAGTGCAATGCAGAGAGCTGTGTCAGGACAGTAGTAGTGGTGCGTCTCCTATTTACTTTAATACCACTTACCTCTATAACGAAGTTATTGGCTTGATATTAGTAAATAAACAAATTGTAGACATTGCCAAGCACGAGGGGCCTCAGTAAAGAAATTGAAATATTATAACTGAATGGTGCCTTGTGCTCTTAGGCAGTGGTTCTTTGTTTTTTCTGATCCGATTTTTCGGTTTTCCAATTTTTTCCAATCAGTCGTATTTCGATGGAGGAGAAATGCTAGAGGCCTGTGTACTGTTCGATGTCAGTGCAACTAAAAGAACTCCAGGCGGTCGAAATTTCTGGAGGCCTCCACCACGTCCTCCCTCATAGCCTGAGCAGCTTTGGGACATTAAACCCCATAAATCTAAAACCAAACATTTTTTAGAGGGGTGGAGACAGGCACATTCCTTGGATATTGTTCCATCATTTTCCGTTGCAGGCAACACGGACATTACTTCCTCCATGATGTCACACTTTTATAACTGTTATTAATTCTTTTGGGCTGCATTTTTCCTGCTGCAGTTGTAGCTGAAAATGATGTACCAGATAGGAGACAGTATTTGATGAAGCCGTGTTTAACGGCTGTGAGTATTACGTAGTTGAATGTGTGTGAGAACGAGTGCATCCTTTCCTCGTGCATGTCCACCTACCCTTCGAACCCTGAAACATTGGCACCTTGTGCTGCCACAGGCGGACATTTGGAGTCTGGGCATCACTGCCATCGAGCTGGCGAAGGGAGAGCCGCCAAACTCTGACTTGCATCCCATGCGTGTGCTCTTCCTGATCCCCAAGAACAACCCGCCCCAGCTGACGGGCAACTACAGCAAGCAGTTCAAGGAGTTTGTCGAAGCCTGCCTCAACAAAGACCCAGAAAATGTGAGCACCGGCCCTCTGGCACCTGTTTTGCTGCTGGGTCGCTCTTGTGGAACACATTTGATGGGCACAAGGGTTTTACGCTCTCAAAAGTTGCCATTTCTTCCCTCTCTGTGTGTGGGTTTTTTTCTTTCTTTTCGCTGCTGAAAATATTGTTGCTTTAAATCTGCTTATTGGAGGGGCACATTGCATTGGTCTTGTTTGAGTTTCTGATACACATGCTACATTGTTGCTAATTGCACTGTCTTCTCAGCAATATCCCTATAGAGCAGCACTGTAGAGCCTGCTCAGCAATATCAAATTAGTTAGTACATAACTTAAGAGTAGCGCAAAACCAGGACGACGGACACAAGGGGAGAGAACACACTCCCCTTGTGTCCGGTTTTGCGCTACTCTTACGTTATGGATCAATACCGACTTGCCCAAAGGAAGTTAGCGCCTGTGTTGTTGGTGTGTGTTATCTCCCCTTGTGTCCGTCGTCCTGGTTTTGCGCTACTCTTACGTTATGGATCAATACCGACTTGCCCAAATTTCCACCCTGGTGAATAGTTAGTACATGCTATAGACGAAAATGGTACTTGTGAGCAAAGGCAGCCCCGTAGGCATGTAAGGGCTTGTCATCTCTCCATTCTCCAGCGGAAATACTTGCATAATGCATTCATTCCGAGATATTTGTTTCCACAACTGTCACTTCAGTGTTAGGTACAAACAAACAGAATCAAACGCATTGCAGCATGCTAACTTCATTTGTGCATTGTGTAACGAAAATATGTAGAGGTTTATTCTGTACACTTGCAACCTATACTTTAGATAGCAAAATAGCCCCCATGGCAGACACCTGTGAGAGCCATTTGCATATTCCTGTAGGAAAAGCCAAACTGCTTGTCAGGTGCTTAGCCAGTGGTACTGCAGTGCAGTAAAGAGTGTGTATGGACAGTGAATAAGACTCAAGTGAAGTGCTGGTAGCAGGCGGCATTCATGAAACAGATGTACTGTGCAACCACATGCGACAAGCATCCGTGTCAAATATGGGAGGCACAGTAGCGTTTACTTTTACTATTTACTTATTTGGTTTTAGAAATTTTAAAGTCGACCATTATTTAATAGTTGTGAACAAAAAAGTTGTTCGATAATTTTTTTTTTTTTAATTTTTGAGCGTGGCCGTAGTTCCTGCAAAGGGAAGGTGCTAGCACAATCTTGTGTTTACAGAGTATGGCTAAAAGGGCTAGCTGGCAAAACATTTGCTGAGCTAGAATCCCTCTTGTTGTAATAAAACACTTAATTTTAATCCTTGCGACCTGCTCACCACGTCTTCTTTCCTCTTCTTGTTGCAGCGACCAACGGCAAAGGAACTGCTTAGGTTCCCGTTCATTCGAAAGGCAAAGAAGACCTCTTACTTAATGGACCTGATAGAGAAGTATAAGCGGTGGAAAGCAGCTGGCGGCGGCCAAAGTGACAGCGACTCCGAGGCATCTGACTCGTGAGTGACCCTCTTATGCCTGAGATAGCTGAGATAGCGCGTCCTGTGTGCCAACTGTAGCACTTGCCCTAACTCAATGCGCGGTGCTGTAGCTTAAGTAGTTGTCTTTCAGGGCACCTCTAGTGTGCCTATGGTTCCCTTCTCTGTCAGGACTGTGCCCCATTTTCTTATTTTGGATCACTACTCTTTCTGCATGAGCAGACAAGGGAAGGGAAATGAGGTGCTTGTTATAACATATATATGAAGGAAACCAAGTAGCATAGGAGAATATTTTCTCTTATTTTGTAATTTGTAGGATTAATCAATGGTGTAATTATTTACTTGCTGAAAGATAACTGATCAGAAAGCAGAATAAAAAAGAACCACATGCTGCCGGTGGGATCTGTTATTTCACTGATTACATGATTACACTATTATTATCCCATTAAGCCCACAAATGATAAAATTAGAGCAATCATTCTCCTACGCAGCTCTGTTTAGGTGGCGGTTGGCTTCCTTCATATATATGTCATAACAAGCGCCTTATTTTCCTTCCCTTGTTTGTTCAATAACTAAATGAGGGCCTTAGTTCTGGCAGTCTTGATGCCATAGGTAGCGTAAGAGGGTCCTTCCACAGCTTCAACCTCTCCATTCGATCATGTTTCATGTGGCATTCCTGTAATACAGGATGTACTACGTCCACCACTATGGACAAGGGTGGCGTTGGTGAAAACTCTCAAGGTTAGGTTGCATGCAATGAGAAATACCACTGAAAGCAGAGGATTGAACAGCAACCGTCGTAGCTCAGCTGGTGAGCACCGGACTCGAAGTTTGGAGATCGTGGGTTCAGATCCCACCAGCGGCATGTGATTGTTTTTTCTTCAGCGTTAAAATAAACTGTTATCTTATTGATTAAGCCCACAAATTATAAAATAAGAGCAATCATTCCCCTACGCAGCTTGGTTTTGGTGACTGTTGGCTTCCTTCGTATTTCATTTCTTTACATTTTAACTACTCCACTTTAACACGGGCCGCTACAACGCACTCATATATGCAAAAACTTGCTGTCCTAGAAAAGAAAATACCTCGACTGATATACAGCCTCCCGTACCAACACACAACAGAACATTTATTTCCACATTTTGAAATCGTTAATGTGTTCAAAGTATACTCCTGCAGGTTACGACATTGCTTCAAACTTGAAAACAAAAGCCACCTTTCATTTCTAAACACACTAGCCTTACTGCGAGAGTTCAGGTCACCGTATCCCCATTGCCACAGACCATACTGGACTATTCCTACCACAAGGACAAACTATGGTCACCAAATGCTAAGTTATTAGTTTTCTGCCATCGTAAATAAATTTGCATACACCATCAAGAAAGTATTGATCTTTTCCTCCTCCTTCTCCTGGCTTGAGTGCTGAAGGCGTCTGAAGATGGCAATGCACATTACGAGGACCAGGAGTTTTTTTACCGGTAGTCTGTCACCTGGTGCCATGCTTTAAGTATTCTTTACAAATACTGACATCCCGACTGATTAGGTAACTCTACTCCTGTGTCATTAACAAAAAGAGAAAAGGAGCATATATCTCAGTGGTTTTCTTTTCCAGCAATTTTTTCATACTTTGCTGCTGTATCTGGTGTCTTGTGACTAGGTGCTTTAAACTTGCCTGCGGACCCGCTGCTGTGGCTCAGTGGTTATGGCACTTAGCTGCTTACCCAAAAGGCGCGGGTTCGACCCTGGCCACGGCGGTCGAATTTCAATGAAGGCGAAATTCTGGAGGCCCGTGCACTGTGCAATGTCAGTGCACGCTAAAGATCCCCAGTTGGTCGAAATTTCCAGAACCCTTCACTGCGGCGTCCCTCATAGCCTGAGTTGCGTTGAGATGTTAAAACCCCCGTAAACCATAAACCGAATATGCCCGCGTCTCCCTAACGTGAGTTGTGCTCCCCAACCCCTGCACAGGGATGAGTCCAAGATGAACGATACATGGAAGAGCCTGCGCTGGGACCTGGGAACAGTGAAAGCCCCGCCTGGCTCACTCGACCTGCGTGGATCTCCTCCAGACAATTACCGGCCCAAAAGCGGACGCCTCAACGGCGAGAGCTCCCCAACAGGAGTTGGCGTGGTGCCCGCATCAGATGTCATCTACAGCCGCACCCCAGAACCCAAGCTGGCCTCGTCACCGGTGAGGGTTTTTACTCTTGTCACCTAGGGCAGTTTATTCCTTTTTTTTTTTTTTTTGGTTTGGCAGTATCAGTATGCCTCTGCAGCAAATGCATTAGCTGACTTAATTTTGGCCTTTTTTCTTGGGATTTATTTGTCTGAGCTTGCTCGTGCCATGTCACTTCATTGCTTTCTTGCACACAAGGCATCTAACACACGAAAGTGATGGGCTAGCAAAGCAGGTAACAAAAAGCATGTCATTTTTGTTCAGTGTAATTTCAGCATCATGCAGAATGTGGAGGTTCTTGAAACGATTCTTTGAAGTGATCACAGGATGGTAAGGTCTCAAATTAAATGCCTAGACTTGAAGAACGGAAGAAACTAGTGAGGTGGAAGCCCGTCAACGAGGTAGCAGTTTCTTCTGCCCACCGGAAAAACCGCCTACATAGTGCCGAAGCTTCCGTGCTGCTGTTGATCTCCCTTTTCTTCTCTACTCATTAGTGCACTTTTGGTAGTTTCCCTTTGTCAGCGAACAGCACCGCGTTGTTTTTTTTTTCAATGTTGAAAGCCAGTTTTTCTCTTTATTTTTTAAGGCCTTTAATGCCTCATCGTTGTAAGCAGCAGTTGTCGACAGAAATGTCACGCTTTTCAATTGGTGGAAACGGTCGTGACGTCACAGTGCGCGAATTTCAAA
This sequence comes from Amblyomma mixtum, assembly GCF_055824585.1. Lineage (NCBI taxonomy): Eukaryota > Metazoa > Arthropoda > Arachnida > Ixodida > Ixodidae > Amblyomma > Amblyomma mixtum. The sequence continues at coordinate 39,069,994 of NC_143016.1, read as the reverse complement.
CGGGGCCAATTGTACTTTGGCTACTAACCATGCAACCAATCAAAGGGACAGTATAGTGATGCTTCAAGCAGGTGGAACTTAATTGCTTACTTAACCATTTAGCCTAATTAACCTTTCTAGTAGGACCAGATAAATGAAGAAAACCGGGAAGGAAATTGGCCGAGCTCGGGAATCGAACCCCGGTCTCCGGAGTGCGAGACGAGCACGCTACCACTCCGCCATGCCAGCTGATGTTGGAAGTGAATACGGTGTCTTCGTTTACTCCCATCTTCCTCCCTTCCCGTTATGGCAAGGTTTAGGTGTCCACTGAGATATGAGAGACAGATACATCTCCTTTCTTCAAAAACCAATTTACCGACGAGCAAGGCGTAGAACCGAACAGGCGATGGCATTCTATGGACTCCCTGGCAGCATTGCAAGAACGGGCGATGGCTTTCTATGGACTCCCTGGCAGCGTTGCAAGACGCTCTCACGTTCCGCTCTTAAGAGGCTGGTTGGTTGGTTGGTTCATTGCGACTGAGAGAAGAACGAAAAGGAAAGAGGACGGGGCCTGCCTGCCGGACTGGCTCAAGCCGAGCCTCCACCGCTGCCATGTGCAGATAGAAGAGAGTTGAAAGATAAGAAGAAAGAGAAAAACAGAGAGAGTAAAGACGCAGGTGGCAACAACCCCGTCCGCCAAAGCGGACGCTGGCTGAAAAAACAGATAAGCAGCCGTAGCCCGAAGGCTGCAACCCACTCTTAGAGGCGAAGCTTAACATCTTAACCACACATCAGTGACACAAGCAGCAACACCACGCTTAATTAAGGCTTTCGCCTCACCGCACTTTAGGTCAACAAAGTGCCCCCTTGATTTTTTGTTTTGTTTTGTTTTCCATGCGCGCTTTGCCTCATTGCCCCAAGGCCTTCAAAAAGTTGGCTTCCCTTGCCTTCTTGAGCTTAGTGGAGAAGGCATCTCAAAAAGCACCATTATTTTGGCTTCTGTATCCATTTGCCTCCGAACGTTGGCCTCGTGATACATGCCGCGATGTCATCATTCTGCGGGAAATACATTGCCACGGCCAAATGCTTCTGCTGTTTCTACCATCTACAATTAATAAACAAAATTGTAGGAGGTGGGATGCTTGCTTTCTTCTGGCTTCTAATTCTTCATGTTTGAATTGGTTGGGCCTGTGCTTTTAAAGGGCCCCTGAAATGACTTCGATGGGCATATTCTAGTGCAACAGATCGGTAGAAGTGGACTCGGTTAGTATTCGAGTCAAAGTTAAAAGCTCTGCGTGGACCGTATAATTTACAACAAGTTTTTTAAAAATTGCTGCATGCAGTAGCTCGCAGCGGATTAAGGCAACACCTCAACCCCAGCGCCCCTACCTCAATGAATCCAGTGGGCAGTCTGTGCTAGCCTTCTCATTGGGCGTGGCCGGAAGGTGTGGGTGGGACAGGCCTAGACAGGCACGGAGGTTGGGGTCCAAGTCTCTTTTCTTTATTTTTATATTTTTTTCCCCGGTGAGTTGGTGTGTATGAGTTGAGGGGGGCGAGGAGGACCATCATTTTTAATCACCAATATCTTCGGTGGCGTTGAAGCTAGCTTAAATTTTTTTGCTGTGTGATGACAAGTGATGGAATACCAATTGCTCATGTGTTTTTCGTAACTCCAGTGTATGCCCTTCCATGGTCCCTTTAAAGGCAGTACTGTCAGCACAACAAGAAGTGCAACCTAGTTTCTTGAAAAAAAATGTCACAAAAGTGTTTTCTGTGAGGTAAATTTTGCCCTGTGAAAGCAAATGAATTACTACTGCTAGTAGCGAATGCCATTTTTTTGGAAGTGGTTTTAATTTGTTTTGCGGCAGGTGTGTTAGGTCAGAGACAACTGGAGGTCACTTTGTTGGCACATTTTATTCTGAGGCAGCTTGGAGCAGTGTCATACAAATTTGTCTGTGGCCACACCTGCGTCCATCATCACTCTGTCTCCTTCCGCAGACGCGGCCCTCTAGCATGGCCCCTGTGCCGCCTTCATCGTCGCCGTACCGGTCGTCGTACAACCGTGACCAGGGGGACGTGTCCCCGGATGGGGACAGCTCGCCTCCGCTGGCCAGCAGCCCCAGCAAGGAGCTGCGCAACCATGCGGTGTCACCTGAGCCTTTGTCACAGCACAGCCGCAGCAGCAGCAGCGGTGGTGGGGGCGTCGGTGGGAGGGACTCCTCTTCTTCCCTCGGGAGTTTGCAGTCACCGCCAGCATCGCCCACCAAATCCACCTCGCCTGCGTCACCACGGAGTGGTGATGGAAGTGGGGGCAATGCGATCGAGCCTCTCTTGAACGAGGTGGGCATTTCTTTATTCATTTTTTTTTCCACGGAAGTGCAGGGCATCCTGTGCCTAGTAAGAACAAAGAAAGAAGGTTTTACCCTTGACAGAGTTCTATATTCACTACTGTCTCTACTGCATAGCCCATTGTAGCGTGGTGTTTGTCATTGCAGCGTGTATTTCCTTGGAAATGGTGCCACCTTTCGAAAACTGTTGCCGTTTTTGTCAGCCAGGCATGTGACAAAACCTTAAAGACATAATGGCAAGGAGCCGAAGGTTTGTGACTGGTGTCCAGTCGATTGTCTCCAGGCAGTCGGCTTGTCTATGTCACAGTTGCAAATACTGTATTTGCCAGTCTATTAGTCATGGTTTGTTTCTCTGAATTTTTTGTCGGTGCGTCTTGTATAGTGGTGTGATTTATTTGCAACAGAAAATGATGAGCCACTGTGCGCTATCTTTTTCCATTGTGCAAGCTGCAGCACAGGCAGAACACTCCTCTCTTATTATTGTGCCTTCAAGTGAAGTAACTATGTTTGAAAAGCTAACCAGGGTGTAAAAGTTGATAAAAATCGAGTTATCCTTGTTATGTTATCTTATGGGTACACCAGAAAGCACAAGCCAGCGCCGCATCCAGTCCAGCGATATTGTCAAAAGTTTAGGTGTCACATCTGGCCGGCTTCGCACATTTTCCTTGCTGTACATGGCACCGTCTGTGAGGTGAAGGAGCTAGGAGGCAAAATTCAAGTTGTATATTTTTGTTATTCGCTGGAGAATGGTAACCGGGCAGCAAGGAGACAGCTCTGTGTGAAAGAAAAAAATTTCCGGGACTGGCACATACCCGCAAGAGCACTCCGGTGAATGAAACCAACAAAAATAGCAGACCATGCAGGGAATGCACGCTGGCCAGCACTGGAGAATTGTCAGCATACAGCAGCTGCTGCAAGCATGTATTTTTGGCGCACTGTCGCTTCCGGTTTAGTTGACATTACTTCCGGTCTGATGTGTCACGTGGTTGGTGGTATGCTAATGAGTGTCAGGCATTCTGTGTGCCTGTGGAAACTTCCATGACATCACGGACGCTCATGGTGCATCATGGGAAGCAGAAAGTTTCGTCCCGTGCTCGGTGATCATAGTGGGGCCAGCATGTGGCACCTGTCGGAAAACCCCCACGATCTGATGTATGTTGCTACCGCAACAGATGGTGCCTGAGCAGTCATCTTTGTTCTATGTCCATGTCTGTGTGTGGAGAGTTTGCTCGCACTCCCGGTACACACACCCGTCACAGTATTCTGTGGATCCCTGCCCACGAAGGCATAGAGGGCAGTGAGGCGGCTGACAGGACAGCTCGAAGCCATGCATCCTGAGCCCCATCGCCATTCTCCTCCGAGCCTTCGTCTCCACTAACATACTGTGAAATTATAGACTACCACCACCTTAGTCGCAGGAAATACGCAGCCCCTCACTAACACCTCACTCGTCAGGAAGCCACTATATGACACCACTGATGCAAATTGGGAAAAGGGCTTGAGAGAGTCTGTGCTCACGTGCTTCGACATTTTCCATGCGCTGAGCATGATTTGTAGCTATTGCATGTCAATAAAAGGCAGTTTCAGCTGTTCGGAGACCATCGATAAGATTGTAAAATGTGTTCTCTCTAAGGTAGTGTAGATGAAGAAGCATAAAAATTCATGACTGTTTCGCTCGGTAATCTGAGCGCAGTGATTATGATTGAATAAATTTTTTTTAATTTTTTCGATCTCAATGTGTTTGTAAGTTGTTAGATTTACTGCTATTTTTGTACCGAATTACGTGCTATTGAACTCATAGGCATTTTTATTTTTTTTTTTTAGTTTAATATATGCGGGTTGGACTGTACTTTCAAAAGTATAACTGCCTGCCCTTTTTCATGGCCACTATTATGAGCATGAACACGTTAACCCTGCTGTTGCTCTGTGCCCTGAAATTTATTCTTGCTTAGCCCATTTTTCATTGAAAGTAACACTCCCATTTGCCTTGGTTGCATAGAAATGACAAAGATTTGATCACCTTAGATGCTCATACTGAGCATGAGTGAATAAAATAGAAAAACTGTCGATATGCGGGAAAGGAGTTGTCTCCTCTATTTCTGATGTAGAGCTGTTTTCAGTAAGTATGCCTTGTGGGTCGTTTATGCATGGTTCTGCTCAAGGCTGCCACTGATGTTTTACCGGGGATCAGCAGCATTGGTCCTGTGTCACTGGCAGTCGGGTAACACAACTTTGCACCCCTGTGCAGGCACAGAGAAGGCATAAGAACAGCCATCGCAACTCTGGTGGGGAGCTGACGGAGGCGGTGGACGAGCTGCGGGATGCTTTTGAGCGTGCCGAGCGAGCCTGCCCGGGCATCTGCGATGTCTTCCTCTGCGAGATGCTGCACAGGCTTGCACCTGGCCTTAGCCTGCACCGGATACAGGATGCCCTGCAGCGGCTAAGGTAGCCTTACAGCACACCTTTCTGGACGGGTTAACAGTGAGAGCATCGAAATGTGCACATTGCATATGCCTTATCCAAGAGAGAATAGATCTTTGTTGAAGAGCAGGGAAATTCAGCAGCATGTAAAAACTGCTGGTGCGCTTCTCCAGTTGTTGGGGATAAGCATCAGGAAAAAAAAAAACAAGAAAATGAAAAAGGAAAGAAATAAAGGAAAAGAATGCGGTGATTCAGGTCACGAAATACTCTTGTGAAGCATTCCAAGTTGTTAAGCAAACACACTTGAAAGCATGTCAAGAGATCCAGTGTCGGTGCATAGAGTGTGTTCCAAACTGCTATGTTGGAGGGAAAAAGAAACAAGAATACATAAGACTCTTGTTAAAGGGGCTCTCAAATTGGTGTGGCAGGTGGTGTGGATGTTGAAGGACATGGCTTCAAGAATGTCCTCTAGCAAGGTTTTTTTTAATTGTGCCTGCTCGTGTCTGCTGCCACGCACATGCGCAGACCGGCTCTCGCTTACACGCAGGTGTGCAGGCATGCGGCACGCATGACTGGGAGTTATACATAGAGTCCGAGCTTTGGTTGCACGCAAGCCACAGTGCCATCCCGGAGGAGGTGCACTCAACCGAAACCACGCGGAGCAGGCATTCCAGAAATGTTATTCGCTCGTGGAATTACTTCGAGGGCTCGAATACTGAACATTCGAATTGAATCGAATACTTTACTATTCAACCGAACATCCAAAATTATCAAACATTCGCACATTCCTATCCGGCACTTATGATCAAAACACCCCTGCTCATTGATTTGAGGCTTAAAAATTCCGGTGTTGCATTTTCTTTCAACTGATGTGGCATCGCAACACGTGTTACCGTGGTGTAGAGATGGCCATATATCGGTGCCTGCAGCATACGGAAAAGCACGTGGTGTGCCTGCTCATGGAGTTGGTAACAGATATGCTGAAGAAGGAGCGAGACACAGAGAAAGCATCTTCGACATTTCTTGGAGCCAGACAGAAAGTAGAAGTTGGAAAAAAAAAATACACATGTATAACAGTTGCTATTGGATGCAGTAAGAAAAAAAGAGAAAATGAAAAAGAAAACTAGACCAGTGCCATTTACAAATATGATAACGTGAGCTTGTTTCATGCTCTGTTTGAAATTTTCATCCCTTTGAAAGGCTATTTTATTCATTGCTTTCATGTAACATGTTTATGGACACAACCAGCATATTCATGTATCTGTTTTAGGTGCACTTTTGTTAAAGCGAACCGGTGCCTTCAAGTTCATATTGAAGGCAGTGTGCTGTATGTGAAAATCTGGTAATGACTGGAAGGGAACCATATGCGATGGGACAGAGCAATTAATGAATTGTATTGCAGCTTCTGCGAGTCCAGGGGAATTCATAAGCTGAAGAAAACGCAGTTTCAATCACGACCAGCTGACTGACGAGACTGCTGTGAAATTGGTTAGGATGTTTGCTAGTTTTCAAATTGTTCCGTTAGCTGTTCACACTTGCAAGCTACATTTTAAGCAAGGCAGCTGTCTGGATAGGACTAAGACTTAACTAGACTTTTAAAAAATTAGCTGAGGGGGCAAGAAAAGTCGATATTGGGACTTAAGTAAAAAAAAAAACCCTCCATATGCAGTACTCGCCCTGATTGTTTGGTAGTAACCTGACGGGAGGGTTTTCGCATTATTCTTGTGGTGTTCCTGCACGCATACGCATGTGTTCACGCTACTTGAGCTCATGCATTTGCGAGAGATTGAAGTTTATGCAACCACTAACCTCTTTCTGTCTGGTTTCCGCCCAGGGAAAGTGCATAATACTTCCTCACACCTGGCCAGCCGAGTCAGGGGCGCCCCACACCATGTAGTGGCCACTACTTGCTGCAGCAGCCACTGTGCACCTCCTTCCTGCAGCAGTGTTGACCACCTGCGCCAGTGCAGCGGCACACCGGTGGCCGAGGCTGAAAAGCATCCAGTCCTCTCTCCTTCAGAGTGATGCGGGTGGAGCCAGTGTGCACTCCAGTGAAGAGCGGCCAATGACTAACCAATTGAAAACAGAGTTGCACAGCAGCAAGTGAATGCCGTTTCTACGTAGGACAGAGTTCCAGTAACCGTAGGCCCATTCCAGCTTGCAGGCTATGACTGCAGGCACGTGTAGGCAGAAGAGGAGAGAAAGTGGGAGAGATGAAAGGAAGACACAAGAAACGGGCTTGCATTACCATCAACATTGAGAGCCACCGTTATCGTCGTTACCCCAGTTTTTCCTGTGAAGTTGCCGCAACGCCTCTTGGGGAGTTGTGGTGCCAGAAGGACCTTGTCATCCACAACAACAGCAATTAATGTGCTAGTGCCACTGTTTGGCCTCATTTACTCACGTGCGCGAAGCAGTAGTTGCGAGCGCAGCATTTGCATATGCTGGGCTGCACACTTCGGGACGAGCCAAGCCTTGACATCCTAGTGGGGCAGGGTTTTTTTCTCGTTTCCCTACCCTGCCCGCCTTCTGTTGGGGCACTTAGCTCTTCCCATTGCCAATGGCCCTTGTTTGTCTAGTGCGTGCGTGTGACAACGAGATGGCCCTTGTTTCTGTTATTTATGTACATTAGCCAGTCAGCACAGTGGGTTTTGCTGCAAGATGCTTTGGGGCAGCAACACATGTCGCCAAGCAAGCAACAGTTGTCGTTTTAGGGGGAAGAAAAACAAGTGGAAATTCTACTGCTGGACACTATCACAGTGTTCTTCCTTGCTGCTGTGAGGACTACAGTGTCTTTCCACCGGCTGTACAACTGCATCATGTCAGCAGAAGTATGGCTTGCCTGCAAGCCAACAACTAGTGTACTTCTGAGTGTGTGTATGCACCATCTTTTGTACTGAGAGTTGTGTTCCAGTGAGGTGATAGACATAGTTTCAACCGCGAAGCAAAAGAGAGAAAAATACAAGTGACACTATGAAATGGTCATGCAAGCGCACATGAGTGCATCCTCTCCTGTGCACACGGACATTCAAGTGTGTGTGATTCTTGCATGAGAGCCACCCTCTGTCGTGTACAACAGTCTTCCTTGCAACAGGAGCAGCACATTTTCTCCAGAACTTTTCTCTTTCCCTTCTTTTCTTTTCCTGGTTTTCTCCTTGTTGCAGCTGCACGTGTAAGGTGCGCTGCGTTGTCCATGCCCGAGTGTATTCTTTTTATCACTGAGGGAAACTGTGTGCTGCTGTTCTTTCCACAAACCAAACTCTCCTCCAGAGTTTACATTTTTGTCCCCTTCTTCCTTCTGCAGCCCTGCAAGTAACAGGGGCACACCCTCTCACTAAAGTGTACTTAAGAGTGGCTAAGAGGACAGGTGTGGCGTATGGTATGCAAGACTCTAAAAGTCAAAATGAGCTTAGGGTGTGTGTGTTTCTTTTTGTCTTTCCCGGTTTACCTTTTTAGAAAAAGATGAAGCCCACTGCTGTTTGCTGTGGAACAGAAATAAACGTAGGAAAGGTCATGCATGCTACCTTTCGTAAGCTGCAGTCGTTTTTCTGCGTCTCCCTTGTTGCCTGGCTCAGCAGAAATCGCTTTAGAGACTTAATAAGCCACAGCACTCTTGTGGCGCCTACTTCCCGCGGTGACATATCATACTTGTTGAAAGCGATCATCAAGCTCTAGTTGTTTGTACAGCACTGAAAGAAAAAGAGTAAAGAAAAAGGATTATTTTTTTGTAAGGTAAATGTTGAGAGCGAATTGTGGAAAAAACCTCCAACGTTGGCGCCTAAGGTTGTACAGTTACCTGGCACCTCCAGCCTCTTTCTGTCCTTGTTTGGTTTCCCCCTGCTCTGTGGTCATTTTTGGAAGGCTGTGCAGCACGTGTTACACGAAGAAAGTGTTATCTCACGCACACCTTGCTACCCTGTCTGCTTGGTAGCGATGCAAAGCTGCTGGCAGCTCATATCAGCATTCGTCGAGTTTAGGCTTACCACTTCTCAAAATTTCATCATGGGACCAGCAGGGTTTAATTTTTGTAGACAAATCCAGATGACATGCAACCAGTGATATTTGTCTTTTCTTTTCTTTTTCTGCATTCAAACAACTGGCAGTTGTTGCTGACCTAGCGAGAGGTCTACTTATACATGATGCAGATATTGAGCTTCATGCTTTCAGTTTCATACAGTATCAAAGGACACCTTTTCAGTTTGTTTGAATGCTTCATTCTCTTAGTGTTCAATTGCAAAAGCACTAATACATTGCAGGGCACAAGAACAATAGGATATGCAGTAGGGGTCCTGGTGTACTTTTGCTGACAACTCTGCTTGTAGCGTTGCGTCACTACTTCTTATGCATGTGCAAATGCTTCCATTTCACTGTTTGCCAAACTGGATGGGAAAAAAAAAAAGTCAATTGTATACATTATGTTGGAGGTGACGTTACACTGTTGAACTCATGAAAATAAACTAATTTAGACCTCAGCTTCAATCAAATTGATTTCCTGAGCACCTCGTTATGTGCAGAGTCATTTTGGTTACCACATTCATACCCGTTGACCACATGCAGACATGTCCAGTGTTGTCATATATCATAGTATTCAAGATGAGGGTTACCCTCTTAATGCATGTACCTTCACACTGAGTACCTAGAGCCTAGAGAGCCTCCTATTTTTACCTCAAAAAATGGAGTTTCAATATTGTTCATATACACAGCATATAGTAAAAAGTATAAGAGATTGCTATTCTGCACACAATATTTTCGATCTTCAAGCAAGCGGGGCCAGAGTTTAGTAGGAATTTATTTAATGTCTAAAAACGTGGCCACTTCAACTTCTTGAGGCAGAGGGAGAAAGATCAAGGCTGTGCTGGCCTTTTGCTTGCTGCACGTTCAAATGCATGCCATGTAGAAGGTAGCACTCTGGGTGCGGCCTATGAGCAAGTTGTAGAGCTGTGTGGTTGAAGTTAGAAACATGCTGTTTACTGTTAAATTTGCAGCACGGGTAAAGAAAGATGCTTCCCTTTCCTGTGAACTGTTTGCTGCAAGTGTAAAATTTGTCTCTGCTTTTTGCATGATGAGCTGGCTTCCCTCTTTGGGTATAGGTCAAGTCTGTGGCCACTCCCTCTTCCAGCTCTGTGTTTGCCCTGTTTTGCCACCTATGGTCTGTAGGAGGTGTAAATTTTGCTTTGATATTTTCCTTCTGTGAGAAGAGAACTTTGACCTGTGCTTAAATGTTAAATGTTGAGAAAGGGAGAGCTGCTATTTCTTGCCAACCATCCCCCCCCCCCCCCCCCCTCTTGCTCTTTTTGCAGTGCACTGTCAACAGGAAGGTGTAAATACAAAGTGTGAAATATTGACAATAAATTTTTGAGCAACAACTGTGTTTTTGCGTTTTTTCTGTTACTTGCATGGCCTAACTTCAAAACCGTTGGTGCACAAGCACTTGAAATTCAGTAGCTTGCTAAAAATTTTATTCCTAGCAATACGGTTCAGATTAGTGTGGATCCTGCTGTCACTTTGTTTTTATTTTTTTAAGAGGAGGGTTCCAGCATAGGTGCAAAGCTCTACAAAAGACTGCACTCAAAGGTCTGTTGTGTAATAACCACACCTAAATGTCTCCTCCTCTCTGCTGCTGTTGTGAGGTGTGACCAGTGCGTTTGGCTGAGGGAACTTTCGAGGTGAACCCCAATGAATCGTGCGTCTGCAAGCACAGAATGCTGGGAAGACATTTTAAGGTATATAAGCTCGCAGCAGTTCTGGGCCCATGGTCCGCTCCAGCATGAATGAAATGTGGGCTAGTGGAAGTTTCTGCAGCAAAACGGAGATCACTGCAGCGACCCGTGTTGGAAGAATGCGAAAGCATTGATGCCTCCTTCACACTCGTCGTCTCCCTTTGCTTCACTTCAGACTGTTTGCCTATCATTTTACTTCTTCCAACTTTGACGTCTACTGCTATTTTCACACCCTCGCAATATATGCACGTCCGGGGCTATTTGAATGTCTAAATGACCTTTTGGCCTCTATTAATTACTCCAGATCAATAAGATTTATTGTACAGCGACATTTTATCGTCCTCTGTCACGTGGTTTGTTTTTCCCGCAATTTTGACGTGTAGTACTGTTTTCACGACCTCGCACTGTATCAACATCTGATACTATTTTGATGTTTGTGACATTTTTGGCTCTAATTGATTAGCTAATTACTCCGCATCGACCAAATTTTGACGTGCATCATCATCCTCTATCACATACAATCATTCTTTTTCGTTTAACTTTCACACGAACGGCGAAATCGCTGCCGACACGTTTTGCAGACGCGAAATCGTCAACATAGCCAGGTAAAGCTTTCGCTTTAATAAATTCGTACCTGCCACGTGGTGACCACGCACCATACAGCTGAGCAAGCTTAGTTAAATGGCGAGAGGCTTGTAGCATGGCCGCTCAAAGTACGCCTCCATTGAGCGGCCGTGCTTGTAGCTACAGTTCTCCCCCAGTGCACCCCAAATGCCGACCAGGTCATCGCGACGCCCTGTCGAGTTCTCCTACAAGTGAAAAAATCCTCCACGTTTGCGGAAGATATATTGGCGACACGTTGCTGTTTCTGATAAGTTTTCACTAGCCCATGATTTCCACCGTCAAAAGGTAGCCACGTCTTCTGCGGTCGGCGCTGAACAAAAACATGCGCGCGTGCACCGCCGTTTCCGGTGGGCGCGCCTCCGCCACTCCGCCATAGAAGCTGCAACGCCCAAAATCATGTCGTGAGGAGCTGAAATCAGGTACGCGCCGCCGCCACTCGCCGTAATGCATGATTCGCAGGCTACGCACCAAGCTGCATTACTGGCTAAACGCCGAAAACTACTCGCCGCTGGTGGATAAGACGCTGATGGATCTGCGCAGCGACGACGCCGATGCTGCCATTCGGGCAGCAGACTTCATCCTGGGCCTGCTTCCACTGATGCAAGCACCACCGTTCAGAGTTCACTACAACGACATCGTGTGCGCCGCCTACGTACAGCTTCTGTGTTCCAACGGTCTGGTACGCTTCAAAATGTGCGAGCTGCTGGAGATGATGATCGAACTGGACATGCAAGCCACCACCGAGCTTATGCTCAACCTCGCTGATGAGGCTGACGTCAAGCAACTCGCGGGCATCCTGACAGCCCTTTGCAGGGTCCTTCGCAGAGACATATGTATGAAGGAATTTCCGAACCAGCAGGTGCTTAGTTTTTTCGAGAAGCACTTGGACAGTGCGGACGACAATATTCGCGGCAAGGCTATTGCTGGCGCAACCCTCATGGACTATTATTTCAAGGCCACATCGTCAATGCCAAAATAAGCATTCCGGACTTTCATTTGCGGCTTATATGCGCTACTCCACGACGCTTCTTTTGTTACATTCGCATGTCTGAAAGCAGCACCAAGCACGTACCAAGCAGCACATAAATTGTTGGCACAAAAAATGTTCTGGTATGCAGAGCTGAACTTTGTGTGATGCCGACGAAATCGATAACAAAGGTCAGACGTAGATAATAAAGCAATAACTTTGTTACTTTGACCTAACAACTTACGGCAGAGTAAATATTCGCGCCATTTTCGACAGATTCTCCGAACAATTTTTCAAAATACTGAAAACGAAACTTTTGAGGCCAAACGATGATGATGATAGAGTTATATTTGCGCAGCATTAAGTCAACAGTGCGTCATGCGTAATAAAACACTGACTATAATTTGATGAAATTATCTTAATTATGTTTTATTAGCAAATTTCTTGTCTTCACGGGCTCATCCAGCCACCAGCTTCCGGACATATTCTGGAAATTCCGGATCCGGTCCCCGAAACGCCAGTGCCAGTACGCGAGTAGGGTGAACGCGAGTATGGAAGAAAAATGGAAGGTGTATTGTAGCAGTCAGTTCGTTGCCTGCAACTTAAACTGCTGTTCTTAGTTATTTATTTTCAGCAATGGCCTGTTTTTTGTGAATACTTTGCGCCTTCCTTGTTATTTATGAGCTGCTGTCCTTTCTACTTCTGTGAAGTGCTTGTATGTGGAAACTTCGCGACTGCAACTGAAGCAGGTATGATTCCCCTGGAAATCGGCGCGACCTTTGGCAGTTACATATCGTCGCACTTCGTCGCTCTGAACACTGCATAATATTGTGCAGGAAGTGAGCTGAAGTCTTTCTAGGCTGACAAAGTGACGTTTTGAGGAGTTTTAAAGCATGAAGCATGCAGTTCTAAGCGCACGTCGTATCGTATCGCCTCTCGATCGCGGTCTGTTGTCGTCGAACATGCGTTTCCTTTCGTTACTTTCCGTACGGATTTTATTTGTCGCCGAAAAAGTCAGTAAGTAGCACTGGCTTGTTACTCTAATCAGTACTGAAATCGACTTGTCCGTGCAGTCATCTTATGCTGGACATTACATTTTACAAAGAGATTCAGAGGACCAGCGAAATCTGTGGAATTTTTTTTCAGTGTAATCCGCGAGTGAAGTCTTTTCATTTTCCCAAAATGATTAAGGTGGGCTGGTTCCGGTTCGCTCAAAGCAGGTATGCGGATAAGACTAGAATAGACTGGAGTAAAGCATGTTGGTGGTATGCAAGCTGCTTAGGCACTTACGCTGTATCGCACCACTTTCTGGCAAACTACAGTTTTTCATCTTCTGCTCTTTGTAATTAGGAGAAACGTAAGTGTACTTCGCCACATGTTGCCTTGACATCCGAACCCGTTGACGAGATATGGGTATGGAAATGAAAGGCTCGTTAAGAACTAAGGAAAACAGAAGGGAATGAGTACGCTATTAATTTTCCATTGATCAACAACAAAAAACAATTCCCAATGCTTACCTTGGTGTCAGTGACCATTGGGTTCCTCTATATATCTCTTGTAGCAGAGTGCATGTTTCGCATTCATCGTTAAACAGTCGATTTCTTTATGTGTTAGTTTGAGAAGTTGAACAACAGAAGAGAGTGTGTTATCAATTATGTCTCTTTGAAGTTCGAACCCATGTGCGCTTACTAGCCACGTGTAAATTCTGGAACGCTGCTGACGCATGGGTTTCGTTTGTGTTTGTGTGTGCATGCATGCATATGGATCACTTGCTGTTTTGAACTGAGCCAGTCCACTTTCAAAAGTACGAGAGAGGAGGCTACTAAACTCCGAATAGGTAATGGTGCAATTGGACTAATAAATTCCGCCAAGTAAGCTGAAGTAGGTGCAGAGAGTTTGTGTGTTTACTGTGTGAGAGCGTTGATTAATCATGTTTTAGCATCTCTTAGTTGAAAGCTAGCTAACTTGAAAAAACTGCCAAGGCTAAAACAGAATTTTAGATTCACAAGAAAACTACTGTATCAACTCTAGAATTTTAGTGTAGGCATTTGTCTGATGCAGAATATATGTTAGAATAGTAAATAAATGCCTTCTGCGATGCTAATCTTTATGCCCAATAATGCTGAAATTAAGAACATGTTGGTCAAGAACTAGATGCTGCTACCAGGTTACCCTTACAGGAGTGCTGCTAAATGTCGGTATAATTGTGACAGTTCTGCACCTCCGTACACAGAATGGTATTGGATGCATTGTTTCCAGTCATGAGAGCTGTTATGGCCTGTGTCATTGCTGGTCACTTGAAGCCCATGCATTTTAGGGAATATGAAATGTGTCTGGGCCCAATGGCAGTAAGTTTCAAGAGTGAGAGGTGCTAGTTTGATAGGGTGCATGGACAGAACTACTTTTCTGAGTGTTTTCTAGTCTTATGCCAACCTACTTAACAAATTGTAACTAGCCCTTCATTTTGCAGTGTAGTATAAAATGTTATCTTTATTCAGAGAGATTTTATTACACTTGATTTAAGACATGGGTTGCCTTGATGGGGTGCCACGGCATGCACATTAATTAAGTCGTAGTGCTTATCTACCGCGATGCTTCAGTAGTACAGTGGGACTGTACTACTGGGGACTGAAGTCTCCAGGATGTGCATCCACCTATCTTGGCGGCGCATTGGTGCAAAGTATGCCAATGTTCTGCTGATTTCACTAGCACACTTTAGAGAACACAAGAGCAATTTTCACCTTCTCAAGCATGGCTTGCAACCACCGACTGATAACAAAGTACACGCGTTGGTTGCCTGTCGCGTGTCCTGGGGAATTTTGTCCCCGATAGTGCACACTGCTGAGCCTCAGTCAGCATGTTCAGCTCCTGGCTATGGCAGGATGGCAGGTAGATCTCAGTGAAAATGTGAAAAAAAAAAAAGACCTCATGAAAAGAGATTTAGTCAGCCTTGAAGAGACTGAAAGGCTGAGATTCATCCAGATAACAACTCCACAGCAGCCTGCCTCTTGCAACCCAAGTGCACCTTTGCCACATAAGAAGAAAAAAAATTTGGAGGATGCTTCTTAAGCTTCGCCTTTAAGAGTGGAACGCGACAGCATCTTGCAGCGCTTCTAGGGAGTCCAGGGAAAGCTTTGCCCAATGGACAAAGCGAAAATTAGTTTTCTGAGGAAAGAAAATGACGCACACTTGTCTTGATGGACACCCCAACTGCATGATACACAGCTCCTTATTATAGATCGCCAGTTTTAATCCCTGCCGCGAGCTAGGCTCTAACTTTACTAGTAAGTTTATGCTGCACGAAACGCTGAATTGTATGACACCATCTGAAACATTCTGTGGCAAGCAGTTGGCATGATACAATTTTTTCCAATGCGCAGTGCTCACAACTACTACGACGCTGACAGCTTTTCGACCAAATATACAGTGATGTAAAAATTATCTTTTCTTTTTAAACCAGAACAGCATATTACTTTTTAAGTGCTCATGCACTCGCCCACCTGGTGTGCTTTTGAGGAGATCTTGATGTTTTGCATTTAGTTGGCTTCTCAAACAAAATTTTTGTCTTGCTGTGGCATTTTGCAGAGATGGACTGACCCAGGTGCTGCCCAGAGATGTCTATGCAGGTTGCAAACACCTCCCCAGGGGCTGGCAGCATACCGCTGGGGAGGCTCATTGACTTCATCTTGCAAAGAACCTATCATGAACTGACTGTGCTCGCTGAGCTGTAAGTATTCGGAAATGGCTTTGCGTTTTGTATTATGTGAAGATGACTGGACAATCTAGGTTTCTCTATTGTCAGGGGTTGCTATTTGTGCACTCCCGTATCCTGAAGCTCTGTGAATCAGTATCGTCACTATGAGTTAAAGGTGGCCTATATAGACCACCACATTCTAACAACGTAAATTATATTGATACTAAAAAAAAAAGGGAACAAGAAAATGTGTCCACTCTTTAAGGACATCAAAAAATGCCTGCTTTCACTGAAAACAAAGCTTTTATAAACTAGAAAAGTCAGCAAAATTAAATACAGACATCTCTGCCACAGGCTGTTTTCACAAGCAAACTGTGATGACACCAAGTATTTTATTGTTCGAAGATCTGAAAGGCTGCAATCCACTTTCAGCCAGTAGTTTCAATGTGCCTAATGATCTTAAAGGTGCACTAAAGAGGAATCTGAACTCGTTTTTTTATTGCGTGAACTTGATCTACATGTTCCGAGCATTCTTACAAACGTCGAATTATTGTCCTGTGCAGCCAATTTCTCTGATTTAAATCGGATTAAGCATCCCGGCTCCCGCCTTTTTTTGAACTCGCCGCTGATGGTGCGAGGAGTCAAATAACGCGTAGAGTGCCTCTCAGGCAGTCGCGTGGCGGCTTCGCTTTCGCTTTGAATTTGTTTTTTAGGTTTCTGTAAATAAATAGATCCAGTCAGAGGCTACATAGCTGTAAATTAGGCCTACAGAAATAAAAATACGAGTGGACTCTTTGCTTTCGCCGATCGCTACATATCACTCCGCCGGTGGCAGAGCGGCAAGCCGCCACGGGACTGGCTGAAAGGTTGGTTGGCTCCTCCTACCGTCAGCTGTGAGTTCAAAAAAAGGTGGGAGCCGGGACGTTTAGTCTGATCTAAATTAAGGAAATCAACCGCACAGGACAATAATTCGAAGTTTCTAATAATGCTCGGATTGTGTAGATAGAGTTCCTGCGGTAAAAAGACAAGTTCAGATTCTTCTTTAGTGCACCTTTAATGCCATCATCAGCGCTGTGGGTTTGAATGCAGTGGTGTGAAAAAAATGTTAAATTTTCAGCTTCAAATTTTTCATCAGTGAATACTTCTTTTGCTGCCAAATGAACAACAGAGAGAGCCACGAAAAGCCAAGCCACCAAATTTTACTAAGAACAAAAAATTGGTGGAATGGTCCTCAGTGTCCTATTATGTCGTCTGTCGAGCAGAAACCTCCTCCAGTGATCTTGAACTTCATCTGGCTCTCTGCCCTGCTTGATCACACTTCTTTTGGTGTCTACTTGTTAACTCTGGCAGACCACTGGTTATCTGTTCTGTATATAGTGCGCCCTAAATTTATCAGCACACAAAGATTCTGGTTTGTGTGATCTCACTTTTGATAACGGGTTTGGTTTGGTTTGTGGGGTTTAACGTCCCAAAGCAACTAAGGCTATGAGAGACGCCGTAGTGGAGGGCTCCGGAAATTTCGACCACCTGGGGTTCTTTAACGTGCACTGACATCGCACAGTACACGGGCCTCCAGAATTTCTCCTCCAAAGAAATTCTAGCCGCCGCGGCCGGGATCGAACCCGCGTCTTTCGGGTCAGCAGCTGAGCACCGTAACCACTGAGCCACTGCGGTGGCTACTTTTGATAACAGAATGTATATATGCAGGCAAGGGCCGCACTTTTTTTTCTTTCAAAATTTTGGCAGAGTGTGGCCTTACCTGAAAGTGGCATTTTTCAGTTCCAATTTTAGGCGATATTCTGGGGTGACTACTTTATTCTCCATCACAGTTCTACTCTTTATCTAGCGCCTAGTTCGAGATAGCTCCAAAGTTGCTGTCGCTGCTGCTCGGGCCGTCATCGTCATCATCTTCATAAATGTACCCATCTTCTGTTCCGTCGATTTTCTTTTGATATTCCCGTAACATTAAAGCTTTTAACAGCAATGTCTGAGGACACAGCTGGCTACGCATTCAAATTCCAGGAGCACATGAGCTGATGTGTTGCTCTTTTTAATTGTCTGGTTGGCAGCACTTGCAAAATGGCAGACTGGCAAAACGGATGGCTCAAGATGGAACTTTTAAGACCGTCACAGGTTGCACCCGGCTGCATAGTGGTGCATTTTGGAAAATGATAATGATTAAAACAGGAATCTGTCGTCATCTGGCAGCTTGTCAGGGAACTTGTGCGCATGTGTAGAGCAATAGGCCTCTCCCTGATGTATACAGTGTGACGTCAAAAAGGTGTGCCCCGATGGGCAAAATTGTCGACTTTCGGTTCTGAACCGGTTTTTCTGGTGCTGAGCGCTCCCCCACCACCTTTGTACCCCGATTCGAAACGCCTCGCAGCCATTCTTCTCCCGGTGTGAGCCTTCTCGGTACGGCGCATGTTTTGCCCATCGGACCAGAAACACGTGTGCTGATGACATAGGCCGGGAGAGGTCTATTGATTTCAGTTGATATTTTTGAAAATATATATTGTCAGCTCCCAAACTGGAGGAGCGGCCTATACACTAGTGCGGCCCTTACCTGCATATATACAATATTGCCTTCTGTCTTCATTTTCTTTTTGTGTGTTATTATGACGACATGTGTGGATCAAGTAACACTGCCAGCGTAGACTGAAAATCAAGCAGAAATCCGCTTTTGGGAACTGCTTCACATTTCAGTTGTAATTACCATGGTTCAAGCTAGGTGGCCGCAGCATGTTGGCCCCCCCCTGGCCACATTCCGGCCCTCTTATTGATTTGCATGAAACTGTTCTGTGACACACTCAGCCATGGTTGCATTTCATTCGTTGCCGACAGTACATGTTCAGAGGCATGCAAGATCTGAGTTTTTAGGGTTCACTAATGGCTTTGGTTTCTAGGTTTTATTAGATTTGCATGGCAGTACTGTTTGAAAACTAGATAATGAAGCTTGGTTTTAACCCTTGCCTACTTGGTCTATCAGAATTACGTTTGCCCATGTAAAAGTTAAGTTAGTTTCTTCCATTAGACCTCTACTAGCAGCTGTAACTTTTTTCTTGGCCTGACCACTGCAACTTTCATTGTGCATGTAGAGGGCTTGACCAACCTGTAACTTCGCTTTTTTGCTTTGTTTTTCAGCCTTCCTCGCAAGACAGATGTGGAACGAAAAATTGAGATTGTGCAGTTTGCGAGCAGCACACGGCAGCTGTTTGTCCGGCTGCTTGCTCTTGTGAAGTGGGCAGCCAGTGCAACCAAAGTGGAAAAATGTGCTGTAAGTGTTTTCAATCTTTTCTGGTGGAGTACCTGAACGTTTTATTGCTTGATAGTGTGGTGAATTCAGGCAGGCAGTCAGTGTTCTCACCTGTAATTATGTTATGCATGTATTGCTGATTTCTTCAGGGTACTCCTTTAACTCATTCAGCTCAATAGCTGAGAAGACAGGGAATGGTGTACAAGACATAATACCATTCACAGGGCTAAGAATGCTTTGGATGTCTTCATCTTTTCCCACTGGAATTCGCAGTTAACTTAATAAGGGAGTAATTACTCATTGACGTCCACCCGAGCGCACATACGGCTATAAAGGAAAGGTATACAGCTTTCTCAGAAACTTTGTAGTTAAAGAAAAATTCGTCCTGGTCTGGGTTCGAACCCGGGACCACTGCTACACCGGAGCAGTCGCTCTACCAAATGATCTAACCGGGACGGCAAGCTTATGGTAGAGCGAAAGCGAATTGATCAATAACTCGAAGTGGGAACTGTGTTGGTCAAATGTTTAGGGGAATCCCCAAAGGTTTGGGGAACTGTGTTGGTCAAATGCTTAGGGGAATCCCCAAAGGTTTGGGGCTTCCCCTAAACATTTGGCCAACACAGTTCCCACTTCGAGTTATTGATCAATTCGCTCTCACTCTACCATAAGCTTGCCGTCCCAGTTAGCTCAATTGGTAGAGCGACTGCTCCGGCGTAGCAGTGGTCCTCGGTTTGAACCCCGGACCAGGACGAATTTTTCTTTAACTACGAAGTTTCTGAGAAAGCTGTATAGCTTTCCTTTGTAGCCGTATGGCTGCGCTCGGGTGGACGTCAGTGAGTAATTACTCCGTTATTAAAATCTACTCCACCTTGGGGGATTCCCCTAAACATTTGACCAACGCAGTTAACTTAATGCTATCCTCAAGGTATTGCACTGAATACAATTGAAATTTTTTGCCTCTTTACTGCTTGAATATGCAAAACATTTTGGAAGTTCTACATTGTTTCAACTTGGGTGTGAACTGTGCTGTATGCAGAAATTGGACAGTGAAGGTGATGCCACTCTACCCATGATGCTTTAAAAGCCGTAACTGTATATGTAGGGACTCGTCCTGGTGTGGAGGGAATTTTCAGCTGCAAAGGTTCTGCGAAAGCTCTGTAGATCTCCTTTGTGGCCATATGGCTATGCTTGTGTATGAGCTAATGAGTAATTACTTCCTTCATTGAAACCTACTTCATCATAGGGAATTCTCCTGAACACATTGGACTAATGTGTACAAAGAGATGCAGCAGTGCGGATAATAGTGCCTGAAAATGAGTCAGGATTGCTGTTGTCATATCACTATATGTGATAAATTGTTCTATCGCGTTGCTGGCTGCAGAAGTGATGTGCCGTGCAGTATATACTTGCTCATTGCTTCGGCAGTCATCATGCCTTCATACTTATTTTTTGGTTGGCCATCCCTGGCTTCCACTTGTAAGCAGTATAGCAGTAAGCATCAGTCATGCAAGTTAATTTTTTCGGTTCTTAAAGACCTTCCTTCATGCTTGCTTCTAAAGGCCATTGTAGGGTTCTTGGACAAGCAGAATATGCTGTTTGTGGAGACAGCCGACATTTTGGCCATGATGGCGAGGGAGACACTTGTGCAAGCAAGGTGAGTGTTTCATTTAACCTAGCATTACTTATTTTTATCATGATATGTTGTGTGTGTGGTATGTGACCTTTTGTTAAATAAGCTAGTAGGCCAAGATGCTTGCTGTTCAATTTTATGTTACTTGCGGGATCTGACGCAACCAATGGTCTGTGCATATTCAAAATTTTGAATAGCCCGAGAACAGTGTTTGCTATTTGATTGGATTTGCACCGTGCATTTACTGTTTGAAGTGTTTGAATCTTTTGGATGCTCACGATTATGAATTTTTATGTTAAACTTGTGACTGAACACCGTGGCGCAAGTTTCTGAGTAGCACTAGCTAGTTGCAGTCTGTCGCACTTCTCTTGTCAGTTAACCTGGTCTTCTCATGTATAAAGTTAATACCTGCACGAGGCAAATGCACGTGCATGCCCGACAGCTGCATCTGCATTATGAATGCACTGGTAAAGGAAGTGAGTGAGCACCAGTGGATTTTAACACTTTCAGTCACAACGATACGAAAGACAGCATGCATGGATGCGGGCATTGCAGGTGACAAGGGAACGGGTGAAGCTGTGGTATGGATGAGGTCTGCACTTGTTCCATAGGGACCCTGTTCATCCTACACAGTTTTCGTCTGTAGAGTCAAAACTGCCTATCTTAAGCCACAGGGGCAAGGGAAAAAAAGCAGATGGCAGAAACAAAAGTTTGGGAGCTATACTTTTCTACCTGTGTTAATTAATTCCCCCACACACTCAGGCACACGCGCACAAAAGACGCAGGTTTGATCCCGGCCGCGGTGGTTGCATTTTGATGGAGGCAGAATGCTAGTGGCCTGTGTACTGTGCGATGTCAGTGCACGTAAAAGAACCCCAGGTGGTCAAAATATCCGGAGCCCTCCACTATGGCGTCCCTCATAGCCTTAGTCGCTTTAGGACTTTAAACCCCATAAACCATCTAAACCATATTTGTTTCACAAAAAAAATGTTTGATATTTGCACTTCCTTGGCATTAACGTAACAGTGGCCTTCTGTTTCAAGGTATAAGGTTTATGGCTGGAATATGCTGTCTTGCTTTGTGCTCTAAATATTGGTCACTGGGATTTGCAACTGCTTTATGGAGTTGTGCATGTTTCTCCAAATTGAGTTGACACTTACTTTGGTTTCCAAGCTCTTGCAGACGGCCATTTGTGGAGTGTGCTCTAGTAGATGTCATATGAGGTCATGAAGAATTTTATACTGTGCAAATTTTTCGTGAAGAGAGGGGCTGCTATTTTTGCACAGTTTGGGCAGGCACATAATTAGTGCAGATTGATCTATATC
Organism: Amblyomma mixtum; assembly: GCF_055824585.1. Classification (NCBI taxonomy): domain Eukaryota; kingdom Metazoa; phylum Arthropoda; class Arachnida; order Ixodida; family Ixodidae; genus Amblyomma; species Amblyomma mixtum. The sequence goes on along the minus strand of NC_143016.1, from coordinate 39,048,030 downwards.
AGAAACTGCTAATTGGTGGGCTGCTGTATCAGATATTTGCCTTGATTTAACATATTTTTTTGTGTGTTTCCACGCAGGCTGCCAAGCTTTCACATACCTTGTGCTGTTGAGGTCCTCACCCTGGGCACATACTCAAGGCTGCCCACATGCATTCGTGTGAGTGAGGTCTAATTTGTGCCTACCTTCACCCTTCAGAAAAATGCTGTTGTGTGGTTGAAGCCTTGTCTGAAGCCTTGTCTTAAAGTAAAAGCAATAAAATAATCATCGAGGGTAAACCCAACTGCTGCTGCAGCTTTCTTGCATTGAGTTTCATGATCGTCGTGTCAATTTTTTTTATTTAGTCACACCCATTACTTTATTATTTGAGATTTGGAGAAGGTGCGTTAACTGCTAGAATATAATTTCGCCTCTGTGATGGAAAGCCACCTTTTGTGCCTTCACAGAAATTGTGGCATGTGTATGTCATGTTTTGCCGCGATTCTCCTGTTTGCTAAATCCAATATTTTTTCTTTTTTATTCTCACTTTGATCAATATGTCTGGATTATTAGATGCACCAGTGAAGTCATTTGCATTTGTAGCATTCAGTGACTTCTAATAATTTGCTGCTCGTGGAGAGGGCTCATGTTTACCTGTTCTTTGCGTTTTGCTCTTGCATCACTCAGTGAGAACATTTAGGAAAAGGCTGTTTAAATGTTAGAATGACTTTTTTTACGTGTACAGCTACAGTGGTATCAAGCAGCTGTGAGTGTGTCTATTTTAGAGGAGTTTTCCTACTTCTTGTGGCAAAGGAGACATTTTCATTTGTGCGTGCTTTCTTCGTTTGATACCTCATCGCACGTGTGGTGGTGTGTGTGTGCAGGACAAGATTGTGCCCCCTGACCCCATCACCCCTGCTGAGAGGAAGAGCACCTTGCAACGTTTGGACCAGATCATCCAGTACCGCCTTGTGTCGTCAGACTTGCCTTCTCAAATGAGATCACATCGAATAGGCAAGTTCACCGATGCTGTGGAAACTCTACCTTATAGTTCTGGGAAAATTTGTCTCTTTTGTTGTTCGCAAACCAGTGTTGCGTGCATTTTTTTATTGTGCCACCATAGTGTATATAACATGGTAGAGAGAGGGCAGGCAGATGGTTTCTTGGCATACACAAAGTGGACAAAGAGGGGAAGGGTGCTTGCCAGCATTTCAGCAAGAGGATAAGTCCTCATGTCAAAACGTTGGCAAGCATAGTAAGGCTTTCCTCTCCCTTGCTCACTAAGTGTATATCACTCATTTAGAGTCTTCTTCACAGGTTATGCTATACATCTGTGGTATAATTGGTGTTAGTGTTGCTGTCATACTTGAGGGGTACATGATGCTAGTAGTCCTTTAGTGCTTTAGTAGCACATTTTAAAGGCACGGTGAACCCCCCCCTCCCCAGCCCCTGAAATAAAGTGAGACAAGTTTGTGGAAACAGTTTGCTTTCTGCAAGGTGAGGAAGTGGTGTAAAAAAAAGTCGCTAATTCATTTGTAAATTGGTTCCGGTAATGAAAAGCCAATTGCACGCCATTTACCTGACTCGCTCTCTCCAGCGGTCGCTTTCCCATTTGGACAGCATCGAGAGGAAACTTCCGGTAACTTCCGGAGCGTGTGTCCCACCGGAATCCGAAACTACCGAACCGTTGGCTATTCTCTTTGTTGCTACTCAGCCAGGCTGCATGCGAGGGCAATGTTTTATCGCCTTCTATCTCCGTACGCCCCTGACTGCGGGCTTTGTGATTGTATTGTTCCGCGTTTACTGCTTTGAGCTGCGCACACGCCATCATGCCATCACACCAGGAACTGCATACGTGGGGTTGGGGCGGGCGAAATATGCGTTGACTTGTAGTTGGAGTCGGCTTTTTTTTTGGCCCAGCTAGGGGCACGAGTTGCGGAATTGACTTATATGTGACAATGTACTGCATACATTATTGCTTGTTATGACCTTTGGAGAGTTCTTGTTTTGGGCATGTTTGCAAAATCTCTGCATAGTTTGCGCACCCCCTTTTTGAAATGGTAGTTTTAGGAAAAAAAGTGCACAAATTACGCGCGTAAATAAGGCGTCTTAAACAACCTCACTATGTTTCCAGACGTATTGATCAAGGTCTTAAAATTCTTGAGTGTGACGCCGGGACTGGCACTTATGCAGATTCCTTCTTTGTGAGATTGGTTGGAAAATGGAACTGGCTGACTAAATGCAGGTGTGCTGTTTCATTGAAGATGCATTTTTTTCAGTGCTGTAAACACCCTGCTTTAACACGTTTAGGTGCTGTGAGGCTATTTCTGAATAAAGAATAAAGAAACTTTATTTTCTAAATGAATACCCTGCTTACATTTCCTTTGATAACAATTGCATTTGTGGGAAAAGTCTCATAGTGTCACAGTTTTACTTAATGCTTACATGACAAAACAGCTTACTGAATGCTGTCATGAAGCATTCTGTAGTGCTCATGCCAATGCCTCGTTACTGGAGGAGTGACGTCAGCGGTCGGTTATTGGAGGGGCAAGGCACTGCTGACAGAATGTAACTAGACGCCTCACGAAACAGGCACAAGAAAAGGAACCGGAGCTGCAGCGCAAGCCAGACTAACCCTTCCGTGATCCCTCAGTACTGAAGACAAAGTGCCAGTTGTGGAATGCCATCCCAAACGCAGCGTTCACAAAGACCCGTAGCTCACTTAGCCCTTGTGTATCGGTTTTGCCATACCAGAAACCCCATGATGGACCCAAATGCTGCTGTGAACCAAAGGCGTGAAAATGAATCCACGCTGTTAGATGCCCTAGTGTGCAGGCTCTGCTGCACGCGGTGCTGTTGTGAGGTCTGGCTTTGAGGACGATTTCTGTTATACACCATCTTTCTAGTCCTCCGTGGCCTATGATTCGCAGTTTCTAGATTCTAAGCGACTAAAACTGGGAACGATCAAAGCAGCCACCACGAAATGACTGCAGCAGCAGCGCACATGGGCCACAACTATCCTCCACATGTCGGGCTGCTTCCAAGCGCATTGCGTCTCTTATTGTAGGGATCTAAAATGGCAGGATCGCTCGGAGTCAGGTCCCCAGACTGGTTTCGACAGCATTGTGGCACAATGCAATGACGTGCCGCCTGATGCTGCACTTCGTTTTCCATCCCGCAAGCGTACAATGACCACGCCGCCATCGGCGCATTTTATGCTGAGCCTAGCATTACTGCGTGCGGGCTTTTTTGCTTCATGCTAGCAGTTATATGAAAAAAATAAAGCGTCAACCCAGGTGATAAGTACTGCTATGCTACCATTTGGAAATGTCAGGATGTTTCACTGAGTTTAGATGAGCAGGAAATTCAGAATTTCTGCATGTTCAAGAGGTTTGAATAGTTTGAATTGTGAAAGTGCGGTGTGATTTGAATATTGAATACTGTTCGCAAACTATTAGTAAGTTTTGAATATTAGCACACCACTAGTTTATGATTACTTTAACAAAAAAAAAAAGTTTGGTAAAGACATTAAGACCATTTGTGTGTGGGAATGCGAAAGCATTACTGTCCCTTGGTGCATTGTACACGTAATGTTTGTATATGCATTAAAATTCTTTTCTACGAGTTTATGTGTGTGACATCACCTGGAACGCTGTACGACAAATGGTTGCATCACAATTTTGATACCAAATTCTGGGACGGCATGCAAATGAATGTGCATATCTCGTCTTTTTGAATTCCTGTTGCAAGCTAGCCTCCAACTTGACTAGTACATGTAAGCTATATGCAACAAGAAATCGTATGACGCCACCTGGAACGCTGTACGACAAATGCTTGTGTCACAGTTTTGATGCGAAAGTCTGGGAAGGCATACAGTTGAAGATGTGTATGTCGTCGGCCTCCCAACTTGACTAGGACATGTAAACTGTATGCAACGAGAAATCGTGTGACGCCAGCTGGGGCACTGTACGGCAAACTGTTGCATCACAGTTTTGGTACGAATGTCACCACATGATTGGTGCCTCATGGAGGTTGGGCAGTGAAGAGTATACCTATATGGATGAATGGCATGTATATGATTGGCTGAAGTGGTGGTACTCGGCTTGCTGTGTGCTTCATACGACTGCTTGATGACATAGCCCTCTTTTTTCTTGCCTTTGCTGGGATTTTCTTTACAGCCTACGAGTACAAACACACTAACACATACACGCCGCCAGCTTTTCTTGTAATGGGACTAGTAATGTTTTCGCGTTAAAGCTAACGATGTGAGGCATTTCTTTGCTCTTTTTTCTCGAGTACCTGTAACCGTGAAAAGTGATTGTTCATAAGCTACTGAGCAACACACCATTGGTACTATGCTTACTTTGCTAATTGTGTATTTTGTCACCTTTTTGCTCTTGCAGAAAATGGCAGGGTAACATTTCATGTGGAGCATGAGTTCGAGGTGAGTTTTTTGCTATTCATCTCTGAACAGCTTACTGTATTTTGTTCTACTGTCTGGTTAGTCTAGTGGCCTTGTAGGTAACTGCCAAGGCCAGGTAGCGTTCAGATAAAAATTAAGGAAGCTGTATAGCTCTCATTTGTAGCCACCTAACTGTCCTCAGGCAGGTGCTAATTGTAACTATTTCCTGAGTTGATTTTTTTAAAGTTATCTGTGCATTTAAACACCTTGCAAGAATTTTATAGCGAGCACAGGGATAGGTTGCACTTGAGGCAGCTACTTGAGAAGGAAACCATTATATTTGGCTGTAGGTTAGGTTGCGCTCATTGTAGGCTTGGCCTGTAATATGGACCATCAGCATAGAAGTTGTTGTGAGCTCCCCCTTTTGCTATGTTGTGTAGTGATGGTGACTGGCATGATTGGCTTAGTTGAGATACATTCATTAAATCTCAACTGGCTTTTTATTAGTTGGTCTGAAGTGCAAGTGTATGAAAACCAATTGCAGGTAATCAGTATCATGAGTGCTGCACAAAAAACAAGACTCATGCAACATTTGTGCCAAATGCCAGCTGTAGACAAAGGGTCATCAGGGCTCCCTTGGCAGCGCACATTTAACACATTCACTGTGTTGTGGGTGACCTGTGGGTCTAGTGTATTCATGCTGGGAAGCCACGAATACTGAGTCACGTGATAAAGCTCATATTTTTCAAAGAGCCCACAAAGAGTGCGCATGCCAGGTTGCTGTTGTTGTCAGTTACCTAGTTCAAAGAAGCCCGCGGGCCTCGCCGCACCCAAGAAAATTGAAGGGTGGCTCACTGGCAGGCCACGATGCGCAGGGATTAGGGCTCTGAAAATTGCTGCTTCAGTGAGCATGTTAAATACCATGGACATGCGTTCGTGGTTGCGAAAAGGAAAAGGTGTAGTTTCTGCTTACGTTTACATCAATTTTTGCACACTTCGTTCATGTACCACATGGTGTTTTGCCAGGTTTCACTTACATTGATGGGAGACGGGCCTCACATTCCTTGGAGACTTCTGGACATTGACATTCTGGTGGAAGATAAAGAAACTGGAGGTATGAGTTTTCCACCCTTTTACTCAAGTCCTTGTGTCATTACTTAGGCTATGGCTGTGGTAGTCGGTGCTGGTTGACAATTTTTGTTGTGCTTTCTGTAATCTGTAAAACATATGTCGTGTTCGTGCATATAGTGATAAAGCATTTTCTTTTACAACTGACATTTAAGTAATGTATAGGAAATGTATCGCTTACATATCACCTGCCAAATCTATCATAGGTGACAAATCCAGCCAAAATTACATGCTACAAACTCGTTGCTTCTGCAGCAGTACTCGCTAACATAACTTGCCTGCCTGCCAGTTTTTCGGCTTGCATGTATTTCGGTGCTGTTCTAAAGCTGTTGGTTGCTACTTAGTTAATTTGTTACTGTGAACCTGCTGACCATTCTTTGACCCTTTTTGGCTGCCGTGGGATGAAATGTATTACAACTAACTTTTGCATTCTTCTGCTGCAGACTGTCGTTCCTTGGTGCACCCACTGCAAGTACAGTTCATCCATCAGCTGATCCAGGCTCGGCTGGTGGACAATCCGAAGCCGCTGCACGAACTCTACACCTGTCTACGTATCCTTATTGTAATGCAAGCGTGGTCTCTGCAGTTTGGGTAACATTAGAAAAGGCTACATAATTGTGCTAGACCTGACGGATTGAATCATACCTCCTGTTCTCCTCTCTCCTGGATGAGAGTAGGAAAGCAGAGGGCACTTGCTGCATTGACAGCGGATCACTGTTTGCACAGTGCTTTTCATTCTCTATTTGTGCAATGGTACGAGTTGTGCTGCATATCTAACTGTTGTCACCTTATGACTTGCCCTTGGAGCATCTTAGGTTGCAAAAGAAAACAGGAGCACTTTTGGTTATTTATTTTGTCTCAGCCGGCAGGGCCGTGACCAAATTTTGTTTGTTCTTCATTATTATGTTGCTGCGAATAACGACAGCTCTCGGCTGGGCTGTGTTCTTTGAAAATGTTTTATATTTATAGTTTGGTGTACCTTGGCCTTGACTTTGCTCTGCCAGACTCCTTCTGCCTTAGTTTACAATTGGAGGTCATTCACTCTCAGGTGAGGTTGTCCAGCTTTTTTTTTTTCTTTTCTAGCACTGCTTTCAAGCGCAGTCACGCTTAGTGCATGCGACTATTGCGCAATAATGGTGTATTAATCTCCATGAAAATGTACGACCGAAACAAACGAGTGTTGGGGGTGTTTGCATGGTGTCTGCTTCATGCGCGGGCCGACCCGAAATCAGGCCCGCTAGGGGAAATGGTCGGTTGTATCGTTGGTTGCCTGCTCTGGGGACAGCCATGCACCACACTTTACTTGGATTTTTATGCACCCTTTCTTCGCTGTTGCAGTGCGTTAAAATTGGTCATAGTGCTGGTCAACAATGGTAACCGCAGCACTGGGCCAGTGTAGTGAAAACAGCAAAGAACATATTTTGCATGTTTTTATTGACACATCCTTCCTGTTACTTTCAGTCAAAAGCAGATATTGCTTCTCAAAATGCACTACATATTTATGTTAGAGCATTTTGTGTAATACAGATACCGTATTTACTTGCATAATTTGCATACTCTTTTTTTTTTAAATAGGGCTCCTAACAGGAGGTGCGCAAATTACTAAAAAATTTTCCGATAATGTCCTAAAAAACTCTACAAAGGTCGTAATGCACAATATATATTGTATATTGCCATCTGTATGTAGACTGGCCCCCATCTTGCATCCCTCGCTGGCCAAAAAAAAAAATGCTGACTATAAATATAACATGCATGCCCCCTCCTGCCTCGCCCCATGTTATGTGGTTTCCTGTGTAGCTCAAAACATTAAAAGCGCAACGGTACAATAGCAAAGCCAGCAGTGAGAGGCAAAAGAGATAACGGGCGTGATAAAACGTCTCCCTTGTGTGTGGTTCAGCTGACTGGTGGCAAACCGAACACCAAATGGTTTGGCAGTTTCGGATTTGGCCACTTGTGTAACTGATTGTCCGGGAAAGCTACTGCCAGTGCGAACGAGCTGGGTTTTAAACGGTGCATAGTTCATGCCCTCAGCATTTGCACCTTTTGCAACTGCACGTGACAGCGTGGCTGCACCAATCTTCCCTAGTCTGCCTTGCGTGCACCCGTGTTCATGCTGGTGTGCTTGCACAGTAGGGAGCGCAAAATATGCGAGTATGTTTTTTTAAAAAATCCGGGTAAAAAGTTGGGGTGCGCAGATTATGTGATTAAATATGGCAACACGTGTCGACACACCACAGATGTTTATCTTGGAACAGTGCAGCTGATGTTTCCAGTACATCATTTTGTGCATAATTCACACTGTACAGAAGGTATTTATTGCATGCACTTTGTACTATAAAGTTGTAGATAACTGCAGAAAAATTATTTAGTACTTATGTAAACACATGAAAACAAGCCACTATTTCACAATGGCCTTCGCTGTCCATGCTAGTACTATATATTACACCAATAGAAGTCAGTTAACGTACAGTCCCATAATCGGTTCCCTCAATGTGCCGACTCTTCTGCGGACCAAACATGATGACTGCTTCACCAACAGCAGTAACTAAATCATAGTTCATAATCCACGGTGCCGAAATGAGTGATGGCTTCCGAGAAAGCATACTCAGGTAGTGGTGCCTGTTGTATCTCGCTGCACTCTTTGCAATTTCAAAGGCCACGAGCACAAAACTGGACATCACTTTAGCTCTCACTGCACCTACCTCACTAACACATGAAGGAACTCGACATAAAGGGACCGATGCAGCAAAGCAGATGATAGTGCCTAAGAAAATTTGTGAAACACGCAAAGGATGTGCAGTGCTTACAATGGCTGCATGGTTAAAAAATTCAAAAGGGATAGAGAGCACTCTTTCCTCCTTTCAGAACCTTCTTGGCGCTAGCACCAATGCCTCCTTAAGTTAGGTTCATAACGGGAAGGGGCGTAATAACGGCGTCAGCGGAGGCTCCTTGAATTAGCCGGGATGGAAGTGGCTCGCTCTTTACTCCCCCTGACTGTGGTAGGCGATATCGATGATATTGAAGTGCAAAATGTACCAAGCCGCCATTTTTGTGATGCCAATGACAGTAAGGTGTTGCTGATGTAGTTGCATTTTCGTACTTGATTCTACGCCCAAGTCAGCCAATTTTTTTCTGGAACAAAGGTGTGTGTTAGAAGTGAGTAAATACGATATATTAAATTCATATTCGAATCTGTTCTTTCGCAATTTGATTCATGTTCGATTTGGTTTTTTGGTAAACTATTCGTGTTGGATTTGGTAGTGAAGCTACACTATTCGTATTTGATTTGATTCGAAAAAAGTCCTATTTTCGCACACCCCTACGCTTTATGCCTACACACTTGCTTACTGGTTGCATCACTGATTCTTGACCCGCCGCAGTGGCTCAGTGGTTACGGCGCTCGACTGCTGATCTGAAAGACGTGGGTTCGATCCCAGCCGCGGCGACTGAATTTCGATGGGGGCGAAATTCTAGAGGCCCGTGTACTGTGCGATGTCAGTGCACGTTAAAGAACCCCAGGTGGTCAAAATTTCCAGAGACCTTCACTAAGGCGTCCCTCATAGCCTGAGTCGCTTTGGGATGTTAAACACCAATAAACCAGCATCACTGATTCTTCATAGTATTACTTTCCCGAGTTTTTGAGTGTTCACACATTGTGGGCGTCGATGTTTGTTCGAAAGCATGCATAGTCTTGGCTTCAAGGAGGAATCATTTGTTTAAACGAATTACATTGGGCACCTCTCCATTCCCCCTGCTTTTTCCATCAGTTGGTGCGGCTGTGTCGGGAACGACTGGGTGATTTTGTTCGGGTTGAAGAGTACAGGGCCGGACAGAATCTGGTGGTGCAATACTGGAGGTAAGTTTCACCCTTGCCCTCTTGTTTAAATTTTGCTTCTGCTTTGTATCGGCTAGCTTGCTGTGATTATTTTTTTTTTTACAGGCTATGGTTGTTTCTAACTTTAGTTGCTTGTTTAAAAATTGCTACATGCGGCAGTTGTGCAGTGTTAGCTTGGCATAGTACCACGTGGCTCATGCAAATGTTGAAAGTATATGTGTAAGGAAGTACCTAACATTATTTTGGATTAAAATGAGTAACTGTATCTTTTCTTCTTTGTACTAGGTTTTTTCAAGTGCTTAACTATAGAGAATTTCCAAAAGGCATACTGTACTCTGTTGTTTCATTCCCCTTAATTCAGTTTTTTTTTTGAGCCCTGTGTTTGTGGCCTATCTTTCGAATGTTTGCAAAACAAGAATTCAAGCAAATGGCAAAAAGCAAATGCTTCCAGAGTTTGTTTATGGCAGCAGTGGCCCACACTTCAGCCGTACTGAGCAATCGGCACTGTCTATTTGATCTTGACGTGCGCTACACAAAAAAAGAAAAAGAAAAAGAAAGAAAGGCATCAGATGCAAGCGCGTCTGTACCTTGGAGTTTTGTTCATTATCGTATTTCTATTTTTTCTCTGCTTCTCAGTATGCATTGCCACTTGGTCATTTCAGCTATGTGTGGCTCTTTTGAGATAAACATCCCTGCCCTGCGGTGGGGCTGAATTGGCATCCCTAGTGAATTTTTAAATGCTGTGGCTCTGCTTTCAGGGACCAGATGTCCAAAGAGAGGCATGCATACCAGCTGAACATCCATGTGGATCCAGTGGACCCTGGGAAGCCTCTGCGGGTGGCACATAACCCGACACTGCCACACAAGGATGCTGTCTGGGCTGACCAGGCTATAAAGGTGCCTTTGAGCTTGTTGCCTGTGTAGTGTAGGAAAAAGCTGAACGGCTTGTTCTTTTAGCAGCTCTTAAGACGGAGTGTAGGTATAATTAAGGCGCTGGTGTCATTGTGTAAAAAATGATGTAATGCTATTGCATTAAAAATCACAATTTCACTCGTGTGAATGTCCGCCGGTGTGAATTGCCACAGGCTCATGAAACGGTCTGCCTTACTGAGAACTGAAGTGGATCACATGTCATCATAACAGCCTGGCGTTGTTTTATTTATTTATTTTTGTTTACTTACCAAATACTGCAGGCCCTCACCATGGGCCCTGGCAGGATGAGCAAAAAGAATATTAATATGGCAAAGTATGAATACATCACAGGGACAGCACAGAACATGAGTAACAACTTAATTGCAATGGGACATGTTCAACAGTTATGAGAAAATTTGCAAAAAGGTAGAACATGACTAGTATAGGCAAAAAGTCTTTTTATCAGTAGCGTCAATGGTCATAATTGTGTCAGAAAGCAGCTCGTTCCATTCCTCAGCTGTGTGTGGATGAAAAAGAGTACTTAAAGGCGTTTATGTTGGCATGGTACGGAGTTAGCGATTGTGTATATTGATGTCTTGCTTGTTGAGTGTTAAGGCGCGATAAGATAAGGTTGAAGACTCATAGAAAGCTTGCAGTTTCTAAGCATAAATTGAAATTTTGTCTTTGAATTTTTTGTCCTTGTTAGCAATGCTGGGCTGGCATTTTTTTCATTAAAACTGAGGGAGAGTCGGCAGTGGATTACCTTGAAAAGGTGAAGCCTATGGCTTTCTGCTGGATTGACTCCAGTGCCTCAATATTCTGTCCGGTGTACGGGTCCCATCTAGTTTAGGTCTGATGAGGCTGTGGTGTGCTAAATGCTTTTTATTCTGGAAGGAACATTTTTCAGTTCGTGGTGAAGTAGACCAGGTTTTTGGCCTAAAAGGCAACAACTGTAAAATGACACTTTTACTTTTGTTCAGTTGCTAATTTAACTGCTGTATCTATAGCTTATTGTAAATTATGGTGGTTCTGATAGCTCAGCTGTGTGCCTCTAATCTTCATGAGATGCAAGACTGTATAGTGCATTTCTGTAGCCATTAGCATCATCTCTTGTTTTAGCTTGCTTAATGTCGTGAATTTAGCTGATGTGATGATGACACTGAACAAAATTTTGCTGCCATAAAGGCTCACTGAGCTGAAAAATTGGCTTGTGGAAGGTTAGCCTTGGAGCGTCAAGGGTGTAGATCAAGGCATCTCTACACAAGCTTGCTGTGATGTTTTAAGCGCCATGCTAAATGAAAGCTTTTCTTGGTAAGCTTACTGCCCTGAGGGATGGGAATGGTTTCCCTGCATGGTTTATTTTGTTAGCTGTCAGGAGCGAAAATAAAGCAGGTTTGTGTTGTATAATAGCAGTGTTGATGTAAAGATTTTTTGATAAGCAGCCGATTTTGAGCATATCTTGTTGGTTGCCAGTTCTGATAGCTCTATCTAATAGTTCTATCGTCAGTGGAGTTCTGCTGCATGTAATCTCTACCGAGGAATTGCAGCATTCCTTGATGGACTTTCTGCTGTTCAGATTGCATCTGGGCTGCTGTTTGGATTCTCTTTCAGGTTTTGATATGTGTAACGGTGTAGCTGTTTTGAAGCAGTTTGAAAGTAACGATTTTAAAGTTTGGCCTTGCTAAATTAAATTTTTCTGCCACAGCTAATTCTTGAGTGGAAAGTTTTTTCAACATCTATCTGCATTGCTTTGACAAGAAAGCGAGTCGGCATGACAAAAGAGAGTTATTATAGCTAGGTTTGGTCAGTGTAGAATTAGTTACTTTTTTATCTCTTCAGACTGTGGGTGGGGTATTGTCTTTTCTGTTGAGTGCGTGGCAATAGCCTGGCGAAGGCATCATCATGTGCTGTTGCGAAAGGTATTCCTTGTGTGTCAATTCTTTCAGTCGGAGTTCTTGTCAGTGGAGAAGCTTCTCATTCAGACGATCCACATTCGAACAAAGCAGCGTCTCTCTGATCTCCGTGATCGGCTCAAGACCTTTCTTGGGTCCTCCGTGGAATGTGAGTACACGTGTCCAATGGCTTTTATTTATTTATTTATCTATTTCCAAATACTGTTAGCCCTTGCGGGCTGTTACAGGGTGAGAACGGTATAGTTATAGTTATATATAGTTATAGGTATAGTCAGTCAGTGCAACACAGTTCCAGCTCTTTTACAAAAGTTTCAAATGAACAAGTTTTGTTGAATACGTGTTGGTCAAGGTTATTCTATTCTATAATTGTTTTAGGCAGAAACGAAAACTTATAGACATCAACTCTTGGCACGTATGACATAACTGTGAAGGGATGGTTAGTATGTGATGACAGTCTTCCGGGTGGTCGCAAATACAAGCTGGAATCCAGATTGAACATACTACAAAGATTCGCGGCAATATTAACCGGGAGAAATATAGTGCAACTCTATGGGACATTTTTAATGTCCGCAGTGTGGAGCGTATCAACTGGCCTTAGGGTGGCATTGTGTAAGAAGAGTAGGTGAGGTATATACATGCAACAATGCTTAGGTAACAGCTGCGTACAACATAAGAAGTTTCAGTCTGCATTATTGTTTTGCGTTTTGGTGGTGCCAAGATTTCCTGCTGGTCCTGTTTTATTTTTGCTTTCTTCTTGTTAGTTTGTACCTATACGTGTTCTTTTTTTTCTGTTCTGAACTAGCGCTCTCATCACATTTTTCCCACTTCTTTACTTTCGCTTCCTTTTACAGTGTTGTGTCGGTGCTACAGTATTTGTTTTTGTTTTGATAGTACTTTGTATTTATTGTGTATTTTATTTATTCCCTCCTCTTCCCCATGAATACCCTCCTTCGAGGGCTTTCAGGGATACTTTGAATAACGAAAATAAACAGTAACAAGTGAACTGAAATAATTTATTGCAGTTAAGAAAAAGATGCACTACCATTCACATCAGAGCCATAGAAAATGCAGGAAAAAGGCAAGATTTATTTCTTTTTTGTTCACAGGTCCCATTCAGGGCTCCCCAGCTGTGCTCCAGGTTCCCCTTCTGCAGCCTTGCATGCAGTCCGAGCACCTGCTTGTCACCGTGGACACCCACACTGGATACTTTCTGGCCTTTGTGCCTCAGTACAGTGCGTTCTGCTTTTTCTCTCTCGATTCATTTATCCATGCGCATATTTTCGCTGTCAAATCTCTGACATAACTGTGTGTCTCTGTTTATTAATGGGTCGTTTCACACTAGAAGACTCACCACACTTAGCGCTTGACCCTCCACGATTTGTTCAGGAAGTTTATGGCTCTTCTTATCGCACTGTTGGGAGTGATTTCTCCAGTATTTCTGGGGAAAAAAAAATTTTCCAGTCACGTGACACCCCTTCAAATTTTCCAAATGATTTTAAAACTATAGGTCTCATTAGAAAATTTACTGAGAATTACTGCTTTTTTTCTGGGCTGTACATTTTTTGCTGAACAATTTCGAAGCATTGTACTTTAGTATCAGTCAAGAATAGACTACCAACAGAAAGTGCTTTATGTATTTCGAGGCCTTTATTTTAGCCCAAAATGTGCCATTTTGACAATTTTTTCACGAAAGATAAGTGACCTTTGTGGGCAATATGAAACTCTTGGTTGACTATCTGTGACATGTACTGATCGGAAGAAATTTTTTAGCTCGAATAGAACAGAATAACTTAATTTAAAAAATATTCCATAGTTGCAAAAAAATGCGATTTGCTGCGTATTCAGCCTTAAATTCCATGCCGAGGTGGTCCAAGTAAAAATAAAAAATGCGGCTGGTTACATAACTAATGTGACTTATCACACTTAGCAATCTTTATCTGAACAATTTTTGTTATAGGCGAGAAAAAATTTTAACAGTTGAACGCTATCACCACCGTTGATTGCTGTCTCGTGATGTCCCTGTACTGCACAACATGGCGGTAGCACTTCTCAAAATTCTCGAGTGACTAGGACATTTGGCGAGTATGTATACCGCTCCACTCTGCCTTATCTTTTCCCTCCCACCTCTTGCCCGGAGCTGACAGATATTGCCAGACTCCCGAAATATGTAACAGTAGTTGTTCGCTCAATAGAACAGATGGAATGCAGTCCCGATCCCAAGTACTGAAAAAGACTTTTGCAGCACTAGTGAAGCATCCAGCTCAGTCAGGTACTGAGGCGTGTTGTTCTTGTAAAGGTGTTGTTACAAAATTTGCTCTATGCTACAGGTTCAGCCGTAGTTACATACTAAAGTCAGCTGAGTAAATATGAAAAAGATTATGCACTGAACATCATGAGGCGATAAATTATTAATTTTTTTGTGTGTGTTTTTCGTGGAATAGTAAATAAAAAAATCCACTTTCTGAAAACATACTAGTCAGCGGCTGTGCGGAAGTGCAGAATGGCTGGTTGATGCGGGTACTTTTAAAGCATGTGAATAAATCTTCCTCAGTGGTCATAGTTCACAACGTACAACAGTCCACTTGCCCCTACTATGAGAGGGCTACCGCAGCGGTGGTCTAGTGGTCTGAGCATCCGCCTCGTGTGCAGGAGGCGCGGGGTTCGATCCCCGGTGCCGCCAGGTACCCAGTGGTGAAACAGTGGGTACAAGCTTTCCCCTGCCTAGTGCTTGGCTTCTTTAGGGTGAATATCTTGGGAAATGGGTCGTTGACCCCACCTTCAGTAAAGGAAACAAACTTGTGCCATGGCGCTCTTCGGCCACAGACGCCCTTGCACCATAAAAATTCATCATCATCATCACTATCAGAGGGCTGCATCAGGGCTACCTCGCAGTGTGCCCAAACAGCTCCAACACCTCTTCTGCTCTTTGCTGCACCATGTTTAATCGCCTGATTACGGTTAAATCAACATGTCGTTAGCAATGGTTATTCAACCCATTTTTATTTTTCCTCTGGCCCACACCCAAGAAAGCCCATGGACTGTACTGTGTGCTAAGTAGCTGCTGCAGTGCAGTTACCGTGAGAAGAGCCTCCCCGGAAAGTAAACTCTGAGCCGTGAGTTATGTAGGCCGAAAAAAACGCGACCATATTTTTTTTTTTGTTTTGATGTGCAAACATGGCAACTGCATTTGATCGTGTTACACAACCCTGCTGGACAAGCGGGAGAGAGTATGCTGTCATCAAACTTGAATCCTCACCTAATTAAGAAGGAAGCAGTTGTTTCTGCAGCTGTCAGGGGTCCCTTGAAAAACTGAGTGCAAAATGGCCAGTGTGTGCCTCCTCTTAGGAACTGGCGAGAGCATGCCATCTGCACTGCATTCTCATTGTGGGATGACAGTAATGGCATTCAAGCTTTTCTCGCCTGAAACGGGAGTTGCTGTCATAAAAATCGCTGTGCGTAATTACAATCAAATTAGCTATGTAATGAGCCATATGAAATTTAAGGCTAAATACACGTAAAATTAGTTTTTTGCAACTTTTGAACTTTTTTCATTGCTTTGTTCTTTCCCATTCGAGTTCAAACATTTTTTGTAAATAGTTTATGTCCCAGACAGCGAACAAAGTGTTTTATACTGCTCATAGATGTCTCATTCGTTTTGTGAAAAAATTGTAAAAAATGATACTTTTTGAGCTAAAATAAAGAACTAAAAATACATTCAGCAGTTTTTTTGCTTGCAGTTAGTTTTGAGCGGATACTAGGCTAATGTGATACATTGTTGACGGAAAATTTCCGGTCCAGAAAAAAAAAAACATTTTTTGTTGGTTTATTTGCAAAACCTAGGTTTTTACTCACCTGGAAAATTGAGGGGTGTCACATGACCGGAAGTTTTTTTTCGTCAAAATATGGAGGGAAATTACTTTTGACGGTGCGATGAAAAGCCAGGAATTTTCTGGAAGAAATCAGCAAGAGTTGAGTGTGAAATCTTGTGCGTTTGGCTTGGAATGACCCTAATACGAGAAAGTTCCTGCAAGTTCGTGATTTCCATTTGTTTGGCATCTGTTGGTGGACGTACTGCCACCTTAAAATGAAACACCAAAAGTCCAGTACAAGGCAACTGAAGGCTTTGGTTTATTGATGTAGATTAAGTACTCCTAGTACTGTCAGCATTGTGTGTCTCGTGTTGGGACCATCGGTGGCAGTTCTTCATGACAGCCAAAACATGCCTTGGCCGCAATTCTTACTGGCCTTTTTGTGTTTCATTTCTCTTTGTTAGTACATCGCACTCACAACCCCTAGAGTCTAAAGCCTCATTTCATTGCTTTTCGAAGTAATAGTACTCTGAACAGTACATTGAATCAGTTGTTTTGTTATACACTGCAGCTGGTCACTTGTTTTCTATGTACTCTCGTTCTTTTTTAACGTGGACTTTTTATTTCTGCCAAACTAGACCCACCCATGGTTGGGGAAATTCAAGAGGCACTCAACAAAGATACCAGCAAGCTGGACAGCCTGCTCATTGATCTCAAGTAAGGAACAGTACGGCTTACTTGAGCGTCAGCTTGAAGATGTAGGGGTGTGTGAATATCAAATTCTTCGAATACGAATCGAATATGAATACTTGGCTCCGAATATCGAATCGAATATCGAATAATCAAGGACAGACGCATTTAACCACAACAAAACTATTTGAGCTCCCAAGAACATCACAGTTCAACTATCAGTGATGAAATGAGCACAAAAGGTGTGTGTGGCTGCACAAAAAGTATCAAAGTCTCTAACATTATTTTTAGAAGAGTGGAAATATCAGAGAAGATGGCTAGTACACAGCATTGATCAAGGCTAGCTTGCCGTAAGCACAAAAGCGCGTTGCTGGGGTGAACATAAAAGGTTGTCGTGAAGGAAAACCGGCTGCTCCACATGGTCAGGCAGAAGTAGTTCTCTTCTAGCTGAAACGGCTTCTCCAGCCACAGAAAATGCCCTCTCAATTGGCACTGAACTGGCTCGTATTGCGAGGTATTTCGTGCACAGCTCTGACTATACCAGCTTCGCAGGTATAGCCACAGAGAAGCTCACCAGTGCAGTCAGCTACTGCATGGCCCAACGTTACGCATTGCTTTGGGCGCCGCCATGTTGTTATGTCTCTGTCGATAGGACTTGCGGACCGAAATGAACGCCGGTGCTCGCAATAGAATATTCGGCTAGATACGAATACAGTTGAATCCCGGTACAACGAACGCCGCTTCAACGAAATTTTCGCCACAACGAAGTAATTTGCATTCCCCGTGAAACCCCCATAGGACTTAATGTATTAAAATTTCCTCAAAAACGAAGTACTTTGCGAGCACTTGTTCGCTTCTACGAATTTTTTTTGCGAATTTTCGCGGGTGAGTGGCCCCTTCGTCTTGTCTTTCTTCAGAAGTTGAGTGCTGAAGAGCGACTTTCCCGTTCCCGCCGTTAATTTTTTTGCATCGCAGACTGTTGGGGGGGGGGGGGGGGGGGGGGAGGGTATGCGCACTCAATCGCACATCCTCCTCGCGCACACCCTCGTGTGCTTTTTTTTTTTTCTCCAGATGCCCACGTGATTTTTGAAGTGACGTCACGCCCCGCTCATTGGCTCATTGCTGGGCTTCTTCGATTGATGTAGCTCGCTGTCATGGTGCTCGCGGTTTCCTGTCAAGCACGAAAACGCGTCATGATCACTTGCTAGCGGTGTTGGCTGGTAAACGTTCGCGGCCTCCAAGCGAAGAGGGGCTCCTCGAAAGCGCGTGTAAAATGCGCCAGCGCACTCCATCTGCTAGCGTCTTCGGCCGCGTCCTCCGTGGCCGCGTCGTCTGCTAGGCACCGAGCGCGTTTCAGGCAGTCTGTGTGGACCGGTGGGCGGAGCCATCGGTGGGCGGAGCTTCGTGTCCTGTCGGAGAAAAAAAAAAGGAAAACGCGAGAGTGCAGGAAGAAGCCCACTCCGCTTCACCATTTCTTCCTTTGTGTGTGCACCGTTTAGCGTGGCCTCGTCGCGTCTCTGCTCTGCTGAATTCCTAGGATGTCGCCGCCAGCGAAGAAACGGAAATTTCTTTCGCTAGAAGAAAAAGCGCGTATTATCGCCGAAGCAGAAAGCGGGAAGAAGAAGTCGATTATTGCCGCAGATTTTGGCATCGCGCCGAGTTCGTTATCAACGATACTGAAGAGCAAAGAAAACATCGGCAAGGCACTTGCGTCGGGCACTTCAGCTCAACACAAGAAGGTGACGCAGCCAACTGCGATATTAGCCTAGGGCGGCTTACAGCCGGCGTTTTGTCATCGCAGGGGTCTGTTGAACCCCGAGTAGCAGTATCAAGACGTTTCGTTGGAGCGCGCGTGAGCATTGACTTATGCAACGCCAGGCCGGCGGCAGCAAGCCCGCGAGAGCGCCGTGGTAGCACGCAGCGGTGCAGATGCGATGAGGCCCGACGGCTCTCGAAACGATGTGGGGGAGGAGGCAAGTAGAGGAGGTGGTGAAAGAAGGAACGGAGAAGAGGAGGAGAGGCGGCGTTGGGCGAGAAGAGAAGAGGAGGAGGAGAGGCGGCTTTGGGCGAGAAGAGAAGAGGAGGAGGAGAGGCGGCGTTGGGCGAGAAGAGAAGAGGAGGAGTAGAGGCGGCGTTGGGCGAGGAGACATATGCAACGCCAGCCCGGGATCAGCTGACTCGTCTGTAATTTCTCGACAACGAAATTCCGCGACAGCGAAATTTTTCGTACGCCCCGCCGATTTCGTTGTGGCGGGATTCAACTGTATTCGCGTCGTGTCGAATATTCGAAACAACGTGAATACTTGAACTTCGAATCGAATACAAATACTAAAAATGTAATATTCGAATTATATTCTAAAATTTCGAATATTCGCACACCCCTAGATGTAATTGGAAGACATTATTGTCTTCCAGTTATATTTTATCTTGACGCCTGCATTTTTCTGCTTGCTTAACAGTAACGGTGGTGGTAGTTACTGCACTGACTTGGTAAAGATAAATCAAAATGAATTTAAGGGGGGTGTTGCTTGCAATATCAATTTTCTTTTTTTTTTGTGGATGTTGATGAAAGATATTTTAGCATGTTAGTAATGTTTTCAAACTTAAGTACACAAAATTTTAGCATTATATCGGAAGAATTATTATTTCTACAAATTTTTTCTCCCAAACCTTGTGGGAAGCCTGCAGACTCGACAAAATGTGGGAGAAGACTGGTTCTATATTCATTGCATTTCTCAATGCATGCTATGCATGATGACATTAGTTTTTTCTACTGCGCAAATTGTTTTGTTTTCATTTTTCAAAAGCAGTTGGCATAGACATGTCTAAAATGTAAACAAGATGCCATGCCAATAATCTACAATCCATTGAAATGGAAAATCAAGATTGTCATTGCGAATAGTGGAGCTCTGTGAGCGCAACAAAACAAATGTGGCTAAAATAGACCGAACAGTCATAAGAAATCTGCTTCACAAGGGGATCAATCTTGTCAGAAAACTGGAACGAAGAAAAACTTCATTTTTTTTAAAGTTTTTTTTTTTCTGATATGCAGTGCCACCATGTTTCACGAAACGCTTTTTTTTAGCGTACTTCTCAATGTATTTCGCCAAAAATTCGGGACAGCTTAGAAAACGAGGCATACGAGCGGGTACAATGATCTTCAAAAAACTGATTTTTTTGCCATTTTTTGCTATTTGAAAGCCGCGTTCCTGCTTACAGTGTGATCAGTCATAGTTTTAGGCAAATGAGACTTTATGAATGATAAAACTAGAAAGTGCAAACATAAGGTCGTGAAGAATGTTTCTGTAAGCAGCTGTACACCAGGATATGTGGTGTTTCATGTTCCTGACCTTAGTTATATTTTGTGTGTCTCCATTTGCACGTGGCAGATTTTGGATGACCGTGAAGCGTTGTGAGAAGACTCTGCAGCACCTGCCTGTTCTGACAAGCCCTTCACTTCCTCTGGTTGTCCCTCGGGGCCACCCTGCCAGCCAGCTGGGTCCACACACCCTCTACGTCAAACTGTGCAAGCATCAAAACTACTACGTGGTAGGTGTCCGAGCACAAAGTGTGAGATCCACCGTTTGGCTTAGACTTCGATGACAAATTGAGTGCTGGAACTGTGGTGTATAAGAGTCAGAACTGCGTGTGAATTTTCACGCTTGCTTCGTGCAGTGCTTGAAGGTGATGTTGAAATTAAAACACAGCCAGGTTTGCTCTTACTGCTGTGGTTTGTGGTGGTGCCGCAGTCCAGAAGATTATTTGAATATGTACCACCGCAGTACTATAGTACTATACTACTATAGTACTATACTACTATAGTACTATACTATAGTAGTGTAGTACCATAGGACCTTATGGGTGGCATGTTGACTATGTTGAGGGTTGTCATCGTCCCGCAGAAATTGTGTCAAGGCCACAGGTGATGAGTTTGTTAGGTTAGGTTTGGTTGGGTGCCTGTCCTGTGGCTCTTTGCTGTGGACTGATGAAGAGCAGGGAAAGACTGCTAGGATTAATTTTTGAGTGGGAATAAAAGAAGTCCATCAGGCAGTCCATGCCACACTGTTTGAACTGCAGCCTGCCTTCTTGTGCACAAACAGGTGGTGGACTTGAAGGAGAGCCCCGGAGACCCGCTGGAGATTGTGCAGACCTACTACCTGATGACGGTGCAGCCACAGGCTTTGCCAGATGAAGATGCGAATGTGGTCAGTGGTGGAGCGCCATCTTCAGCCAGCAGTGGGGGCGGAGGAGCTGCAACGCCGTCAGGAGCCTCGACACCCCTGAGCCAGTCCGGGGGCGGCTCGACTCCCGCCACCTCTGCCACCACGCTGCCCACAGCTGGGGGCAGGGGCTCTGAAGAGGGCTCAGCACTGGAGACGGAACTGCCCAAGGCATTTCTGAGGGCAGGCAACTTTCTACAACTGGACACATTCACCATCGTGCACGGACCCTGCACCAAGATTGATAGTGAGGCCCATTCTATCACTTCTGGACATACTGGGGTACACCACAGTCAAAAATTTGTGAAACACAGCATCAGTGAAAAAAAATTTTTTGTCGCTGTCTTTGCACGCAGCCTTGAATTGATATATGCAACCTGATTCTAAGTGTGCGAATGACACAGTACATTATTTACACCTGGAACAAAGTGCCCTGGATGCAAAAATTTTTCTCTGAAAGGTTCAATCAACAAAGTTTTGCCAGCGGATATTCATGTTTGCAGCTATTTGTGTCTTTTGGTAGCCCCTATAAAAAGCATTAAGTCTGTAGGCCATTTTTTTTTAAAAATAAATTTCAACTGCTACTTTCTTGTGGAAAAATTAAGTGTGGAAATATCGTATTGGCCATGAACTTTGACTTAATTTGCAGGTTAAAACAAATGACATAAATTGCTGATTTACCCCTCGTAGTACCTTAGTGGCTTTGCTGTTGTACTGCTGAGTGTGAGTTTGAGTCTGATCCCAGTTGCAACAGACAAAATTTGATTGGGACAAAATACTTATGCGCTAAATATCGGTACATTTTAACTCTTTTGTCACCACACCACTATGCATCTGTCACCAGTGTTCGATAGATTTGAAGCAGTTCTGCTGGTTTCGCTGCAGACTTGGTCATCATCTAGGGGGTTGTTGAGGCACTATATTTTCATTTGTTGTGTCTTCGGCATTTTGCCTTCAAGGAGGCAGTTTTTGAAATGCATGCGAAGTTGATGTTCTGGCATAGTATGCACAAAGTGTCGTCAACCTTGGGGATAGCGCAAGCTCAGAAAAATTCTGCTACGCATGATTCTGCTGCATCCACATCAGATTTTTTTAATTGTTCAAGTAGCAGTGACTCTGATGATCATGATGCAATGTTGGATTTCAATTCCAACCATGAAATCATGTAAACGCAGCTCGGAAGGTTGGCAGTTGTCCGCCCGAAAGTTGCCTCTTCCGTTTCATATCTGTTTGTCCTTGAGTCAGTTCACGCCTAGCGCTGATGCCATGAATGATGTTTCTGTTGCCTGTAGTGTATTCACACCATATGTGCACGATTTACTTCCTCAAGCCCAAAGAAGAATAGAGTTCTGGCCCGGCAGAAATCCAGGCATCGACCTAGGTTTGACGCTCAATAGCAGTCCAGAGCGGTTCGCAGAAGCTGTGGACATCTTCCAACTGTTTTTCATAGTGGATGCTATAACGACCATCTGCCTGAATACAAACAAATATGCACTGATGCATATCATGGCCAATCCAAAGGTACAGTGAGAAGGATGGGTCCTGGAGAGGGGTGACACTGCTGGAGATGATGAAGTTCATTGCCTTGTTTCTTTGCATGGGGGTCTTGGAAGTACCACATCCAAACATGTACCGGAGCACAAGCACCTTACTTGCCGGTCTCCTGCCTTCAATATTCATGTCCAGACAACGTTTCTTAGCACTCCAGGTCAAGCTCCAGGTTTTGGATCCAGGACTCAACAGTGCAGCTGCTGAAAAGCTTGACGAAGTTTCATGGCTTCTATGGCATATCAACGATCGCTCTGAAAATTTTATTCAGCCTTACCGTGATGTTTCAGTGGACAAAAGAATGGTCAATTCAAAGGCTCGATCTGGAATTTGGCGATACATGAAAGATAAAATTACAAAATGAAAATACAAAATACAAAGTGTGGTTATGGCGGATCCAAAAAGAGGGTACACTGTTCAGTTCATAATGTACACTGGAAAGCGTGAAATACTGAATGCCAGTGGTTTAGCCTTTGATATTTTTCCAAGCTCTGTAGCAAGTACCTCGACCAAGGTTACATTATCACATGGATAATTTCGATATGCCAACATTTTTGCTTCAGCACCTCCTAGAACGAAAGACACTGGCTTGCGGCATGATGAGGAAAGATCGACATGGATTCCCTACGGAACTTAAAAGTATCGCATGGAAGAGACAGGCTGAGAGAGGAGCTGTTTGCTAGCTGTTAGACAAGGGGGTTTTGTACCTTCCATGGAAGGATCGTCTCGTAGTCAATATTCGTAAGCACAGTTCACACCGCGAACAGACATGCCCACCAAGCGGAGAGAAAAAAGGAAGGAAAGTGGCAAGAATTCGTGATCAAGAAACTGGACCTTGTGCACGACTACAACGCTGGGACGCTTGGCATGGACAAGTCAGATCGCCTGATGGAGTCGTACAGTGTTCTCGAAGAATGTGTCTGCTGGTGGAAAAACTTTTTTTTTTTTTTTTTCACTGCATCGACATTGTGGCTGTAAATTTCTACATTCTGATCCATTCCTGGAGCACTGATTGCAGCACCCGGGGACACCAGAACTTTCTTGTCGTTCTGATTATGATCAGCTACGTTTTGGAATGGAACTGATTCAACAGTTCTTAGAAATTGAGTACGCTGCGCCAGTTCATGCCACTCCAGCTCCACCACCCTCAGGTGTCCAGCACGAACGTGAGAGGAAAGAAATGCATACATGCGATGCCTCCTTGTGTTTCACATCAATCACGGAACTGTTTTGTCTTGTGGCATACGGATCAAGCGCATTAATTTTTTTTTTCTATTCCAAAAAGCTCTTGAACATTTTTGTGCAAATAGGCTCTTGCAAAAACAAACATTCCCAGTTTTCAGAAGCGTTTGCTTACCTTGTTTTTTAATTTTCATGTTAGCTGATCATCATAAATATTGTAGCGGATATATTATTTTTTGTTTCGGCAGCTTATTGACTTCTTTCTTCTTAGTTTATTTTGTTGAAAACCTCATTTATGAGGTTATATTTTGATGCATCATATTAGACTGCAGATGTTTTGCTCGCAGAGAAAAAATTTACGTCAAGGACACATTGAAAACACCTTTTTTTCACGTAGTCACAAAAAAATTTTTTTACCTCAAGAGGTTTTTGAGTTATAATTTCTAACTTTTATTGCTTAGTTTATAAACAAATTTAAAGCATTTTGTGCAGTGTAGAATTTTTTAAATATTTTTTATGAAAAAGATAGGTGAACCTCGTTAAAATGAAATGGATTGTGATGAATTAATGGATATTACGAAGGAATGATGATTCCCCTTGGAAGCTTGGCCAGTGCGGGCTATAACAAAGTTACGGCTATAACAAAGTAATGGCCAGGCCCATTCAACTAAGTTATAACGAGGCTCAACTGTATTATCGTCAGTGAAGTTTCTTTCTCAACTTTTTTTTGTTCAGCAATTTTTTTTTTTGCAGTGTTTGCACTAAGTATTTGTGTTGAAATAAATGTCTTCAGAAAGCACATTCTGCTGCCATCATTTTTCTGCAGTTTAGGTTTTTCACACCTCACACATTTTGCAGGAAAAAATTTGTCTCACATCTTTCAGAAACGGTCACTGTTTTCTTGGTGACGAAAGAGTTAAAGTACTGCAGCTGGTTGAAATAAACCTAAGGCCACTGATTGTAACATTCCTCGTAGCTGCGGTATGTAAAAATGTATTGATTCTTAAGTTACTGAAATATTTCTGGCTGTGAATTTCTGTTTTCTGTGATGTTTTAGTGCACAAAAGCCAATGCATTGTTCTGTTTTTCAGTGTCCTTGCTCTCTGCTGGTGGAAAGAGGAAGGTGAGATATGCTTTATTTTTCAGAAAGAAATGTGGAATAACCTAATGCCCCTCCCCAATTATTTTTCTTAATTGCATTGAGCATTCAAGAACTTTCCTTTCTGTGACTTGTTATGGCAGCACTGTGTCTTTTTGTTATACACACATTTTCACTATGTCATTAATTGGGCTTGCCTTTTTGTTTATTCATTTAATTGTGTCCGTGAGAATTTAGAGCAGTGGTTCTCGAAATTTCAGCAAGTGTGTAGGCCAGAAATTCTCAATCTATGTTCTGTGGAACCCCAGGGTTGGTTGGAAGCCCATGGTTCCCTGGAATGCTTTGTGGGGTTCCTTGAGAACTAAATCCATGCATGCCAGAAACCCATGTTTCCTTTTACCTACTTTAATGCATGAGTAATCACTCTGTAAGTGCTCACTGCAGACTGTTGCATCGCGCAGTCGGTCACTGTTAATTAAATGTGGCCATTTCTTTTAGTGCCGTGTGACTGCATGTCCTTTTTGCTTGTGTGTTGGGCTGGAAGAGATGGAAGCCAGGACGTATGGGGTTTCTTAGCACCTTTTGAAAGAACCCCTGGCTTAGAGGGTTGTGCTATGCAGTGTTAACCATCCGGCTCACATGTATCTCACTTGGTGCCTTGTGTGTAAAAAGGATGCACACTTTAGAAATTCCGGATGCTTTCTTTATGGCTGGAAAGGCGAGCAGTAGTTGTGGTTGCAGCATCCATTTAGAGATGAGGAACCGGCTCCAACTTAAAGCTGTGTTGGGGCCAGCGAGTTACGGGGCTTTACCACTGTGACTTGGAACATTTTGCTCATATTGCTTCTCTCTGAAAAGACAGCAGAAGGCTGCAGAAGAAGAGCCATTTTTTTGGCTCATCCTATATCTTGATAACAATTTGCCCTGGCCACTGATTTCTATCACGTAATCTTGCATTGACTTGAGGAAGTGCCTCGCACTTTCTACATGATGAATGATAGTCGTTGCACACTGGCATTGATAGGAGACAGAGGGGGGAATTTCTGCATGCGAGATATTTTAAAATTGCTTTAAAGTGTTATTTAAGCAGTTCATAGCACCCTTGTTTTCTTCCTTAACGTAGCTGTTGCTAATTTCCGGAATCGTGTTATGTCACTGTTTCCTGTCTTTTTCCGGGGCACAGCTTGTGTCAGCCTCGAGTGAGACACTGGCCAAGCAGCCTCGCTACTCTGGCTACTTCATCAGTGAGCTGGCTCACGTGGTGGCCTTCTGTGATGACCGCATTCCCTTCGGTACCCTTGCTGTGGAGGTGAGTAGGTTGGCAGTTGTCTTTAGTCTGTTTTGCCACAGTGATACAATGAATCTAAATTACGCTTTTTGTTTATCTGCTCCTGTTATGCTTGGCGCCTAGGCTGAGCATAGTGAAGTCATGAACACAATGTGTAGAAGCTGCCACAGTGGTCCACTCGAACCTTACTCGATGGTGCATGATCACGTCGCCTTTTTTTTTTTGGTCTCTTCCGGGCTGCCGCCTTTTGCCCCAGACCCCCACAGCATGGGCCAAATGACGCGTGCCCCCGAGCGACATTTGCTTGCAGATGTGGCCGCACATGCTCAATAGTGATACAGTTCGGATTTGGTGTGCCAGTTGGGCCAAAATTGATTGTGCCTCAGCAACAAACAGAATTGCATTTTTCAAATTTCAAAAAATGATGTGGCTATTCTACTATACTACAGTCTGCTACAAGTTTCCAATTACAACCGAGCATCTAACTGTTAGCATACTAGATAGAAGAAGATTCATGTGTTTTCTGATGTCTACCACCACCGGCGTTACTATTCCTCCAAAAGCCAACAATACAGTTGATTCCCAATTATTAAAACGTGGAGGGGACTGAAAATTTGTTCGCATTACGTGGAGCCTGAATTAATGGGAGCCTTTTCAATGCACCTGATGTCAGCAGGACCAGAGTGTCAGCTTGAACAAACCTTCAGTTTTAATAAGCCATCAGTTCAAAGTTAGCGAATTTGAATTAACTTCTAGTCCACTGTACCTCAGCAAACCTTTCTCTTTTATTACTAGTGGCAGGCTTCATTGAAACAGTCTGTATAAATGCCATTGTTGTTTTGTTTTGCCCATTTACTGCACTGCAGGGTCACCCTTACTGATGGTGATGCTTTGCATGAAGGTACTTGGTTGCTTCACAGTTATGCTGGTGTTTCATGGCCAAAACAGGGTGCTGGTGAAGGACAAAAGAAGCACAGGCGCTGCACTGGGTGCACCTGGCATTGAGGCTGCCCCCTGCTTATGTGGTTACTTGTCTGTTTGCTGTGTATTATCAATGAGTACTTAGGCCCATTTTAACTTATATGCAGCCTAACTTCCAGACAGTGCACTCCATATGCAGTCATTGGCTGTGCTTGCTATGCTGCAGCCCATTCAGGGTGAAAAGCATTTTGGGAGGCAGCTTAACAACTTGGTACGGTGGCTCAGTGGTTTCGGTATTTGTCTGCTGATCCCAAGATCACGGGTTCAAATGCAAAAACATCTGTGCGCTGTGCGATGTCAGTGCATGTTAAGAATCCCAAAGCGTAAACTAACCCAGAGCCCTCTACTATGGCCCATGTGTTGCTTCGGGAAGTTAAACCCCGTACAGTTTGAGCTTTAATGACAGGTGGTCCTTGGTGATGGAACAACGGTATCCACATGATGCCTGATATCTGGTCTTGCTTGTTGTTTTCTGTTTGCAGCTGAACAAGAGAAATATCTGTCACCAGGGCATGCAGATTGAAGCCAATGGGACGAACTTCTTGGTCAAGATTGTACAGTGAGTGCTGAACACATGGCTGTACCACATTCTGTCTGGCTATAGCTAACCGCATTTACTTCATGCTGTGAATTAACTCACACCAGATTTTTTGCATATGCTTTGGAAAAGGCTAACAGTATGACCTTCTTGCTGTCGGGGGAACACCTTTCTTTTAACTTGCAAAAGAATTAAAAATTTTTTGCAGCTGCTGGAGCATGCAAAATGTAATTGAAATCAAAACCAAAGCCCCGAGTGTAGGTAACATTACTTTTCTGCCTTGTCTGCACTGTGCAGACTTATTCACATTCATACAAGCTACTCATGGTGCTGGAGTGGTCCTGGAGAGTGCAGATATTCGCGACTCAGTTTGGTACAGTAAGATGGTGCTGAGAAAACCAGGTGCACAAACGTTCAGAGTTTTAATTGCTTTTAGCACGGACTGTAAACAGGAGCATATCTTTGTCACCGTCATTTTTTGTTCTTATTTATGGGAAGCCATGTTTGGAAAGTGGCCTGACAGTGTGGAATGTGGAGGAGAGAGCCATCAGAAGCATTCGCAAGAAATTCACATTTTTTGCCTTTGCACTGTGAAATTGCTAGGCATGCGCAAATACAGTAGAACCCCGTTCATACGTTTTTCACCGGAGCGGGAAAAAAAAAAACGTAACAGCCAGGAAAACGCAACAGTGAGGAAAGCACCAAAAATTAACGAAAACAGTGCAGCTTTGAATTGAAACAATTTATTTCCGCAAAGTGACCTTAGGACTTTAAAAAATCGAGAATGGTAGATTGCAGTTTCTTTCGCTCGCTGGAAAGAACAACGCGTTTCTCAATAGCGTGGAAGGCCGCATTGCTGTCAGCGTCGCTTTGCGGTGCGACGCACATACCTGCGGAGGAGGTCCAGAGCCGCGACGGTTTCTCCAAAAATCGGAGTTGCCAACTCCCAGGAATCATGCGGCTCGTAGTCATCGTCATCGCAGTCAGCGGCTTCACTCACAACCGAGTTCGCAACAATCTTGGCAATGCTTTGACATTCCGACGTCACGGCGGCAGCATCCACGGCGACGTTGTCGCCTCATGCGATTCCCATGGCACCCAGCGCAGTGCACAGCCTCAGTTAGCTCTTGATCACGAGAGGCTGCTTACTACTCTTCATCTTCCATGGCAGTTTCCACTTCCATGCGAAGGCCACACCGCGCACAGCAGTGCTGTGCAGTTGACACGCTCACTGCAGTCCACGCTGAAGCGACGTTGTGCACAGCGTCAAGCACTGAAATGTTCGTAGGCTGCTCGCCGCGCTGCTCTGCGTAGGCCGCCCTGGCTGCCTGTCGACTGTGTTTGGTACGTCCAGCTTTTCCTCAAGGGGAAGCGCCTTCCGCTTACGCGACTCAATCACGCCATCAAAGCACGATAAAGATCGCGGCATCGTGGTTTAAAAGTTTGGCGTTCGCGAGGCGGATAGCCATCTAGTGGTGGCCTCTCCAACTCGCGTGCGGCTTCTTGCAGCCAGTTCCGTAGCCAAGCCTGGCCAAGACTCGTCAAAAATGAAAATGGCGGTTGGGGCGCATTGCCCGGGCGGGTTCGGGGAGCCGGTTGCGACGTATCATGCGGGATCCTTTCCTCGGCTACGACGTAACAGCGGGGTTCCCAATACATTGAATCCTATGGAAGCTATGCCGGGACACGAAGAAAACGACGTAACAGCCAGGAAAACGCAGCAGTGAGGAACGTAACAGCGGGGTTCTACTGTAGCGAGTTTTCAGTTCGAAGCGAATACAAAGCAGTAGTTATTTTGTTCAAATAGTTTTGAAGCAAAGCAAATGATTTCTAATGAGTTTGCGACTGGAAATGTAGAAGTAAAAAAAAAAAAACAGACATTAATTTGATTTATGGGGACAATAAAAACGGCGCAAAAAGGATGGGACAAAAGAGAAGAAGCTCATGGGACAAGCGCAGTCCCATGTTGCACCAACTAAGCCTCTCACTGCACCCTTCTGGACATTCGTTTGAGTTCAGTAGCATTCGCAAATAGACGGGGATTGCCAGATTCACTAAGGCAGCCGAAGTAAAAAACGAAACAATGCTTTCAAAATTATGTTAGGCAATGTTCAGTCAGCAGCAAGTCAAGGTACATCTAGCATCATAGCCTCAAGCCCTTACCATGCAATTCTTTACATGCTCCTAATCTTGAGTATAAAAGTTGCTGACAGATTTTTTTTAACACTGAAATTTCGGACACGATTCATATTTCATGGCACCGAGTCACACATCCCACAGAGTTCAGTGTAGTACAACCATGGCTGAAATCTTCGGCATGTCGCATCTGATAGTGCCATTTCTCTGACCCCATTCGCATGTCATATGGTCACAAGACTGCACTGCATATGCGGGATCACGCATTCGTATTACAGCCAGAGGAAAGCTGCAGCTCGAGTCGTCCGTTATGCGTAGGTTTAAATATGTCAGCGAAGTCACTGCGCACGAGCTGGAAGTGGAAAGCAGCATGCAGCACATAGCAAGTGGCATGCCTTCGTATACCAATCAGAGGATGGAGTACCCGGGATTTCTGGGGTGGTTCCTTGCATGGACCAACCTCGTAACGATGCTGACAAAGCTACTGTGGCTAACGATGCGTGTTGCAGTGCTCGGAACGGAGATGCATTGTCGGCATCGGTCAGCAAAAGGCACAAGGAGATGCGAGCGTACTTTCTTCACCCCCCCCCCCCCCCCCCCTCCACACACACACATTTGCCGCTGCACAAAGGTGCACCTCTCCTTGGAGACATAGGATATATTAAGACTAAGATAAACAAGAAAAATGTGGCCCTGCCCGCACGACTAACTAATCTCCCCTTGGAGGCTGCAGGCTTGAGGTACTCTGGGGTGAATTCTTTTGTCTAAACATGCGAAATGGTAGCAGTGAAGCACGGGGGAGTTGCATTTTTACGCCAAGATCTTGAGCGCAAGAAAATGGTGGTGCTCTTTGAAGCAAAGACTGTGCACATGCATCAAAGTGCTTCGCATGCCGGCTTTCTGATCATGGTACCTGAAATAAGTGGGGTTCTATCTCAGATTTAGTTTCAACCATTGAAGGGTGTAAACAGTTAAGCAGTGCCAGCTTCGGAGTTGGTTTCCAGCGGCAGCGCAACTATGACAGCCACTGCTTATGGAGCGCTTGCCTCGGCCATGTTGGCAGTTGTGCATTCTTATCTTTTTCGTCATCTTCTCCGTGCAGTGGGCACAGTGCACTCTCTGTCGTGGCATGTTCGCTTTCGCATCTGTGCTTTGTTCCATCACGCGGGCTGTTCGGCAGCATGTCGAACTCCATAGCCATCGAAGGACGAGTTTGCAGAAGGAGACGTTGCACCGTGTGCACGACGCATGCCGACATCCGGAGTGGTGTAATCACGCTGAAGTGTCGGAGCGTGCACAAGACCACCGACTGCTACTTCCAACAGCTTTATTTTCCTGAAATCTCAATCTTCAAAATGCTTAGAAAATATTAGAGGTTTTCAAATATTGCCATTTGCTTCGAAGCCCAAATCAAATACCGCATTATTCGCTTAAATATTCGAAATTTTCTCATATTAACACAACTCTAGAAATTGCTCTTTATATCAGAAGAAAGTGACTGTTTCAATCAGCCATTGCAAAGAGTTTCGTTAAAACTTCTTTTTTTGGGCTAAAAAGTTTAGCACAAACAGACACAGACCTCAAGAAAGACTACACACATGCACAAGCACTTGTGTGTTTGTGTGTATGTCGTCTTTCTTGCGGTTGGTGTCTCTTTGCTCTAAAACTTTTTACAAGATTGCAAAGAGCCAACAAAAATAGATAAGCAGTTTTATGACAGCTTGATTTTCATGATGGCCTTAGCCTTAGTAAGCTGCTTTAATGTTTTAAGATGATTGTTTTGTATATACTTGAGAGAAATAGCTAAGCTGACATGTATAACTGATTTTAATAAAGACACGGTAACTCGAACTTCAAGGGATTGGAAAAACCGTTTGAACCATAGTAAAGTTATTCAGTGAACATCTGGGCGGTGGTCATTTGCTTTTGAGATGAAATCTGCATCGGGACGACAGTTTTTCAAAGTTCGCTTAATTGCTTTACTGTGCGCACACTGCTGAAATTATTGAAGTGTAGCTGCTCCAAAATGGTAAAGGCCTCCCTCTTTCACGGTGCGGTAGTAGAGGAGCCAATGGAGCCATCTCAGTGGAGCTGGCGCAAGTGAGAAGGCTTTACCGCTCAAAATATGGACGGCACGTTACGAAAAAACAGAAAAGACGAGCAATGTGCCAGTCAGTGTCCTTCCTAACCAGAAACCGAATGTAGCTGTGCCTGACTAGATGGGTGATGCGTGGCCGAAAGTCGCCGTCTCCGGGGGCTGGGCATGAATCTCGGAAGCACGAAACTGAAACTGTGTGACCGCACTATTTTTCAGCAACAGCAGCGTGCGATCATCATTCTGCTGGCCGTTGCGCACACGGCAGAGGGTTGCAGGCAATGCTGCACTGTGCAAATCAGGCTTTCATGCTGTGCCACTCATACTTGGGTACGGGTGTCTCTCCGGAGCCCGTCCGAATTAACCACTGTGAGGCCAGCTGCATCCGAATTAACGAGAGTCTGAATTAACAAGCATCCGATGCCATAGACTTAGATAGGCATTGACCAGGACCACTCTGGCAGTCTGAATTATTTCGATTTCCAAATTAACGGGGGTCAAAGTAACGAATTTTACTGTATATGTGTTTGCTTGGCTTAGGTATTTTGCTGCTCATTTTGGCTCATGCTCCTGTTTGCTGTATAGTTGCATGCTGCATGATGCCTTGCAACTTAATGGATGGTTCGTTATTACTGCAGCGCACTGTGTGTAATTAATTTCTTGGATGGCATTGCAGGATGCCCGCGGGTGAGGACTGGGAGAAAGAGACAGCAGCAGCTCTTCAGGCAGCCACCTTGAGCTGTACACTGAGGCTTCAGGTCAAGGGCATAAAGGCTTGGTTAGCTGAGGTGAGTGCAGTTGATCCCGTACTTAGCATTTTTTCTTTTTCTGAGCACCTGGCACGTCATGTGTAAAATATTTATTAATTATGGATAGTGTCGCTGCAGCTGCGTGGTGAGTTTTAAACTGGCCATGTGGCTAGGCTTGAAAGTCACAGGTTTTGGATAAATTTAAACAGATTGCAATCTGATTTCACTTTCAGCTTTAAGTAGGTGTAATTGCCATGGCATTACATGTGTCTGCAGCATGTACACAATTGATTACATACTGTGTCATGTGACATTCTGTGACAAGGACAGCTCGGAGCTCACTTGGAGGGCCGCTGGTTGCTGGGATGTGCATAGTGGAGAAGGCCATGTGGTGGTGGTGGTCAGTTGACCTGTGCTCTCAGACTCCTTTTCTGTGGCAGTTTGTGTTCTGCAGCTGCCCACTGCCGAGCCAGTCAGCCAAGGAGCGGGGACCCCGGCGGCCGGTGTGCTTCATGTACGACTTTGGAGCTGGCACACCTGCCCAGGTAGCCTCCATGGTGGAAGAGATGCTCCAGGACTGGAACACCATTGGACACCTCTATGGCGTGGTGCTGCGGTTCGCTCAGGCCCTGCGCCTAGGCAAGTGCACGGGTTGGCTGACAACACTGTGTTTGATGCTTTTTTGTGTGTGCTTTTGAAGCTGGCTGCAGTGAGTACTTCCTCTGCCCACTTCATTAACCTTAAAAACGCGCTTGTAGACATTGATGCCTGCACTTTGCAGCGTTGGCTGTAGAGAGGCAAAAGCTGAACATTTCTGTTTTGCCCATTTCATCGTGTAAATGCACAGGTGTCCTGCATTGGTTTTTCAGCATGGGAGCTGCAAAAAAGTTCAATTTCTTGGCAGTTTAAGCACGCAGGCAGCAACTTTAAAGTGTGCCTTACACATCCTTGGGTCACCTGCACAGTGCATTTACCAATGTTGGGCTGTGCTGCCAGGCAGAAATAAACGTCACCTTTTAATGTCTTTTTTAATGTCTCATCGTTGTAAGCAGCAGTTGTCGACAGAGAATGTCACGCTTTTCAGTTGGTCGAAACGGTCGTGACGTCACAGTGCGCCAATTTCAAACGGGGCCAATTGTACTTTGGCCAATTGTACCATGCAACCAATTGAAGGGACCATATAGTGATGCTCCAAGTAAGTGGGACTGAGCTTAGTTAATTGCTTAATTACCCAAATGGCCTACTTAACTTCTCCAGTCAGGCCATATAAATAAATAAAACCTAGTAAGAAATTGGTCGAGCTCGAGAATCGAACCCCGGTCTTCGGAGTACGAGACGAGCATGCTATCCACTCCGCCATGCCAGCTCGATGGTTTGGAATGAACAAAGGCACGTCTAGTGAATATGGTGTCTTCGCTCACTGCCATCCTCCTCCCTTCCCTTCCGGCGAGGTTTACACAGAGATATGAGAGAGAAATACATTTCCTTTCCTCAAAAACCAATTTACCGACGAGCGAGGCGTAGAACCGAATGGCCGATGGCTTTCTATGGACTCCCTGGCAGCGTTGCAAGACGCTCTCGCGTTCCACTCTTAGGGGCGAAGCTTAACATCTTAACCACACATCAGTGACCACACTTTAGGTCAAAAAAGTGCACCCCCCCCCCCCCCCCCCCCTGAATTTTGACGGGTGTCCATGGAGATATGTGAGACAGTTACTGCGTAATTTTCTTTCCTCAAATACAATTTTCATTTTCTTCATTACCATCTTCGTCTTTCTTCTTTCACTCCCACTTCCTCCGTTCCTCTACGGTGCGGTTCAGGTGTCCACCGAGATGACAGAGATTTACTGCGCCATTTCCTTTCCTCAAAAACCGTTGCGTTAAAACGGCAAGGCATCCGCCGAACGGGTGGTGGCGTTCCGTGGACTCCCTGGCAGCGCTACAACACGCTGTCGCGTTCCACTCCTAAAGGCGAAGCTTAAGCTTAAGCTTAATTAGCAGTTAATTAGTATGCAGGCATTAATCAGTAATTAACCATTAATTAGTGATTTGTCATCACTTAGTAATTAGTACTCAATTACATGTGACGCCACCAGTGCCACAGAAGCACTGAAAGTGGTGCGGAAAACGCTTTCGCCTCTACGCACTTTAGACAGTCAAAGTGCCCCCTGAATTTTTTATGGGTTCCTTGTTTCAAAAGCTTCTGTAGACACCTATGCGGACACCTGTACATGAAAGAGCTGACCCATAACATTTCCGCTAGGGGTGTGCGAATAATCGAAATTTCGAATACTAATCGAATACGTTTGATACTCGCTTCATTTTTGTATTCAAGAAATTGATATTCAAGAATTTCTGAACATTCGCTAGCGATCATATACTGCACTGACCTTCATACATTCAACCGAGACAAAACCACAGTATCTGGGAAAAGTGTCCGATGATCGAGTTTAAAGTGCTATGAAAACAAAACAAGTCACCTGTTCGTTTTCTTGTCCGTTGTTTACCGCATGGACATTTGGATGTTGGTAGGCTTGATGTCATGAAAAATTCTGCAATTGGGCTTTCCCACATAGGATGCCTGATGAGGCTAAGGTGGCCAGCCATCTGCTTTGAACAGTGACAGCGAGAAATTGGGGTGGAGTAAGCCATGCCAGTTGGTTCATGATGCAAATAAATAACAGCGCGACAGATGGGACAATAAGGAAGAGACACAAGCGTGTGCTTTTGTTTTTATCTTTTCTTCATTGTCCCGTCTGTCTAACTGTTATTTATTTGTGACAATGAGAAAGTGTGCTTTTTATTTTTTTTTGTATGTTTTATCCTTCCATAATGCATTACATACTCAACGGCCACACCCGTGGCATTTGTCCTGTTGCCTTCATATCTCTTCTATCATGTCTCATTTTGGTCAACTGTGATATGCGGGACAGCCCACTTTTGGAATTTTGCGTGCGGGTCTCGAGGGGATGAGTCAAGGTGTCACAACTGGGCAAGTGATTGTGTAAAAATCCTGCCTGTTGCATGGTGCATTTTATGTAACCCTTGCACATCGGTGTATCAGCAGGCATGGTAATGATCAGAGGGTCCCATAGAGTTTCTTACTATATTACCTAGAGGGAAAGCTGGCGGCGCTGCACTTCAGCCACCATGGACGCCCAAAGCATCATGGGACGGTGAGCTACTTGTTGCGAGACAGTCGTAGTTTTTCGGGAACACGGAGTGGCACTACTAAGATGTTTCATTCCGAAAACGCTGTTCGTGTGTGCGCAGACGACTTTCGCGCGAACGCAGTGGGCAAAACCCATAGTAGTGAAACCGCGACGACACACGACGCCAATAAAAGGTTTCACTTTTCCGAAATGCCA
Source organism: Amblyomma mixtum (assembly GCF_055824585.1). NCBI lineage: Eukaryota > Metazoa > Arthropoda > Arachnida > Ixodida > Ixodidae > Amblyomma > Amblyomma mixtum. The sequence goes on along the minus strand of NC_143016.1, from coordinate 39,012,161 downwards.
TTAAAAAACCTCCTATAGTATTTAAGCAACAACATCTTTTTTGAAAACATATTTACTTTTAAAAGTGCACCTGTTAATTACGAAATATTAGTTTTTATAGTGTTCACTACTTGGCCAATAGGAGAGTGAGTCGTCTCTTATTTTGGACAAACTTTGCACTTAAATGCTTTTCTACTCGTTTGTTGCAATCATTAGACAAAATATTGAATGTTAGAACGTTTGTAGTTATCAAACAGCTTTATTTTTCTATTATTTTTTGGCCAAAAGTTTCAGTTCCGCAACAAGTAGCTCACCGCCCCATGATGCTTTGAGCGGCCATGATGGCTGAAGTGGTCTCGAGGGGTCGCCATGCAAACTCCCATAGACGGGCTGCCAGCTTTCCCTCTAGGTAATAGTAAGAAACTCTATGGAGGGTCTCTGTCGTTAGGGGCTGTAAAGTTTCAGTTTCAGAGCTTTGCCGCTCGTCTGCGGAGACGAGCTGCAAAGCTAGACGTCCGCACTCGTCTGTTGGCTCACGGATTTGCCTGTTGTCTGATCCCAGCACCATGCCATCTTCAGACACAGACTGGCATGTCGCCAGTCTTTTCCTTTTCAGAAGCTCTCTCCCCCTTCCGATGCCAATGTGCATTCCCCTCGCTTATGTCCGTGTTCTTCCAACCCGCCTAAACTGCCCACTTTTGACAGGCTTTTCAGTGTTTGTGCGTTGGAGCCTCCTCATAAGGCTTCACCGCATTTTCGGCAGTTTCTTTCTTCTTTTTTTTTTTTCGGGGGCGGGGTGTAAGGAATTTATAAACAGACCTTCGGGTAATCTAGGCATTTCTTCCTATTCCTTGAAATCAGAATTAATGGAGTTTTGCTAGCCATCATGTTGTTTTTAGTTGCTTCATGTGTCATTTTATGGATTTCATTTTACATGACCACATTACAGGTTGGGTACTGTTATAATGTCTTATCAAGTAGTATACATTTCTGTGCACATCGTGTTTTTTTGCATGGTGCTGCGTCAGTCTAGTTCTGTTTATTTCATTTGCAAAGGCCTTACACTATTTTGAAAAAAATAAGGGCAACAGCATTTGCCTGTTTATTTTCTAAAACTTTTTTTTTTTCACACTGATTTGGTATTCTACTCGATATTTAAACCCATTTTTTCTTCATATTCCTATTTGAAAATTTCAGTATTCTAGCTTCCCTGCAAAGAACTACTGCGATGCTATATTCCGAAACTTATTTGTTGTTAAGCCAGTCTTTACTTTGTAATATGGTAAGCAGCCAGTGTAGCAATAGTTTTCAATTCTGGTGAAGTGTCTTCGGCCCCCTGTGAAGTCAGTGCTATTTCATCGGTTTTCTTGCTTTCATTGAACATTTTTCTTCAGTTCTGCATCTTTTGCCTTACTCTTGATCTTATTCTTCGATTGGGCCAGCTGTGAGAGCGTGATGTATTTCCTTCTGTTCTTTTTTTCAGACCAGCACAATACCCTCATGTCCATCGTGGACATCAAGTCCTTCACGTACAAGAAGTTGGTCCTCGGTTATGGCATGAACAAGGCTAGCACTGTAAGTGACCATGTGTGGGACATGGAGGAGATAATTTCTCGGTTCCTTTGTGACTGGTCCTTCTCTTCTCTCTTCTTCTTTACGAGTGCTTTCCCCTGGTGGCATTTCCATACAGGTGACCATTTACTGGCGTCCCTCAGAGAAGCGCTTCCACCTGGCCTTTGGTGTGGTGGGCCAGACTGCCTCGGCAAGCAATCCGCACACCGTGGTGGCTCCACAGCTGCAGCACGAGTTCAACCAGCACCGTTCTGTGGCCACCCTGGTTGAGGTGCGTATAGGGATATGTGCTGTGTCTGGCATTGCACCATGTTTTGAAAAAGAAAGTGAAAGCCGCCGCGGTGGCTCAGTGGTTATGGTGCTCGGCTGCTGACCCGAAAGACGCGGGTTCGAACCCGGCCGCGGCGGCTAGAATTTCTTTGGAGGAGAAATTCTAGAGGCCCATGTACTGTGCGATGTCAGTGCACGTTAAAGAACCCCAGGTGGTCGAAATTTCCGGAGCCCTTCACTACGGCGTCTCTCATAGCCTGAGTCGCTTTGGGACGTTAAACTCCAATAAACCAAACCAAACCAAAAAGAAAGTGAAAAGGTATACTTCATGTTATAATTGAATACATTAAGGGGGGACACTGGTCTTGCAAAGAAAATTTTATTAATTTAGTCATAGTTATGAAATTTTCAGGGCGCATGTATTTTTGTGCGCTGATTCTAGATATATGTCATTTAATTTCATGTAAAACAATTCCTTGAGCACTTATGCACTCTTTATGCAAGTATTTTGCGAAAAGTTTTGAAGAAAATTTGCTGCGGGAAACTCGCTGAAATGTATGCCATTGGGTTCTCTTGACACAAAGGAATACAATAAGGGTAAAATTATCATCCTGGCTCTCATAGAACTTGAGTAATAGGTACTGAAGCTGCTGCTTCAGAAACAGGAATACACACTTTCCTTCTTATTTCTGAAGCGAAAACTTAAGTTTATAACTTAAACTCTATAACTCTATAACTAAACTCTATAACTTAAGTTGTATGATAGGCAGGAAGACAATTTTACCCTTGTATTGTATTCAATTGTATTCCTTGGTGTCGAGAGAACCCAATAGCATACATTTCAACGAGTTTCCCGCAGCAAATTTTCTTCAAAACTCTTCGCAAAATATTAGCATAAATAGTGCATAAGTGCTCAAGAAATTGTTTTACATGTAATTAAATGACATATTTAGAATCAGCACACAAAAATACATATTTCGTGAAGATTTCGTAACTGTGACTTCATTAGTAAAAATTTTTTTTTTCAAGACCAGTGTCCCCTTAAGCAGAGGCGGACAGTACTGTGCAGTAGCTGATCACGACATTTCAGACTGCGTTGAGGAGCCGTCACGCACCTCATAGGAACGTGCACATATTCATGACCGATATTTCAGACCCTATGGATTCGAAAAGTTCGATTATTCAGACAAAAATAGGTGGTATCAATACTGTGGATAGTGTTTTGTTTTTTTCGACTGAAAGTTCATTTCTTTGACCTAATAGGCACAAGTGGGCATCGCTGTCGCAACCAACCGGTTTTCCGCCGTAGTGAAAGGTGCCGTTTTGGATATAAGCAGAGGTAGTTGGATGGACTGGCTTGGGCATAGCTATTTTTACCTCATTGTTGCCACTTGGGTTCATGGCACGCTCTTCGTTGCCATCGAAGTGGCCTGCAAAGATTGCACAATCGCATTGAAAACAGGACAGCTGCAGCATCTGCCGCAGTTTAGACATAGCAGTCATCTTCTTTGACTGCATGAAAAACTTGCTGTTCCTGTTGCATGCAAAAGGTGCTTTCGCTGCTTTCTTTGATCAGTATTGGACGCACTTTCTGTGACAATGAACTCTCGTCCTGCTGCACAATTTTTTAATGGCTGCTCACGTAAGATGACGGCTCTCTTCAATGCTTACATTAAACAACCTAAACCATCGACATTTGGGAGGCACGAATCACCATTCAGATAAGCAACTGGGAGAAGTGTCATTGTTATGACAAGGGCTGTGGGGCGCACATTTGACAGAAGGATAGCGTGATGGGATTCCGGGCTTTTTTTCATAGTCTTTTCTGCAGATCTTTTGTGCAGCTCTCTTGAAAAAGAAGGTATGGGTGGAACATTTGCATGGAAACGCAAGCACTGAAGCATATGGGAACATGCATGCTCCAACCTCTGAAAGAATAGCAGTACCGTATTTTCTGGTGTATAAGACGCGGCTTTTTTTCAAAAATCTTGCTTGTGCGTCCTATACAAGGGTGCGTCTTATATGCGAATTTTTCGTCTTTTTTTGCGAGTTCACAGATTATTCCGGTTCATGCTCAAGATTTTTTCACCGAAAAAATATCAGTACCAATAATGCGGTTGTAACACGGTTAATACTTCAATACCGGGACCACTGTGCGCGACTTTTTTACGTAATCTTTATCATGAAACGGCGGGGATGACGACTTCCGGGATCACAAACGCGCGGCCGTTTAGGAGGCCCCAAGCAAAAGTAATGAGAAACGCCAAAATATGGCGACAATCGCGTTTCTCGCCATTGTCAAGAAAAGCCAAGACAAGCCGGCGTTCTTTTGTAGTCACCCTTTGCAACTTTGCTCCGTGTACGTAGTACGAAGAGAATGTTTCAGCCGCGTTGCCACCAGAAATGGGTGAACCTTTTGATAGCGCATCTCAAGATGAAGACTTCGAAGGTTTCAAGTAGAAATAAAATGTTGTTATGGACATATGGGGATCTCTTTCGTTTTTCTTTCTTTTTTTGCTAAAACGTCTGCAGGTATGGCGTGAGTGTGGCCTTTTTCGATCACTTAGCATTGCTTAAAAATTTCTCACAGGTACGGTGCATTTCGCGATAGTCGCGCAAGCGTGTTTAATTAAGCCTCACTAGCCTAACTGGGTAAACTGGGGTGCGTCTTATACACGGGTGCGTCTTATATACGAAATTTTTCAATGACAGCTTGCATATATGGCGGGTGCGTCTTATACAAGGGTGCGTCTTATACACCGGAAAATACGGTATACTGGTTAACAAGGCAATGCAAAAAATAAATTTTTTCCATGAATCCACATTCCACAAACTTTTGTTTATTATTCTACTCGGCTTTCAGGATATTGCAGCCTTGTTCCTCATGTTATGTTCGTGTACTTTTTTTTTTCCCGGTTCATGCTCACAAAGTACCCCTTGTGGTGCAGTTGTAGTTGCGCTACATCGGGTTAATACGATGTACAGTCGTGCCTCGTTAATATGGACACTTTGGTTCTCCAGGAAAACTGTCCATGAAGTGAGTCGTCCATAATAACGAGTCGAGAAGAATAAAATGAAAATCATTTACTGAGATAAAAAAAATTGTTATTAACGTCTGCTTCTTCACATAACGATGTGCACTGGACCCAAAATTTGACAGAACAATGGCAACCCGGTGTGTATTATCATTATCGCCGTGGCCTTTGCTTTGTGGGCAGCCTTGTAGGCTGGAGGAGTTGGAACTGATTGCCTGTGTTTTGAGGACTGTGTGTTTTGGGACAGAACCACATTTCTGTACTGGCATGTGTACTCTGGCAGCAGTTTGCCCTTTGCGTCAGGTAAAATGTGGCTTTTTGCGTGGCAGCACATGATGCTAAGCTAATCAGTGCTAATCATTTCTTGTTTACTGCTGCTCCCGACAGCAAGGCAGATTGGAATGTTTCTGAATTGTTATCTGGTTGTATGCAATTTCTTTATTATCTTTTTTTTTAATTGAAGGTGTGTACTATTACAAGTGCAAATAGGTACCTTGTGTTTTTTATGGTGGGGTGAGACTTTGAAAATGGTTTTCGAAAGTTGGCTGTAGAGCAGTAGTAATAAAATCTATGGCTATAAAATTTGCAAGGAATCTTGAAGATAGACTCAGTTTGCATTAGAGCTCAAAACTAATTGAAATTTTGTCAAGTAGTATTATTTTGTTTTTTTTATTGTTTCTGTCAATGTACCTTTTTCTTAGAATCTATCATTTGCAGAATGTTGAAACTTTTTACAAGAGTAGCAACTAATGCTTTACACAGCTGATATAATTATTTGTTTTGAACAAAAACTAGATTAATTATGCTTTTTTTCTTTGTCGATGCTGTAAAATTTCTACTCGTGAATGGTTTTTTTGTAGTCAGAAAAATACAAATGAACTTGTGCCATTGATTCTGGTACCAGTTATGTAAATGGCATTGATTAACATCTTTGAAGAAAATTTTTTGCTTATGCCTTATTGTTCCCAAGAAAAGGTACAAAAGCCTCCAAAAATGTTATTTTGAGAAAAATGCCAATGAAATCCCCGAAAACCTTTTTATTCGTCAAAACTTCCCTTGACAGAATAGCTACAAGAGGAGTCCTAGTGGCTAAAAAGTGTACTGCGAACAAGGCCAAATTCCCAACCAAAACTAGAACTTGTTTTTCTGGTGAAAAACTTCAGAGCAATAAATTTTTGCAAGTATCTGAAACGAACAGATCCCATCGAGACGCACCCACTTTTCCGATGGCGATGAAAAAGGACCAAAAAAAAACATCTTTGAATTTTCGAATACCCAAGTATAATATACTTTTGAAAGATAAAGAAAATCTCTACCAGATCATCGCAAAATCTTAAATTGAATTTTTTTGACAAAACAAAATCTCACCCTACCTTAACATCCCAAAGTAAACCTGTGGTGGCATGGAAGTTTTATGGTTGTGTGACTGCTTAGTCATTTTCACACTCTACAGCTTTGAATTGCGTAACCAGGAATCTAACCTGTAGCCCCTGGCTTATCGAGAGAAAGATCTAAGGCACTGTTTCATTGTGTTCCTGCAGCAGTTTGTAATTACTGAGAAAGATGTGTGATGTTTAGAAAATTTGAAAATGTTATGGCTCTGTTTTTGGTCTGTATCCCTGCTGTATCCCTGCAGTCAATGGCCTTGTTTGCTGGATTTTTGCTTTCCTTGTCATGTCCTCTTCCTTGTCCTGCCTTAGACATAGTTCACTGCCTTTAACATCTAAAAATGTGTTTCACTCCGTAGGTGCTGAGAGACACCTATGCACCACTCCTTTCCCTCACTAAGCTTCCTTGTGCGCCCCAGCTCGGAGTCATCAACAGTGTAAGTGCTACATCAAAATACTCGTTGGCAACGCAGTTTTTATATGTAGTGAGAATTACGGATTTTCCAAGATTTGTCAGCTATTTGTATTCTTCATAACATGAGTCTCTTAATCAGTGTTATGTCCAGGAGTTGGGACAATTAAGCTAATGCAGCACTAAAAAAATATTACAAAACAATGTAGTGGACAGGACAAGCAATGGAATTAGGGCCTGTCCTGTCCATTGAATGCATGCTGACCGAACGTTTCTAAATTGCGAGTTTCTTACTTTAATGAGTAGCTCTCACAACCCTGCAGTCATGGTATCGAATGCCATTTGCTTCAGTGTGCAATGAATAATGAATGGTATGCATCCTCATTTGATACGGCAAGCTTCATTGCCATTTATGAACAGCGCTGAATTCATTTGATGTCTGTCAGCGCTCACATGAACACAGCTTGAGGTTACCGGGGCTAACAAACCTCTGACATGCAGCTAATGCACTGACCTTCTTATTAGGAACAGCCAGATCTCTGACATTAGCGCTGCTTACTTAATGCTGTGAAACCTCAGAGAGGCGAGTGAACATCGTTTCATCTGATTCCAGCGTTGTATGGCTTTGCGTTTTGCTGACATGTTGGCAACGCAGTTTTTATATGTAGTGAGAATTACGGAGTTGGAACAATTAAGCTATTGCAGCACTCAAAAAATAGTACAAAACAACACAGTGAACAGGACAAGCAATGGGATTAGGGCCTGTCCTGTCCATCATGCCCTTTTTTGTTACTTTTCGAACATGCACCAACTAGCTCAAGTAGCTATAATACAGTGTACTCCACTCATAATGATACCAGGTATAATGATATATCGCCCGGAAGGTGTTTAGCGCCAAAATTTGTCCGAAAGTTTGATAAAAAAATAAAATGCTTTGAAGCGAATGATGTAAAAACTCTGCAAATGGACCGGCATGGTGAAATCCCTGAGGGGGCATTGCATAAGGCCCAGGGAACCAAGCGCTATCATCGTCACAATCGCTGCAGGGAGCGGAGAAGAGCTTGCTTGGCCGCCGCCGCATAGCACTTTCTCACACAAACATATTTTCCACCCGTTTGTGCGTTCGTGAACTGAGTGAAAATGGCGGAGACAAAACGCAAGGTATCCCTGAACCTGCCCCCTACATTTGCTGTTGAGGACTTAATTTTTTTAAGCATTAGCTTTTCTTTGTGCTTTCGTTACCTTTTTTTTTTTTCAGCGTTAGCTTTTCTTTGCGTGTTGCTTTGTGCTGCTATCTGCAGCGCGTACCTTGGCAGCGCGCCAAGATGCTATGCTCCAATAACATCATGGCGTATTTATCTTTTTGTGGGAACTCCGGCGGCACTGGCTCCCTTCGCGAACTTCGCAGAGCGCCAAGACGCTGTGCGTCCTTGACGTGTGCCTGTGGGCCTGTGGCGGGGGCTACATGCATGGGGGAATGCGTGGTGTGTTCTTTTTTTTTTTTTTTTTTTTGCCAGTCTGCATATATAACCAGTTATAATGATTGGATTTTCCAGTTTTCTCAGTAGCGTTATAAACGGACTGCACTCTTCAGTAAAATTTGCTTCTATGCTTTTCACAGGACCATGGGTAACCAGTCTAGAAACTTAATAGCCAGGAAACACATAAAAAAAAAAAATGTGCATCTTGATCTGCCATGCACAGAGTGTTTTAACTGCCCTGCGGTGGCTCCCCATCTGCCTGAGCAGCTGTAGCAGCGAAGAGGGAGAGGGCGCATGGAGCAAGCAAAGTTCAAGCATGCGTGATTGCTTCTGCACTGTTTACATGGCAGCCGCTTTAATCCTACACAGTCCTCATCTTTTGAAACCTAGAAATTGCATTTTCAAGCTGCAGGTGACAAGGCAAACGCAGATGACAGAAACTTGCCTCGGAGCCAGCCTACGCTGCTGCATCTTGTACAGCGCTACCCGCACAGCGTTTGCCGTGGAATAGTTTTGTTTTCGCGCCTTTGGTTGTTTGCATTCATGCCGCAGCTGTGATGGAACAGCATCAACGGCTGCAACAAGATTCGCTCCATCCGTAAGCATGCGTTGTGGAACGCTTGCTTGCACGACACGAGCATGGAAGACAGGATGGAGCGCCGTTTTTCACTCTTGATCTCCGTTAGCCTCAGACCGCTGGCCTTTTGTTTGCACCATCACGTGATTACTGCTTTGAGTCACGGGCGCGTGATTCCATCCTGTGGAGCACTACAAAACAAAATGCGTCAGCTTGTAATTAGAGTCAACTTTTTTTTTGCCAGCAGAGGCTACAGGCTGGAAGGTAGACCTTTACGCGGCAGTATATGGTAATCGCAAAGTTTGTCCAATAACGGTAGCACGTTCCAGTAATGAAATTTTTTGTCTGGGTCTCATTTTTCTGCTGTGCTTGGTTAATTAGCATATTTTCCGCAGTCCCAGTGACTTCGAATAAACGAGTTTTTACTGTAATTGGTTTTTGCCTGTCAGCTGGTGCACAAAGCTGCACTTGTAACCATGTCTGCAAGTGAACAAAAAACTCATGTTCCAAATATTAGCACTGTAACATGTTTCTGCACTGAATTGTGCCGTTTGTTGACTATGCGGACATCATATTCCTTCCTTGTTTTGTGCAGAGGCCCCAGGTTCCAGTCCAGACGTTTGTCATCATTCCGCAGTCATCAACTCACCTCCGCCTTGCATATAGAAATACGTATCCTTCATGGTGCATTTCTGCAGTCAGAGCCGGAATTCAGTTCCAGAATTCACGGCCAAATTTTTATATTTGCACATTTTTGTTTGTATTTTTCACGGTCAACTGATGCTTCATGTGCTCTACATTGTGAAGTTGTTGCAGAAGAAAGTCCCAAAGTAAAGCTGTAAGAGGGAACTTCTCATCAATACTGCTGAGCCCTTTCAGGCTCCATTTTTTTCTTTCTGTGCAGAACACATATTTTTCCACTGAAATAATATATTGATGCCTCATGTTATTACTAATGGCAGAATTTTTCTGCGCAAAAATGGCGGACGATGTGCTACATCGCTCATTGTTTCGCAAAATATTATTGCCTTCGCTATATGGAGTAAAAAACTGTCTTATTTGTGACAACAAGGATCCTAAATTCACCTGGAACTATGAAATCACTGCAAGGTACAGCACACACTGATGAAAAACCGTGAGTTTACTTTGTACAAAATTGTGTACAAATCGTCCTAAAGGGTTAGTTAGTGTAGTGAGTACAGTTGAGCCCACTGATAACGAACCTGACAGTCATGCAGATTGTATTTGTTGTATTGGAAGTTTTTAGTAAGTGGACTACAACAAAAAAATTATGAAGTCAGACAAAAGTGGTGTATATGTTCTGAAAAAGACCGTTATGCATATCTTTTTCATCAGAGCATACCCATCAATCCGCTTTCTAAGCTCACCAGCATGGTCATATGCTCCCGGCTGAGACCCTGTCTGCAGATGAGCTACTTTAGGGACGTGATCATACCAATAGCGATTGAGACGTTCACGGCAGCTGGTTGTAGGTTGAGAAACATATCTTCGATCCTCGGCAAAGTTGCAAGGATGCGGCGAAGAAAGCTACTGTAGTGCATTTTGCACATAACTTACAGTAGAGTCACCATTGTGCAAAACACTCCAACAGCGCATTAGGCTCTAAATAAAACGGCAAATTGCTGCAGCTGCGAGGTTTTTTGTGCTACCTTTGTGCAAAAGCGGAGCTGCTTAGATGTAAAAACCAATTGGGAACTAGCACTTTACCCAAATACCACCAGCTGCTGTCCGATTACAATCTTCATTGATTGGTGCGCACTGCTCAACCGCTCTTTTCACGGGTGATGGCGATTGCCATCTGTGTGCTGCCCTGCATGCGGCAGAAGTGCAAAGTCGGAGATTCAATTGGCCAGGTGACGCACACCACGTAATGGGTCGGACCAGTAAGACACACCTAGTGACTGGTATTCAAAACTTTCTGTCACTGGTTGATAATTGGCCATGCTCAGAAGTTTCACTTTCAGCTGTGCTGCTGCCTCGCACTTACCATGCTTCTCGTTCCGTTTTAGATGCTTTGGTCAAATTTTTAGGGGAATCCCCCAAGGTGGAGTAGATTTGTAAATTTGTAGCCGTTTGGCTGCGCTCGGGTGGATGCCAATGAGTAATTACTCCCTTATTTAGATGCTTTGTTTGCCCAGATGGCACACACGTATGCACCGACTGACCTTGTAGCCTTTTGGCTTTTACTGAAGTTTCAATGTGCCTTCTTTATTGTTTTCTTTCTTGGGAATGGGGTTGAACTTTTCTTTGGGTGAATGACGGGAGCTGGGAAATGCTCTGTGGTCTGTCTCTGACCTGCGGGTAAGCACTCTTTCTATGACTGCTGGAGCAAGTTTGTTGTGCTTCCTCGTTCGTTATGACCGAGTGATGTGACCATGGTTTGTTGGTTTTTTCTGAAAGGCAGTGTGCCGAATAACCCCAATAAATATTTTGAAAGTCGCTCCACCCTAGTTCATGATCAGCGAGTGTTCATTATTAATGAACTGCGGTCATTATAAGTGGGCTTGACTGTATAACCGCTGACGCTCTTCGTTAATATAACATTGATTGTGTGCTGATTTCTGTCACATTTCCTTCCATACTGTGTGCAAGCTTCCTAGAAGTCCTGTGTTTTTGAGCAAGATAATGCAGCACATGTTGTGTGCAAAGGATATTGATCATATAATTAGTTGATGTTGAGAGGCATGTCTTAGAATTTAATCTTGGCAGTCTGTGCGCAGCGTTGAGGGGTACTTGGTACACTGTAGCATGATGAAGATCAAGCCTTATTAACACCAGAGTGACGTGGAAGTCCAGTGGCACCTTTCTGAGAAGTGCGTACGCTCCTCAGCTTCTGTCCTTCAGCTATGTTCTCGACATCCAATGTCGGCCGGAGGGCTTTGTGGCAGTCAGGGACGGGGCGTACAGCAAATTTGACAAGACCAAGGCTGTCGAGGACTTCACCCCAATCCAGGGACTGAGGGTGAGTGCATCATGCTTTATTTATCTAGAGTGGACTTATTTTACAGTGACAGCTGTTAAGTGCCCATTCCTGGACTTTGCGTCATAGCAGTATGTTGTAGTCATCGGTGTAACCGGTGTGTGCATTGCCATGGGAACCACTTGGAGGGTGGGTACCGTGCGAGGAGGAAGATGTGATGTGAGCAGAGAAATGTGTGACCGGCGGGTGGTTACCACAGGTGCTCTGATGGGGTTACGCAGTACACAAACTTAAATGACATATTTAGAATTGGCACACAAAAATACATGCTCCCTGAAGAATTGTGACTTCATCAATAAAACTTTTTTTCAGAACTGGGCCCTTCCTGAGCAGTAGTGATCAGTTTGGGCATAGTACTATGAAATGAATGTGTGCTTTGATGTGTCAGTACTGGCTTGGCTTTCTCATGGACAGCCATCCCACTAGGCAGCTGTTGGCATCTGAATAAAGCACAGTTTGGTGAGTAATGGTTGTAAGCATTCATGCTTCATGCTACACATTCTTTGCCTTTTGTGGTAGTGGAAAGGCTTGAGCAGACTGGCCTGGTGTGGGGTGCAGTGAATAAAGAAGGGAACGAGGATGTTTGTGTCTTCTCTCTCTCTCTCGCAGGCCTTCCTGAGCAAGTTTGTAGACGAGAGTGCGTGCCAGCTGCGGAGGCGTTCCCAGTCGGAGGATGACAACCCTCCATCGCCCATCCCTACACTGGAGGGCATGGACTCCTTCCTGGGGCCTGGTCTGCGTCCCAACTCCCCAGCTCAGCGTGGGCAAGATGGCGCCTCTGCCGCGGCTGCAGCAGTGGCCGCTGCCACCGGCGGACTGCGTTTCCACCACCCTATGACGCCCCCTTCTAACCCTCACACGCCAGCTTCACCTCATCCATCAGTGCTGTCTCAGGTGGGTTGCGCATCACAGCAGTCTTGGAGGATCGGTTCAGTATGCCAGTAGGCATACTGCTCCTAACTTGGTAGCTCAAAGCAGACTGACATGCAAGTCAGTCTCTGACATTGTTTCCACTGTCAAATGGGCCATGCATGGCGAAGATGTTGGCGAGAGCATTTATGCCCCTAATGTGTGCTACATGACCCCAGTATATTCCGGAAGAACCTGATACTGTGTCTTTTGTTTTTAGTGCGTTAGCACTTATTGTGGGCATTCCCCGCATTTAGCGATTGTGTATTTGTCTGAAGCCTGCTTTTTGGCAGGCTGCTGACCCGTCCACTGTCTGGTGCGCAACGTGCCCAGGTGTGTGTGTGTGTGTGTGTGTGTGTGTGTGTGTGTGTGTGTTGACCAAATATTTTAGGGGAATCCCCCAAGGTGGAGTAGATTTGTAATAAGGGAGTAATTACTCATTGTGTGTGTAATTAAGGGAGTAATTACTCATTGTGTGTGTGTGTGTGCGTGCGTGCGTGCGTGCGTGCGTGCATGTGAGATGCAAGCAGCGCGAGCTCTGGCGCTCCAGTCTGTCCCTGCCAAATATTTGGCACTCGCGCTACACGCGCCATCGTCTGTTGGAAGTGGGAGCCGGTTTACAACTATCGGTGGACTGCATGGTCCACTGTGAAAGCAGCCTGCTTTTACAGTCGAACCTGGATATATTGAACTCAAAGGGGCCACGAAATATTTAGTTAGATCAATCATTCTATATATAAAAAAAATGGCAGTACGTATATAAGGTCATCTAACCTCGAAGCGAGAATACATTCCACCCACATTAGTGACTTGCAGCGACTTGCCACCTGGCAGCATGCTGGCAGTGCAGCGCTCACTGGGCGTTGCTTGCTTTGGCCTGCTTCACATTGAAGCCGCTGTTGCGGACAGTGGTTTGGAAATAGCCACTGCCTTGATGGGGTGTCTAATTCTATTACCATTGCACTATCAATAGAACAATCGCTTGTTAAAATTAAGGCAGAACCGGTCTCTGCAATGCCTTCAGCAGCGAAGCATATCATGAGAAGGCTGGAGCCAAGCTTTAGTTAGTCAGGTTCACTTTACCCCATGACAACGACCTGGCATGGAAATTGAGTACAAGAGACCGAAGACCACCCTCAAGCACAACCCATGTTCACCTCATCACACGGTTTCACAGTGCTAGCGCTTCCAGCACATGCCCGTGGCTGTGCATCTTACCCGTCTCCACATGCGGAGAGTGATCGAAGAGTGCTGCTAGGAAAAGCGTCACATGCAGGGGCACGGTGCACCGTTCGATATATCGAACTATATACCAGTGAAATTAAAATACTGTGCGACTTTCTTGTATATTACGCAGGATATTTCTAGGGGATAATCTGTGTCCTCGGAGTATCCAATTCGAAATATCCGGGTTTGGTATATCCGGGCTTGACTGTAAAAAGAAAGTGATTGTAGCTGCAGAAAGCATTGGCATTACGTTGTGCGCTGCTACATGAACTGGGTAGGGTATGTATAAGCTGCAGTTACTGCTGCTGGATGGCTGAAATGGGCCTCTCCAGCTATGCTATGCATTCTGTCACGGACGCTTGGGCCAGCATTCCTGAGGAGCTCGTCGGTTGCGCTTTCAAGAAATGTGGGATGTCGAACGCACTCTACGGTACCAGAGACGAGTCCCTGACAGGGGACTCTCGGTACACTGTACATCTGACGACAACGATCTTTAATAATGCCCTGACTCCGTGGACACCTCCAAAGTGTGTGCTTGCGCCTTTGCATAGGTTGTTTGGCTTTCGTGAGTTCCTGAACAAGACTTCGAGCTGACTGCCTCCTCTTCTGCTCTTTTCATGGCACAAAGTTCTCTAATCAAGCTCATTGGCACGAGAGAGGTAGCAAGCCAGTTCCAGGCAAATGAAGATGCATGCCCCTTAATGACGCCTGGCCCGGAGGTTCCGCTGAGCACGCAGGCATGTGGCGCGTATGCTTAACTGGTCTGCATGGCGTCACCGCTGTGAAGCACGAAATGCAGTTCATATGAATGCTTTCGGTGAGATTTCTCTACTTGCACTAGGTATATGGGGATGAAAACTTCTTTTTCGTTTTTGCTGTCCCTGAAGAACAGCCCGTTTATACATGGGTCCATATTGTGTGCCAGTCTTTGCAGCGTGTTGCTTCTTTTATGCTCTCATACTTGCTTACCCGTGGCTTCCTCGGCAGCAGTGGCAGATGTCTTTTTTTGGCAGTCTTGGTGAGCCTTTGTGCAGGAGGGAGAGCTGTGACACATTAAGCAGCCTCTGGTGTCCTTTGTGCAGGCACAAAGCCCTGGGCACCTTTTTGGTGCTGGCTCCCCTGTGAACCCCCTCCATGCACCATCGCCCTCTTTCCTGGCCCCATCGCCATCTCAAGTGCCCATGCCCAGTCCGGCTACGCAGGGCTACATGGCCTCCTCTCAGTCGCAGGCTGGTGGGTGCTGTTTCTTTGCCATAGAGCACTTGCATACAGTGCAACAAGTGTGGTCGGGCATGTTGATAAGCAGCTTGTCTTATCACTTATGCACTGGTCAGTACCTTGTTACCTTTGTCGCAAATTTACTTACCGTATTTTCCGGTGTATAAGACGCGGTTTTTTTTCAAAAATCTTACTGGTGCGTCCTATACAAGGGTGCGTCTTATATGCGAATTTTCCGTTTTTTTTTGCGAGTTCAGAAATTACTCAGGTTCGTGTTCAAGCTTTTTCCACCGAAAAAATATTACTATCAATAACGCGGTTGTAACATGGTTAATACTTCAATACGGGGACCGCCGTGCGCAACTTTTTTAGGTGAACTTTATCATGAAACGGCGGGGTTGACCACTTCCGGGATCTTAAACACGCGGCCGTTTCGGTGGCCCCAAGCAAAGGTAATGTGAAATGACAAAAGATAGTGACAGTCGCGCTTCTCGCCATTGTCAAGACAAGCCAAGAGAAGCCGGTGTTTTTTTTTAGTCACCCTTTGCAAGTACGTAGTGCGAAGAGAATGCTTCAGACGCGTTGCCTTTTCGATAGCGCATCCGAAGATGAAGACTTTGAAGGTCTTATGTAAAAATAAATTGTTATGGACATAGAGTTCTTTCGCTTTTTTTTTCTTTTGTGCTAAAACGTGGGCTGGTATGGCGTGAGTGTTGCATTTTTCGATCACTTAGCGTTGCTTAAGAACTTCTCACACATACGGTGCATTTTGCAATGGTCACATAAGCATGTTTAATTAAACCTCACTACCCTAACTGGGTAAATGGGGGTGCGCCTTATACACGGGTGCGTCTTATATACCAATTTTTTCAATGACACCCTGCATATATGGCGGGTGCGTCTTATACAAGGGTGCGTCTTGTACACCGGAA